>NC_134354.1:440866278-441178778 GCF_048569485.1 Anomaloglossus baeobatrachus | reverse complement strand
GCACTGACTAGAGAGAGGCAGGGGAGGTTCACTAAACCCACCACTGCACTAAATAGACTAGAGGGTAGGAGAGACAAACAGAATAAAGAAGCAAACTGGAATCGATACAACTTCAGGAGAATCCACAGCAGCTTCCTTCCACCATGGCGGCTTTCATACAAATGGTTTGTATAGTCAGCAAAGCTTGCTGAGAGACCTGGCTATTTATGCACAAGGGCGTGGTTCTACAAAGCAGATGCAGCTGACCTCAACTGCAGCAAAGCTGCTGGCAGGAACACTGACATTAGCCATTTAGGTACTGAAGGAAACGAAACCACATTTGAATGTGGATAACCTGATAGAGATGAGAGGCTGTCACTAGTCTCCAAAAACAGGGAGACAACCGTAACATTTATCTAATGGACGTAAAGCCCAAATACATCTCTTGTGTCAGATGCCTCAGGCAGGTCTCTTTAATAAATTTAGCAGGGCCATCAAGCGGTTCTCATTAATACATTTTGGAAGACCATCAGGCGGCCCTAACTGAAATTTTGTGGAGCGATCAAAGCGCCTTCACTCATAAATTCTGGAGAGCCATCAGGCAGCCTTTACTCATAAATTTTGGAAGATCATCAGGCTACCCTCACTCCTAAATTTAGTAGAGCCATCAGCTGGCCCTAATGCATACATTTTGGAGGGCTATTAGGTGGCCCTCGCTCAAAATAGATTTTCAGGAATACACATTTTTTTCCCTAATAATATCAATAAGTTTGCAGGCATATATTACAAAAGTAATTTAATAGCGCAAGTCATGTAGTAAGGGACAGGAAGTGGACGTGATGCTGACGGTGCATGCAGAATCCGCGGCCGTGGGTCAAGTGAAACTTTTCCTGCTGTGGGAGCACAACAAGCACGCTCATCCACAAGACCTAGCCTCGTGTCCCCTTTTGCAGGGGGGAGCGTGACATCACCCTTGAAGCCAAAACAGTGCGAATAGGTGGTCGTTTGGATGGCAGATAATGCTTACAATATGTTCATTCTGGCCTCTCACCCTGCATATTTTAAGAGGGACATCAGGAGATCGTTTATAGAGATGCCCAAATATTTGAAAAGCAATGGACAGAAGAAGACGACAGTAGAGAACATCAATTGTTGTCTCCAGAGATAGATAATTATGAGATACAGTTGCAAATAAGTGATGTTGATCAGTCAACAAGTCCGGAGGACCAAAGCAGAACTGGAAGATAAGGTGGTGGATGGAGATCTCACGCACTGAACCTAGGAAGGTGCCATGCAGAGTGACAACAGCAGCACAGAAGGTGAGGTAAATGCAGCAACAGTTCCCCAGAGCACCCACAAGTGGCAAGTTCCCAGGCCAAGTGTTAGGTGTTCATTTTTTTACTGGTGTATTCCCAAGCACCCATTCCCACCCGGAAAAATGCTATATGGTTCAAAGTTTCTTCTTTTTGTCCTCCTCCTCCACCACGTCAACATGGTCATCATGTGACCCTCACTCCAAATTTTTAAAGGGCCCTCAATCAAAATATTTAGAGAGTAAACAGGCGGCCTATGCTCAAAATGTTTAGGGCAAGTTTCCCCAAACTGTAACTCAAGAGCTCGCGACCCTCTTTCATAGCTGAATGTGGCTTGCGACCCTCTTTCATAGTTGAATGTAGCTTTCAAGGTCAGAATGATTAAGCATCTCTGCTATAGAAAGACTGTAAACCCTGCCTATATGCCTCTAATCCAATACAATACCTCCTCTAGCAGCTAACCCTTCACTAATTGCAGCTAAGAGTGGTTTTATTAGAGAACAGAATAGATATGAATTAGCCCTGAAAACTACTTTTGGGTTAACGTAGCAGCTGTAAGGAATTTAAGGTACTAATCCCTTCCTAGATGCCGCAAATACCCTATCCCTTTCTCCAGCAGCTCTCTTTATTCTAAGGGATAGATTGGGAGTTATCTCCAAAAAACATGTGATTTTATTTATGTGGACAACCCTATTCTAGCTATTTTTCAATCCCCATGAAAAGTCCATAAAAATAAATTCCTCCGCCCCCACTGAGACCTATAATTTAAGGAATAGGGTGTCGGAATGAAGATCTTTGTGAGTGGGTGAATGCCATGTTACAGCCTACAATAGATATATGCCCAGAATATTTGAGAGATACTAAGCATGTTTTGACTTCTTTACAAAATGTTGTTTGGGAACATAATTATTCATGGATCACTTGTGATATTGAATCCTTTTATAGCTGTATTCCGCATGATCTGAAGATTCAAGCTGTTTCTGATTTTATACAAAAATATATAACCTATGATGAGAATTTGAGTTTATTTTTGACCATGGCCCTACTTTTTCTCACATAAGCTTTTTATGTTTAATAGGTCATATTATTTGCAATGCAAAGGTGCTTAAATGGGCACCAAATATTCACCCAACTTTGCAAACATATTTGTATCTTGGTAGGAATAAAATTACATTTTTGTTGAACATAATCCATTTTTCAATTCCTTCGTGTGGTGTGGTAGATACATGGATGATATCTAATGATATGGTCCTACGACATATCTGCTGTACCACACTTGAGAGAATATTTCATCCAGAATCCATTCAATATAATTTTTACTGTTTCATGTGATTAAAATGAAGCACACTTCTTGATTCTAGTTTTACAGGTGGAAATAAATCTAAAACTATAATAACATATTCCCATCATAGAGAAATCTTTGGCAATACAATATTGAGAGCTGAGTCTTGCCACCCCATACATACTAAAATAAATATCCCAGTAGGAGATGATCCGATCAAAAAGGAATTGTTCAAAGGTAGAACAATAGAGAAAGACAATATTTGTAATAGATTGTATAAACGTGGTTACAAAAAATGGGTTCTCGATAAAGCAGAATAATAAATGAAAAAATAATTTACTAAATAAATGGAAAAAATCAGGAGAAAAAGATAAAATAAGTAGACCAATTTTTGTAACCACATACAGCAAAGAATATAATGAAATCAAAGGGATTATTAATAAATATTTACCAATGTTATATTGTGATAACCAGTTTAATAAAATCTTACAAAATGGTTAAGTATTTCAGTTAGAAAATCCCCAAATATATAAAAAATATTGTCTCCCAGCCTGTTAACATGTGAACCACATAAGGAAAGAACTTGGCACACACCGTCCGGCTTTCACGAATGTGGCATTGACAACTGTACCCCTTGCAAATATGCCAAACAATAAAAGTAGATTTAATCTCACTAAATAAAAAAGGCATAAACAGTTAATTAACCGTAATAGCAAATAGTAAATTGCATCCAGTGTCAGAAATGCAATGTCAATTATGTCGGGTGTACAAGCCGCAAGTTGAAATAGAGGATTGATGAACACTAGAGTTGAGCAGACTTCTAATAATCCGGGTCCGGCGGATCCATCGCGGGTTGCAAAAGAAGTCCGGATCCGATCGGACCAATGTATGTGAATGGGGAGCGGATCCAGGGACGAGAAAGAAGGAGAGAGAGAGAGAGAAGGAGAGAGAGAGAAGGAGAGAGAGTGAGAATGAGAGAGAGAGAAGGCGAGAGAAGGAAAGAGAGAGGAGAGAGAGAGAGAGAGAAAACAAAGAAAAAACCACATGGGGTCCCCCCAAAATTGGATTACCAGCCAAGGTAAATCAGACAGCTGGGGTCTGATATTCTCAGACTAGGGAGATCCATGGTTATTGGACTCTCCCCAGCCTAAAAATAGAAGGCCGCAGCCGCCCCAGAAGTGGCGCATCCATTAGATGCGCCAATCCTGGTGCTTTGCCCCAGCTCATCCCGTGCCCTGGTGCGGTGGCAAACGGGGTAATATATGGGGTTAATACCAGATGTGTAATGTCACCTGGCATCAAGCCCTGGGGTTCGTGAGGTCAGGCGTGTATCAGATACCCGACATCACCAACCCAGTCAGTAAAAAAAAATAAATAGACGACAAACACATTTTTATTTGAAAAAACACTCCCCAACACATTCCCTCTTTCACCAATTTATTAGAAAGAAAAACAAATCCAGGTCTGCTGTAATTCAAGGGGTTCCCATGACGATTCATACCATATTCACTGTCCCAGTCAATGAAGAACAGAATGTTCCCCATTGGCTGGGAGAGCAGTGCAGTGACCTGAGCTAACATCAATGGGTCAGTCCAGGTCACTGCAGGGCATGACAAGTGCTGCTGTCAGGAGCGAGGTACATTACCTGCGGTGACGATCTCCTGCACTGCTGATAGCAGAGCTGTCACTGACTTCAATGACCGCCGCCTTCACAGCCAAGAATCGCGAGAGCCTGTGACGTCACCGCTAGTCACAGTCTCGGGTCGGCAGCGAGAGGAGATGTGACAAGCGGCGGAGTGTGAGGTGAGTGGAGCTAAGCGGGGTAATGTGTGCGGAGTGCGAGGTGGGTGGAGCCGAGCAGGGCCATGTGTGCGTAGTGTGAGGTGGGTGGAGCCAGGCGGGGTAATGTGTGCGGAGTGTGAGGTGGGTGGAGCCAAGCGTGGTAATGTATGTGGAGTGTGAGGTGGGTGGAGCCAAGCAGGGTAATGTGTGCGGGCAGCGGAGTGCGAGTTGGGTGGAGCCAAGCGGGGTAATGTGTGCGGGTTGCAAGGTGGGTGGAGCCAAGCAGGGTAATGTGTGCGGAGTGCGAGGTGGGTGGAGCCTAGCGGGGTAATGTGTGCGGAGTGCGAGGTGGGTGGAGCCAAGCGGGGTAATGTGTGCGGAGTGTGAGGTGGGTGGAGCTAAGCGGGGTAATGTGTGCGGAGTGCGAGGTGGGTGGAGCCGAGCGGGGCCATGTGTACAGGCGGCAGAGTGCGAGGTGAGTGGAGCCTAGCGGGGCCATGTGGCGTTGAGGACGTCAGTGACGGGGACTGCATGGCTGGAGACAGGTGAGTGTAAGTGTGTGTGTGTGTACATGCCGAGTGCAGGAGGGGGCGGAGCCGAGCGGGGAAGTGTCAGCTCCCTGCACATGTAACCAGGGTAAATATTGGGTTACCAAGCAAAGCGCTTTGCTTGGATACCCGATATTTACATTGGTTACCAGCTTACCGCAGGCTGCCGGCGATGGCTCCCTGCACACTGTAGCTGTAAAAAGCCCTGCTTTTGGTGATCGAACCATTCTCGAACGTAACTCGAACTGTCGAGCTTTTAGCAAAAAGCTCGAGTTCGATCTCGAGCACCCCCCAAAATCACTCGAACATGAAATTGGCGAACCTCGAACACCGCTCATCTCTAGTCATAAGTATTCAGACCCTTTGCTCAGACACTCATATTTAAGTTACATGCTGTCCATTTCCTTGTGATCCTCCTTGAGATGGTTCTATTCCTTCACTGGAGTCCAGCTGTGTTTAATTAAACTGATAGGACTTGATTTGGAAAGGCACACACCTGTCTATATAAGACCTCACAGCTCACAGTGCATGTCAGACCACATATGAATCATGAGGTCAAAGGAACTGCCCAAAGAGCTCAGAGACAGAATTGTGACAAGGCACAGATCTGGCCAAGGTTACAAAATAATTTTTGCAGTACTCAGGGTTCCTAAGAGCACAGTGGCCTCCATAATCCTTAAATAGAAGTTTAGGACCACTACAACTCTTTCTAGACCTAGCCGTGCAACCAAACTGAGCAATCGTGGGAGAAGAGCATTGATGAGAAAGGTAAAGAAGAACCCCAAGATCACTGTGACTGAGCTCCAAATATGCAGTAGGGAGATGGGAGAAAGTTCCACAAAGTCAACTGCAGCCCTCCACCAGTCGGGCCTTTATGGCAGAGGGGCCAGATGGAAGCCTCTCCTCAGTGTAAGTCATATAAAGGTCCATATAGAATTTGCAAAAAAACCACATGAAGGACTCCAGATTGTTAGAAATAAGATTCTCTGATCTGATGAGACGAAGATAGAACTTTTGGGTGATAATTCTAAGCGGTATGTGTGGAGAAAACCAGGCACTGATCATCACTTACCCAATACAATTCCAACAGTAAAACATGGTGGTGGCAGCATCATGCTATGGGGATGTTTTTCAGCTGCAGGGACAGGATGACTGGTTGTCTTGTTGAAGGAATTGAATTGAAGGAATGTTGAATTGAAGGACAAATGAATGTGGCCAAGTACAGAGATATCCTGGAAGAAAACCTCTTCCAGAGTGCTCTGGACCTCAGACTTAGCCGAAGGTTCACCTTCCAACAAGACAATGACTCTAAGCACACAGCTAAAATAACAAAGGAGTGGCTTGATAATAACTCTGTGACCATTCTTGACTGGCCCAGCCAGAGCCCTGACCTAAACCCAATTGAGCATCTCTAAAGAGACCTGAAAATGGCTGTCCACCAACGGTCACCTTCCAACCTGATGGAACTGGCGAGGATCTGCAAGGAAGAATGACAGAGGATCCTCAAATCCAGGTGTGAAAAACTTGTTGCATCATTCCCAAGAAGACTCATGGCTGTACTAGCTCAAAATGGTGCTTCTACTCAATACTGAGTAAAGGGTCTCAATACTTATGACCATGTGATATTTCAGTTTTTAATTTTTAATAAATTTGCAAAAATTTCTACATTTCTGGGTTTATTTTCTGTCAAGATGGGGTGCAGAGTGTACATTAATGAGGAAAATAATTAACTTTTTTGAATTTACCAAAGGGCTGCAATGAAGCAAAGAGGGCAAAATTTAAAAGGGTCTGAATATTTTCCGTACCCACTGTTGATACATGGTTTTGCAAGAGTGGCGGCAGACTGTGCAGACTGTGGAAAGTTCGAGGGGTGGAGCCTTGGCGGAGCATTAAGTAGGCCCCAAACTTTTGCCAGTATGGGCCCTGAAATTCCTAGTGGAGGCCCCGTGTGTATGTAAATGTGTTGCCCTGGCCTATCAGGTCATCACAGGGTATTGTACAATCTGCCCTTCTGTGCAATATCCACCTCCTCCTTGGTTATGGGTCCCTAACTAATGGTGTTGCCAAAACCAGCTAATCAAAATCCTAGGAACACTCTACACCACACCCACCAGCAGGGCTGTGGAGTCGGTAAGCCAAACCTTTGACTCCGACTCCTCAATTTCCCTTGCACTGACTCCGACTCCCACATATATTGCTTATAGTTAAGTGAAAAATGTATTGTAGTACAATGTGAACATCAGACATTCCATCATTTTTATAATACAATAATCAAGATATTTAGATAGAACATAAAATATATTTATTGGAATACAACTTTAGAACACAAAAAACTGTAATAAATTGTAATATGCTATACAATATGTAATATACAGTAGATTACACATATATCTTGTGTGTGCATGTATAATACAATATGTAATTTTATATATATATATATATATATATATATATATATATACAGTATATATCTAATATATAAAGATGAATGTGTGTATGTGTGTATATGTGTGTGTGTGTATGTCCGGGATTGGCATCTGCACCGTCGCAGCTACAGCCACAAAATGTTGCACACTCACACATATGGACCCCGAGAGCGTCATAGGCTATGTTTTGAGGGGAAATTTTAACCCCGCTCTTTACAGTTATTCGCCAAAAAATCTGCCTCCATTAAAGCGAATGGAGCTGGGAGCCACAGTGCAGCCAGAACTTCAGAAGAATGTGCAGCCACGCCCTTATATGGAATGTTGGCGTGTCACAATGCAGCCAGGGAAAGAGACAGACGCAGACAGGGAAAGAGGCAGACACAGACAGGGAAAGAGGCAGACACAGACAGGGTAAGAAACAGACAACAGACATAGACAGGGTGAGAGACAGACACGAAGAGACAAACACAGACAAAGAGACAGACTGACTGACAAGGAAAGAGACAGACAGGGAAAGAGAGGGAGAGAGACAGGTTAAGAGACAGAAACAGACAAAGAGACAGAGAGACACAGGGAAACAGTCAGACAGGGAAAGAGAGGGAAAGAGACAGACAAAGACAGGTAAAGGGACAGACAAAAAGACAGACACAGGGAAAGAGACAGAGGGAAAGAGAGACAGGGAAAGAGAGGGAAAGAGACAGACACGGAAAGTGACAGAGATAGACCATTTTGTTAACAGCAGTTATTAACCCGGGCGAAGACATAGACAGGGTAAGAGACAGACACAAAGAGACAGACTGACAGGGAAAGAGACAGACAGGGAAAGAGAGGGAAAGAGAGACAGGGAAAGACAGGGAAAACGACAGACAGGGAAAGCGACAGACATGGAAAGCGACAGACAGGGAAAGCGACAGACAGGGAAAGCGACAGACAGGGAAAGAGATTGAGACAGACGGAGAAAGAGATTGAGACATACGGAGAAAGAGATAGACAGGGAAAAAGACAGACAGACAGACAAAGAGATAGAGAGAGACAGAGAGATATATACAGAGGGGGAGACAGACAGAGAAAGGGAGAGAAACAGAGAGACTGTTACTATCCCGGGCAGCGCCAGGTGCTATGTTGTGAGGCGAAATTTAAACCCCACACGTTCCAATTTACCAATCAATTTTGCCCCTATCTACATAATGGGGAAAAAGTGAAACAAAAAGTGTTGGGGGCAAATTGACAGCTGCCAGATGTGAACAAGGGGGACTTAAAGAATGAGAGCGAAGGCGCCAAAGAGTATATACCGTACGGTTGCTAAGGTGGGCCCCCGACATGGGATACTCACCACACTCGGGGATATGAACACACACACAAAATGCGCCACACACTACCACGTACTTGAGCACATATACCACCCTCAGCACACATCTCACCACACATACACCAACCTCGCCACATAATCGCCCTAAACACACACAAGTCTGGTATTAACCTTCAAAAATAAAAATCTGATTAATAAGCAGCCAAACTACAAGAACAACAAATGTACCATATAGGAAATACGGCAGCTGTCAGTCACATGACCTGTCTATATGTGTATGTGTGAGCTAATATATACTGTCAGGGGGGAGGGCTTTCTGTTAACTGGAGATTTATCAGGCTGCCAATAGCAACCAATCACAGCTTAGCTTCTATTTTGCTACAGTTAATTAATCTGAGCTCTGATTGGTTAATATAGGCAACAAAGGACATTCTCAGTATGTGTGAGGTCATAGGATGTTAAATCTGTGTGGAATATCTGTGGTGTTGAAATATATGTTGTGAAATGCTTCTATTACCTTAGTTTTTGCCTTTTAATAATTACATTTCTATTTGTTTGTGGTTTTTGTGTGCAGAATAATTTTTGTTAATACATTCTATTTTGTTAACAGCAGTTATTAACCCGGGCGAAGCCGGTTAGTACAGCTATATATATATATATATATATATATATATATATATATATACAGTTAGGTCCAGAAATATTTGGACAGTGACACAATTTTCGCGAGTTGGGCTCTGCATACCACCACATTGGATTTGAAATGAAATCTCTACAACAGAATTCAAGTGCAGATTGTAACATTTAATTTAAAGGTTTGAACAAAAATATCTGATAGAAATTGTAGGAATTGTACACATTTCTTTACAAACACTCCACATTTTAGGAGGTCAAAAGTAATTGGACAAATAAACCAAACCCAAACAAAATATTTTTATTTTCAATATTTTGTTGCGAATCCTTTGGAGGCAATCACTGCCTTAAGTCTGGAACCCATGGACATCACCAAACGCTGGGTTTCCTCCTTCTTAATGCTTTGCCAGGCCTTTACAGCCGCAGCCTTCAGGTCTTGCTTGTTTGTGGGTCTTTCCGTCTTAAGTCTGGATTTGAGCAAGTGAAATGCATGCTCAATTGGGTTAAGATCTGGTGATTGACTTGGCCATTGCAGAATGTTCCACTTTTATGCACTCATGAACTCCTGGGTAGCTTTGGCTGTATGCTTGGGGTCATTGTCCATCTGTACTATGAAGCGCCGTCCGATCAACTTTGCAGCATTTGGCTGAATCTGGCCTGAAAGTATATCCCGGTACACTTCAGAATTCATCCGGCTACTCTTGTCTGCTGTTATGTCATCAATAAACACAAGTGACCCAGTGCCATTGAAAGCCATGCATGCCCATGCCATCACGTTGCCTCCACCATGTTTTACAGAGTATGTGGTGTGCCTTGGATCATGTGCCGTTCCCTTTCTTCTCCAAACCTTTTTTTCTTCCCATCATTCTGGTACAGGTTGATCTTTGTCTCATCTGTCCATAGAATACTTTTCCAGAACTGAGCTGGCTTCATGAGGTGTTTTTCAGCAAATTTAACTCTGGCCTGTCTAATTTTGGAATTGATGAATGGTTTGCATCTAGATGTGAACCCTTTGTATTTACTTTCATGGAGTTTTCTCTTTACAGTTGACTTAGAGACAGATACACCTACTTCACTGAGAGTGTTCTGGACTTCAGTTGATGTTGTGAATGGGTTCTTCTTCACCAAAGAAAGTATGTGGCGATCATCCACCACTGTTGTCATCCGTGGACGCCCAGGCCTTTTTGAGTTCCCAAGCTCACCAGTCAATTCCTTTTTTCTCAGAATGTACCCGACTGTTGATTTTGCTACTCCAAGCATGTCTGCTATCTCTCTGATGGATTTTTTCTTTTTTTTCAGCCTCAGGATGTTCTGCTTCACCTCAATTGAGAGTTCCTTAGACCGCATGTTGTCTGGTCACAGCAACAGCTTCCAAATGCATAACCACACACCTGTAATGAACCCCAGACCTTTTAACTACTTCATTGATTACAGGTTAACGAGGGAGACGCCTTCAGAGTTAATTGCAGCCCTTAGAGTCCCTTGTCCAATTACTTTTGGTCCCTTGAAAAAGAGGAGGCTATGCATTACAGAGCTATGATTCCTAAACCCTTTCTCCGATTTGGATGTGAAAACTCTCATATTGCAGCTGGGAGTGTGCACTTTCAGCCCATATTATATATATAATTGTATTTCTGAACATGTTTTTGTAAACAGCTAAAATAACAAAACTTGTGTCACTGTCCAAATATTTCTGGCCCTGACTGTATATATATATATATATATATATATATATATATATATATATATATATATATATTTATATTTACAATTTATTACAGTTTTTTGTGTTCCAAAGTTGTATTCCAATAAATATATTTTATGTTCTATCTAAATATCTTGATTATTGTAGCATAAAAATGATTAAATGTCTGATGTTCACATTGTACTACAACAAATTTTTCACTTCACTATAAGCAATATACTAAATGTTATTATTTAGTATGTTTTTGTTAAAAACTGTTTTTTGCCACTTACAGTACATAGTGTATTACATAGTGTTATATATAACACTATGTAATACACTATGTAAGTGGCAAAAAACAGTTTTCAACAAAAACATAGTAAGTAACATTTGTGCAGTCTATGAATTTGTTCTAAGAAATAGAATTGCTTCCATCAGCTCCTCCTTCATAGATGATCTCAAATCTGACCTAATAATTTTAAAGGGTATTTTACACGCTGCGATATCGGTACCGATATCGTTAGCGAGCGTACCCGCCTCCGTCGGTTGTGCGACACGGGCAAATCGCTGCCTATGGCGCACAACATCGCTAACACCTGTCACACGGACTTACCTGCCCTGCGACGTAACTCTGGCCGGCGATCCGCCTCCTTTCTAAGGCGGCGGTTTGGGCGGAGTCACAGCGACGTCACATGGCAACCGTCCAATAGCAGAGGAGGGGTGGAGATGAGCGGCTGGAACATCCCGCCCACCTCCTTACTTCCTCATTGCCGGTGGACGCAGGTAAGGAGATATTCGTCGTTCCTGCGGTGTCACACATAGCGATGTGTGCTGCCGCAGGAACGACGACCAACATCGTACCTGCAGCAGCAACGATATTATCGAAAGGAGCGACGTGTCAACGAGCAACGATTTTTCACGTTTTTGTGCTCTTTGATCGTCGCTCCTTGGTGTCACACGCTGCGATGACGGTAACGGCGCCGGATGTGCGTCACTAACGACGTGACCCCGACGATATATTGTTACCGATATCGCAGCATGTAAAGCCCCCTTTAGGCTAGAGAACAACCTCTCTACACTAACTTGGGTTGGAGGCAAAGGCGTAACCACATAGGCACCATCTCTAACAATTTCCGGGTATAATGGAATTGCCTTATGCACAGTCAGTTTTGAGGAACGGTTGAATTTTTCTATTTCTTTGAGAGGAAGTGAAAAATTTTACTGAAATCTGGTCAATCTGCTGCAATAGGAGACGGAGTGAAATCTTTTTCCTTGCGGCAACACTTTGCTGTTCCATGTCATCCAAATACTTGTCAAAGTTAAACTCCTCATCTGATGAGGATGAAGATATGGCAGCAGTAGCACTGTCAGGCCCCAAGTCCTCTTGCGCCTGGCAGTTCTGTAGCTGCTCATCCTAAGGCTGAGAACGCACTTTGCGTTTTTACCTGCGTTTCTGCAGCATTTTGAGCTGCAGCGTTTTCATGCCAAAATGCATTTTGGTTTTCCATGATAGTCAATGGAAAATGACGATTTCCTGACCGCACTTTGCGTTTTAAAACGCTGCGTTTAATTTGCATATTTTGTGGCAAAAACCATGCATTCAAAGAAGTAGCATGTCAATTGTTTTTGCCATTTCTGCAGTGTTTTGCTAACATTGAAGTCAATGAGAAATGGCAAAAACCAAGATTCCTTAAAATTCCTGCATTTTGCCTGCTTTTTCAGTGCAGAAAACATGCGTTTTGGACTACCAAAACGCATGGTTTTTGGACATTAACATAATGATTTGCTATGTCCCTTTACACACACACAAAATCCGACAATTAAATTTATGAAAAATATGCATTTATTGCTATATTTCCGATAAAATGTATATTAGCGCTATAATTTTATGAATTACATCTATTTTCATTATTTTTCCCATTAATATAGTTTTTTTTTCTCTTTTTTCATTCTTTTTGACTGTTTAAACTTTATTAGGCAGTGTCTTGATGTTCAAAACGCATCTGTCAAAACGCTGGTGAAAACGCATGTAAAAAGCGCTGAAAACGCATCAAATACGCGGCAAAAACGCATGCGTTTTCAGCGCTAAATTCCAGAAAAGGGCAACTTTGGTCAAATCAATTAAGGAAAAAAGGTGCTTCTTGAACTGCAAGTAGGTGAACGCAAAGTGCGTTCCTAGCCTAACTGCTACCTCACTCAAAGCTTCTTTTCCTTTAGTAACCTGTTGATCATCAAGCAGTATATGATGACTTGGGTCCACATAAACAGCTGCCAGAAGAATTTTATTTTCCAATAGCTGTGTCTCTCTCCGTTTCATTGAAGCAGAAATGCCATCTGCGATTAAACCTCCTCTTTGGGACAGGCAAAATAGCAAGTTCTTCCACTCCTTTATGAAAATGCCAGGAGTTAAATCCTCAGCTTGTCATTTTTTAGTCACGGTAAATGGGTGATTAAGCAATTCCTTCAATTCAGCCACCTGTGTCCATTGACCTTTATTTAAGGTTACTTGAGGGTTCACTATATCTATAAGAAACGATTTTAGTTCAAGCAATCGCTCAGTCATTAAATAAGTGCTGCCTCACCGAGTGGCTTGATCAATAATTGCCCCTTTCCCAGCACGTCTCTTCAAGATGGAATCAATTTTAGGGCTTCTGGTGGCAATAACCAACTTCCTCACTTTTCCAATCAGATTTCCAGCATGTCCGCCCAGTTTCACACATCCAGCTTTTCGCCGGTTTGGCAGATGTGGCGCACGCCAGTATAGTACGATACAGTACAGTGGCAGCGACACAACTTCCGGGTAACATGCTCCGGTCACATGAAAGCATGTGACCGTCGTTTGTAGCGCTGCCACAGTACTGTATACACTGTACTGGAGTGCGCCGCATCTGCCAAACCGGCGAAAAGACGGATGTGTGAAACCGGGGTCCCTCCTGCAGACTATTTCTTATTGCAAGCTGCAGCGTGTGCACAACACAACACAGCGCATGTGATTATATGAAAGTGTTTTGAAGCAGCTTCAACAAGATCATCTAATCCTAAAGTATCATTTTGCTGTTCTTCTGTTGTAATATCTTTGTTCCTCAGTTACATGAACAGCACTGTGGCCTTCCATCTCACACATACTAAATCCTAAATTTTCTTCTAGCTGTTGTTCATTACTCTCACTCATCAGTTTAATTGTACTTATGTTTGAAGCATTGTTCATTACAATGGCAAGAACCTGTTCTTTTTTGCGTTCCTAATCTTGCAGAACTTTTTTCACTAAGGCCTGGAGAAACTGGCTGATATGATGAGCTTTACTATCTTTTACTGCCAGTGTCTTACTAACAATTTCTTTCTTGTCACAAACATATCGAACATTGATGGCAAAATAATTCAGTGAGACCCGCAACACACATCTGTTTAATGTGTACGTTTGCGGTACGTATTTGCACGTACCGGAGACACGTACACACGGAGACCCATGTTATTCAATGGAAGATGGCACACGTACGTAAAATCACACGGAACATGTGTCCGTGTCGTAAGTACGTGTGTGCACTTTTCAACACGGACGACATGTCCGTTTTTTGCCGGCAACACGCAGGCACGGACCCGCTTTAGTCTATGGGTCCGTGCCTGCATGGACCGCACACGGAGTATGTCCGTGTTCAGCACGTATCGTCCGTGTCCATATTTCATCACAAAATTTGAAACACTTGTTACCAATCTATCAGGTCAATTGATGGTCATTAATTCTGGCGCCAAACATACATTTCCTGTCTTATTTGCACGCCAGACAGCAGCTGGGCACCTGTCCTCTCACTGCAGGGGAACTTTGAGCACAGAGAACAACACAGGTACTGAGCATGGCACCCAGAAAAGATACAGAGAGGCTGATTGGAGAAGTAGAGAGGCATCCAAAGCTGTGGGACACACGTGTTGATGGCTATCATGACAGGTTAATGGTGGAACGAGCATGGATGGCTGTGGCAGAGATAGTCTACCCTAGGAATGGATGGTCTCAATGTACCCCTGGAAAGAAAAATAGATATGGTGAGTAGAGATGAGCGAACCGGTCGCGGTTCGGCTCGAGGTTGGTTCGCCGAACGGACCTCCCGTTCGAGTTCGGTTCGTCGAACGTTCGACGAACCGAACTCGAACTGCATAGGAAACAATGGCAGGCAATCACAAACACAGAAAAACACCTAGAAAACACCCTCAAAGGTGTCCTAAAGGTGACAAACAACTCAAACACATTGGAAAGTGACAAGGACATATACTCATGCGAAAACAAAACAGCTGGACAAGGAAAAAGAGGAGGACACACAGATATAGGCATGGCACGCCCTTCTAAAATCATGTAAAACACCGCAAGGTGACTCCAAGCGGAGTCTCCATTTTTTCCAAAAATTGGGCCACACACACACCCACCCCTTCAGTGGCAGCAGTTGTGCCCCAGTTGTACACTTCACAGCTACATTTGCATCAAGCACATTCAAAAATACGCCATTCTTATCCATCCCCAGGATGACACCGGGGTAGGTAGCAAAGTCTTTGCTGACCCATGACTTGTTCATCTTGGCTTCTTTTAAAAACAATGTAAGCAAGGGTTACTCCAAGCGGAGTCTCCCTTTTTTCCAAAAATTGGGCCCCACACACACCCACCCCTTCAGTGGCAGCAGTTGTGCCCTAGTTGTACACTTCACAGCTACATTTGCATCAAGCACATTCAAAAATACGCCATTCTTATCCGTCCCCAGGATGACACCGGGGTAGGTAGCAAAGTCTTTCCTGATCCCAGCTCTGTTCATCTTGGCTTCTTTTAAAAACACATCAAGCAAGGGTTACTCCAAGCGGAGTCTCCCTTTTTTTCCAAAAATTGGGCCACACAGACACCCACCCCATCAGTGGCAGCACTTGGGCCCTAGTTGCAAACAGGATGTTTTGATTTGCATCAAGCACATTCAAAAATACGCCATTCTTATCCGTCCCCAGGATGACACCGGGGTAGGTAGCAAAGTCTTTGCTGATCCCAGCTCTGTTCATCTTGGCTTCTTTTAAAAACACATCAAGCAAGGGTTACTCCAAGCGGAGTCTCCCTTTTTTTCCAAAAATTGGGCCACACAGACACCCACCCCATCAGTGGCAGCACTTGGGCCCTAGTTGCAAACAGGATGTTTTGATTTGCATCAAGCACATTCAAAAATACGCCATTCTTATCCGTCCCCAGGATGACACCGGGGTAGGTAGCAAAGTATTTCCTGATCCCAGCTCTGTTCATCTTGGCTTCTTTTAAAAACACATCAAGCAAGGGTTACTCCAAGCGGAGTCTCCCTTTTTTCCAAAAATTGGGCCACACAGACACCCACCCCATCAGTGGCAGCACTTGGGCCCTAGTTGCAAACAGGATGTTTTGATTTGCATCAAGCACATTCAAAAATACGCCATTCTTATCCGTCCCCAGGATGACACCGGGGTAGGTAGCAAAGTCTTTGCTGATCCCAGCTCTGTTCATCTTGGCTTCTTTTAAAAACACATCAAGCAAGGGTTACTCCAAGCGGAGTCTCCCTTTTTTTCCAAAAATTGGGCCACACAGACACCCACCCCATCAGTGGCAGCACTTGGGCCCTAGTTGCAAACAGGATGTTTTGATTTGCATCAAGCACATTCAAAAATACGCCATTCTTATCCGTCCCCAGGATGACACCGGGGTAGGTAGCAAAGTCTTTCCTGATCCCAGCTCTGTTCATCTTGGCTTCTTTTAAAAACACATCAAGCAAGGGTTACTCCAAGCGGAGTCTCCCTTTTTTCCAAAAATTGGGCCACACAGACACCCACCCCATCAGTGGCAGCACTTGGGCCCTAGCTGCAAACAGGATGTTTTGATTTGCATCAAGCACATTCAAAAATACGCCATTCTTATCCGTCCCCAGGATGACACCGGGGTAGGTAGCAAAGTCTTTGCTGATCCCAGCTCTGTTCATCTTGGCTTCTTTTAAAAACACATCAAGCAAGGGTTACTCCAAGCGGAGTCTCCCTTTTTTTCCAAAAATTGGGCCACACAGACACCCACCCCATCAGTGGCAGCACTTGGGCCCTAGTTGCAAACAGGATGTTTTGATTTGCATCAAGCACATTCAAAAATACGCCATTCTTATCCGTCCCCAGGATGACACCGGGGTAGGTAGCAAAGTATTTCCTGATCCCAGCTCTGTTCATCTTGGCTTCTTTTAAAAACACATCAAGCAAGGGTTACTCCAAGCGGAGTCTCCCTTTTTTCCAAAAATTGGGCCACACAGACACCCACCCCATCAGTGGCAGCACTTGGGCCCTAGTTGCAAACAGGATGTTTTGATTTGCATCAAGCACATTCAAAAATACGCCATTCTTATCCGTCCCCAGGATGACACCGGGGTAGGTAGCAAAGTCTTTGCTGATCCCAGCTCTGTTCATCTTGGCTTCTTTTAAAAACACATCAAGCAAGGGTTACTCCAAGCGGAGTCTCCCTTTTTTTCCAAAAATTGGGCCACACAGACACCCACCCCATCAGTGGCAGCACTTGGGCCCTAGTTGCAAACAGGATGTTTTGATTTGCATCAAGCACATTCAAAAATACGCCATTCTTATCCGTCCCCAGGATGACACCGGGGTAGGTAGCAAAGTATTTCCTGATCCCAGCTCTGTTCATCTTGGCTTCTTTTAAAAACACATCAAGCAAGGGTTACTCCAAGCGGAGTCTCCCTTTTTTCCAAAAATTGGGCCACACAGACACCCACCCCATCAGTGGCAGCACTTGGGCCCTAGTTGCAAACAGGATGTTTTGATTTGCATCAAGCACATTCAAAAATACGCCATTCTTATCCGTCCCCAGGATGACACCGGGGTAGGTAGCAAAGTCTTTGCTGATCCCAGCTCTGTTCATCTTGGCTTCTTTTAAAAACACATCAAGCAAGGGTTACTCCAAGCGGAGTCTCCCTTTTTTTCCAAAAATTGGGCCACACAGACACCCACCCCATCAGTGGCAGCACTTGGGCCCTAGTTGCAAACAGGATGTTTTGATTTGCATCAAGCACATTCAAAAATACGCCATTCTTATCCGTCCCCAGGATGACACCGGGGTAGGTAGCAAAGTCTTTCCTGATCCCAGCTCTGTTCATCTTGGCTTCTTTTAAAAACACATCAAGCAAGGGTTACTCCAAGCGGAGTCTCCCTTTTTTCCAAAAATTGGGCCACACAGACACCCACCCCATCAGTGGCAGCACTTGGGCCCTAGTTGCAAACAGGATGTTTTGATTTGCATCAAGCACATTCAAAAATACGCCATTCTTATCCGTCCCCAGGATGACACCGGGGTAGGTAGCAAAGTCTTTGCTGATCCCAGCTCTGTTCATCTTGGCTTCTTTTAAAAACACATCAAGCAAGGGTTACTCCAAGCGGAGTCTCCCTTTTTTTCCAAAAATTGGGCCACACAGACACCCACCCCATCAGTGGCAGCACTTGGGCCCTAGTTGCAAACAGGATGTTTTGATTTGCATCAAGCACATTCAAAAATACGCCATTCTTATCCGTCCCCAGGATGACACCGGGGTAGGTAGCAAAGTATTTCCTGATCCCAGCTCTGTTCATCTTGGCTTCTTTTAAAAACACATCAAGCAAGGGTTACTCCAAGCGGAGTCTCCCTTTTTTCCAAAAATTGGGCCACACAGACACCCACCCCATCAGTGGCAGCACTTGGGCCCTAGTTGCAAACAGGATGTTTTGATTTGCATCAAGCACATTCAAAAATACGCCATTCTTATCCGTCCCCAGGATGACACCGGGGTAGGTAGCAAAGTCTTTGCTGATCCCAGCTCTGTTCATCTTGGCTTCTTTTAAAAACACATCAAGCAAGGGTTACTCCAAGCGGAGTCTCCCTTTTTTTCCAAAAATTGGGCCACACAGACACCCACCCCATCAGTGGCAGCACTTGGGCCCTAGTTGCAAACAGGATGTTTTGATTTGCATCAAGCACATTCAAAAATACGCCATTCTTATCCGTCCCCAGGATGACACCGGGGTAGGTAGCAAAGTATTTCCTGATCCCAGCTCTGTTCATCTTGGCTTCTTTTAAAAACACATCAAGCAAGGGTTACTCCAAGCGGAGTCTCCCTTTTTTCCAAAAATTGGGCCACACAGACACCCACCCCATCAGTGGCAGCACTTGGGCCCTAGTTGCAAACAGGATGTTTTGATTTGCATCAAGCACATTCAAAAATACGCCATTCTTATCCGTCCCCAGGATGACACCGGGGTAGGTAGCAAAGTCTTTGCTGATCCCAGCTCTGTTCATCTTGGCTTCTTTTAAAAACACATCAAGCAAGGGTTACTCCAAGCGGAGTCTCCCTTTTTTTCCAAAAATTGGGCCACACAGACACCCACCCCATCAGTGGCAGCACTTGGGCCCTAGTTGCAAACAGGATGTTTTGATTTGCATCAAGCACATTCAAAAATACGCCATTCTTATCCGTCCCCAGGATGACACCGGGGTAGGTAGCAAAGTCTTTCCTGATCCCAGCTCTGTTCATCTTGGCTTCTTTTAAAAACACATCAAGCAAGGGTTACTCCAAGCGGAGTCTCCCTTTTTTTCCAAAAATTGGGCCACACAGACACCCACCCCATCAGTGGCAGCACTTGGGCCCTAGTTGCAAACAGGATGTTTTGATTTGCATCAAGCACATTCAAAAATACGCCATTCTTATCCGTCCCCAGGATGACACCGGGGTAGGTAGCAAAGTCTTTGCTGATCCCAGCTCTGTTCATCTTGGCTTCTTTTAAAAACACATCAAGCAAGGGTTACTCCAAGCGGAGTCTCCCTTTTTTTCCAAAAATTGGGCCACACAGACACCCACCCCATCAGTGGCAGCACTTGGGCCCTAGTTGCAAACAGGATGTTTTGATTTGCATCAAGCACATTCAAAAATACGCCATTCTTATCCGTCCCCAGGATGACACCGGGGTAGGTAGCAAAGTATTTCCTGATCCCAGCTCTGTTCATCTTGGCTTCTTTTAAAAACACATCAAGCAAGGGTTACTCCAAGCGGAGTCTCCCTTTTTTCCAAAAATTGGGCCACACAGACACCCACCCCATCAGTGGCAGCACTTGGGCCCTAGTTGCAAACAGGATGTTTTGATTTGCATCAAGCACATTCAAAAATACGCCATTCTTATCCGTCCCCAGGATGACACCGGGGTAGGTAGCAAAGTCTTTGCTGATCCCAGCTCTGTTCATCTTGGCTTCTTTTAAAAACACATCAAGCAAGGGTTACTCCAAGCGGAGTCTCCCTTTTTTTCCAAAAATTGGGCCACACAGACACCCACCCCATCAGTGGCAGCACTTGGGCCCTAGTTGCAAACAGGATGTTTTGATTTGCATCAAGCACATTCAAAAATACGCCATTCTTATCCGTCCCCAGGATGACACCGGGGTAGGTAGCAAAGTATTTCCTGATCCCAGCTCTGTTCATCTTGGCTTCTTTTAAAAACACATCAAGCAAGGGTTACTCCAAGCGGAGTCTCCCTTTTTTCCAAAAATTGGGCCACACAGACACCCACCCCATCAGTGGCAGCACTTGGGCCCTAGTTGCAAACAGGATGTTTTGATTTGCATCAAGCACATTCAAAAATACGCCATTCTTATCCGTCCCCAGGATGACACCGGGGTAGGTAGCAAAGTCTTTGCTGATCCCAGCTCTGTTCATCTTGGCTTCTTTTAAAAACACATCAAGCAAGGGTTACTCCAAGCGGAGTCTCCCTTTTTTTCCAAAAATTGGGCCACACAGACACCCACCCCATCAGTGGCAGCACTTGGGCCCTAGTTGCAAACAGGATGTTTTGATTTGCATCAAGCACATTCAAAAATACGCCATTCTTATCCGTCCCCAGGATGACACCGGGGTAGTTAGCAAAGTATTTCCTGATCCCAGCTCTGTTCATCTTGGCTTCTTTTAAAAACACATCAAGCAAGGGTTACTCCAAGCGGAGTCTCCCTTTTTTCCAAAAATTGGGCCACACAGACACCCACCCCATCAGTGGCAGCACTTGGGCCCTAGTTGCAAACAGGATGTTTTGATTTGCATCAAGCACATTCAAAAATACGCCATTCTTATCCGTCCCCAGGATGACACCGGGGTAGGTAGCAAAGTCTTTGCTGATCCCAGCTCTGTTCATCTTGGCTTCTTTTAAAAACACATCAAGCAAGGGTTACTCCAAGCGGAGTCTCCCTTTTTTTCCAAAAATTGGGCCACACAGACACCCACCCCATCAGTGGCAGCACTTGGGCCCTAGTTGCAAACAGGATGTTTTGATTTGCATCAAGCACATTCAAAAATACGCCATTCTTATCCGTCCCCAGGATGACACCGGGGTAGGTAGCAAAGTCTTTGCTGATCCCAGCTCTGTTCATCTTGGCTTCTTTTAAAAACACATCAAGCAAGGGTTACTCCAAGCGGAGTCTCCCTTTTTTTCCAAAAATTGGGCCACACAGACACCCACCCCATCAGTGGCAGCACTTGGGCCCTAGTTGCAAACAGGATGTTTTGATTTGCATCAAGCACATTCAAAAATACGCCATTCTTATCCGTCCCCAGGATGACACCGGGGTAGGTAGCAAAGTATTTCCTGATCCCAGCTCTGTTCATCTTGGCTTCTTTTAAAAACACATCAAGCAAGGGTTACTCCAAGCGGAGTCTCCCTTTTTTCCAAAAATTGGGCCACACAGACACCCACCCCATCAGTGGCAGCACTTGGGCCCTAGTTGCAAACAGGATGTTTTGATTTGCATCAAGCACATTCAAAAATACGCCATTCTTATCCGTCCCCAGGATGACACCGGGGTAGGTAGCAAAGTCTTTGCTGATCCCAGCTCTGTTCATCTTGGCTTCTTTTAAAAACACATCAAGCAAGGGTTACTCCAAGCGGAGTCTCCCTTTTTTTCCAAAAATTGGGCCACACAGACACCCACCCCATCAGTGGCAGCACTTGGGCCCTAGTTGCAAACAGGATGTTTTGATTTGCATCAAGCACATTCAAAAATACGCCATTCTTATCCGTCCCCAGGATGACACCGGGGTAGGTAGCAAAGTCTTTCCTGATCCCAGCTCTGTTCATCTTGGCTTCTTTTAAAAACACATCAAGCAAGGGTTACTCCAAGCGGAGTCTCCCTTTTTTTCCAAAAATTGGGCCACACAGACACCCACCCCATCAGTGGCAGCACTTGTGCCCTAGTTGCAAACAGGATGTTTTGATTTGCATCAAGCACATTCAAAAATACGCCATTCTTATCCGTCCCCAGGATGACACCGGGGTAGGTAGCAAAGTCTTTGCTGATCCCAGCTCTGTTCATCTTGGCTTCTTTTAAAAACACATCAAGCAAGGGTTACTCCAAGCGGAGTCTCCCTTTTTTTCCAAAAATTGGGCCACACAGACACCCACTTCATCAGTGGCAGCACTTGGGCCCTAGTTGTACACTTCACAGCTACATTTGCATCAATCACATTCAAAAATACCCCATAATTAACCGTCCCCAGGATGACACCGGGGTAGGTAGCAAAGTCTTTGCTGACCCATGACTTGTTCATCTTGGCTTCTTTTAAAAACAATGTAAGCAAGGGTTACTCCAAGCGGAGTCTCCCTTTTTTCCAAAAATTGGGCCACACAGACACCCACCCCATCAGTGGCAGCACTTGGGCCCTAGTTGCAAACAGGATGTTTTGATTTGCATCAAGCACATTCCAAATCCACAAGCATTTACTCTCCCCAGGATGACACAGGGGTAGTAAATTCCTTCTGGATCCATGACTTGTTCATTTTGATGAACGTCAGTCTGTCCACATTGTCACTGGACAGACGCGTGCGCTTATCTGTCAGCACACACCCAGCAGCACTGAATACACGTTCAGAGACAACGCTGGCAGCTGGACACGACAAAATCTCCAAGGCGTAACTGGAGAGCTCTGGCCATTTTTCTATGTTTGAAGCCCAAAAGGAGCAAGGCTCCAGTTGCACAGTCATGGCATCGATGTTCATTTGGAGATACTCCTGTATCATCCTCTCCAGCCGTTGAGTATGTGTCAGACTTGTTGTCTCTGGTGGCCTTGCAAAAGAGGGTCTAAAAAAATTATGAAAAGATTCCATAAAATTGCTGTTACCGGCACCAGATACGGTCCTACTGGTACGGGTAGACTGGTGAAGATGACGAGACCGTCCCATGTTTGTCAAGTTACAACTGTGAGATTCCCTCCCTGCACCTGCACGGTTGTTTGGTGGAAAAGCCGAGCTAAGATCGAGTAACAGCTTCTGCTGATACTCCTGCATACGTGCGTCCCTTTCTATGGCTGGAATTATGTCACAAAATTTGGACTTGTACCGGGGATCTAATAGTGTGGCAATCCAGTAGTCATCATCACTTCTAATTTTGACAATACGACTGTCATGTTGGAGGTAGTGCAACAAAAAGGCACTCATGTGTCTTGCGCAGCCATGCGGACCAAGTCCACGCTGTGTTTGTGGCATAGAGGTGCTACCCGTTCTTTCTTCCTCTGACATCTCCCCCCAACCTCTTTCAACTGAAATTTGACCAAGGTCTCCCTCATCCGCTGAGTCTTCCATGTCCATGGACAGTTCGTCCTCCATTTCTTCATGTTCTCCTGCACCTTGCTCAACATTTCGCCTGCTACTATGCGCCCTTGTCGATCCCTGTTCCCCATGGTCCCATGCCTGCTGCGTTGGTGATGATGAACGTCTGGACCTTGGTGATGTTGTTGTCCCTTGCACATATGAATCCTCCTGTAGTTCCTCCCCTTCATGTTGTCCCACCCCCTGACTCCGAATAGTGTTTAGCGTGTGCTCCAGCATGTAAATGACTGGAATCGTCATGCTGATAATGGCATTGTCAGAGCTAAACATATTCGTCGCCATGTCGAAACTGTGCAGAAGGGTGCATAGGTCCTTGATCTGAGACCACTCCATCAGGGTGATCTGCCCCACCTCTGCATCTCGTTGGCCCAGGCTATACGTCATGACGTATTGCACCAGGGCTCTGCGGTGCTGCCACAGTCGCTGTAACATGTGGAGAGTTGAATTCCAGCGTGTCGCCACATCGCATTTCAGGCGATGAACCGGCAGGCCGAAAGACTTCTGTAGCGATGCAAGTCGCTCAGCTGCGGCGCTTGAACGCCGGAAGTGAGCAGACAGTTTTCGTGCCCTGTTCAGAAGGCCATCTAGGCCGGGATAGTGTGTTAAAAATTGCTGCACGACAAGGTTCAACACGTGAGCCATACAAGGTACGTGTGTCACCTTGCCCAGGCGAAGGGCCGCACCCAGGTTTGCAGCATTGTCGCACACGGCCTTACCAGGCTGCAGGTTGAGTGGAGACAACCATTTATTAAACTCGGACCGCAGAGCTGACCACAACTCCTCAGCTGTGTGACTCTTATTACCAAGACATGTCAAGCTAAAGACCGCCTGATGCCGTTGCGCTCGGCTGCCAGCATAGTAATGAGGCGTGCGTGATTCCTTCTGCGCAGTGAGAACGCTGGTGGCCTGACCAGGCAGGCTTGGGGCGGAGGTGGAGGACCCAGATGAGGTGGAGGATGCAGAAGCTGTGGCGGAACTTGGACAGACAGAGGATTGACACACAAGTCGTGGGGACGGCAAGACTTGTGCAGCAGACCCTTCACCATCTATCACCATAGTTACCCAGTGCCCAGTCAGCGACATGTAACGTCCCTGTCCATGCTTACTGGTCCAAGTATCGGTGGTGAAATGCACCCGTTCACACACAGAGTTTCTCAAGGAAGCGGTGATGTTGTGTGCGACATGCTGGTGTAGCGCGGGCACACCTTTCTTAGAGAAGTAGTGGCGACTAGGCATCTGGTACTGGGGCACAGCGACAGACATAAGGTCTCTAAAATCCTGTGTGTCCACTAGGCGGAAAGGCAGCATTTCGGTAGCCAACAGCTTACAGAGGGATAGAGTCAACCTCTTAGCTTTGTCATGGGTCGGAGGAAGTGGCCTTTTATTTGACCACATCTGAGGGACAGAGATCTGGCTGCTGTGTGTAGACGGTGTTGAGTAGGGTGTCCCTGGAAAAATGCAGGTTTGTGAGGAAAGTGCAGGCGGAGACATGATGTTGCCTTCATCCAACGTTGGTGCTATCGATGTCTGAGAGAGCTGTACACACTCACTTGTTTCCCCTTCCAAACCAACTGACGACCTTACAAGCAAACTGCCTGTTGCGGTTACAGTGGTGGAAGTTTTGCGTGGAAAAACAGGTGTGACAGCTGTCCCCACAGTCCTAGAAGATGAAGAGCGCGCGGATGCACTGGAAGGGGCGGGCGGTGGATGGTTCGCTCCGCTAGCCGGCATTGCAGCACGGTGAGCTTCCCACCGGGACTTATGATATTTATTCATGTGACGATTCATGGAAGAAGTTGTCAAACTGCTGAGGTTTTGACCTCTACTAACAGAATCATGACAAATGTTACATATCACATGAGTTGGGCGATCTTTTTCGATGTGAAAAAAGGCCCAGGCTAGGCAAGGCTTAGAGGCCATGCGACCTGTTGATCCACCCCGAATAATGCTCATAGGCAGAGTGGTGGCTGAGGATGCAGTTGTAGACGTGCTACCAGTGCTCCGACTCTGTCCAGGAAGGCGCAAGGTAACTTCGTCGTCGGTTGCATCCTCCTCCACCGCCTCTGTTGACCTCCTCGAGTGCCTGACTGGGGGTTGACAGTAGGTGGGATCTAGAACGTCATCATCAATTGTTGTGTTCGCACTCCCCTCCCCCTCAGACCGAGCCTCTTCTTGCCCTGACCGAATATTTAAGTTGTCATCCCAATCGGGTATCTGCGTCTCATCTTCATCAGTATGTTCCTCATTGTCTATAACCACAGGTGTTACAGTTTGTGACAAAGGGTCAACATTATGCTCAGAAACTTGGTCCTCACGGCCTGAATCTGAGTCACAAAGGTTCTGGGCATCACTGCAGACCATTTCCTGTTCTGTACTCACTGTAGCTTGGGAGCAGACCTCTGATTCCCAGGCTATAGTGTGACTGAACAGCTCTGCAGACTCAGCCATCTCAGTTCCACCATACTGTGCAGGGCTGATGGAGACTTCAGAGCTGGGAGAAATCAAGTGTGATTGGGATGACAACTCAGAGGAATGGTGTTTTTTGGATGCGGTACTTGAAGTGGCTGAGAGGGCACTTGTTGGACCACTTGAGATCCATTCAAGCATTTTCCTTTTTTGCCCATCATCTACCTTTGTTCCTCTTGTTCGTGTCCGTAAAAAAGGGAGCACATCGGATTGTCCACAATAAGTAGTAGACATCTTACTTTTGCTAGTAGATGGTCTATCTTCAGCAGATGATAATGGAGCTTTGGCACCTTCCCCACTGACAAAACCTTTTTTGCCTTTTCCACCACGCCTCTTCCCTTTTCCACCAGCATCTGTCATTTTGCCACTCATGTTGATTGCGACAAGATTGTGGACTGAAAATGTGGTAGTAAAAATTGAGAGGTGGTGAAGATTGCAGTGGTGGTCTAGCTTTATTAACAGCAGAATAATAAAGAATAAATATCCCTGACAATGTAACTTAGTTATAATTCGTTGGAGTGTGCAACGCAGGCAGACGTGCTGCAAATGTCTTGGCACTAGTGGGACTATAGCAAAGTCCAATAGCCACGTATAGGATGCCACTAGGTTCACTGAGTGTGTGCTAGTATAATGGCTTAGTTATAATTAGTTGGAGTGTGCAACGCAGGCAGATGCGCTCTGCAAATGTCTTGGCACTAGTAGGACTATAGCAAAGTCCAATAGCCACGTATAGGATGCCACTAGGTACACTGAGTGTGTGCTAGTATAATGGCTTAGTTATAATTAGTTGGAGTGTGCAACGCAGGCAGACGTGCTGCAAATGTCTTGGCACTAGTGGGACTATAGCAAAGTCCAATAGCCACGTATAGGATGCCACTAGGTACACTGAGTGTGTGCTAGTATAATGGCTTAGTTATAATTAGTTGGAGTGTGCAACGCAGGCAGACGTGCTGCAAATGTCTTGGCACTAGTGGGACTATAGCAAAGTCCAATAGCCACGTATAGGATGCCACTAGGTACACTGAGTGTGTGCTAGTATAATGGCTTAGTTATAATTAGTTGGAGTGTGCAACGCAGGCAGACGTGCTGCAAATGTCTTGGCACTAGTGGGACTATAGCAAAGTCCAATAGCCACGTATAGGATGCCACTAGGTTCACTGAGTGTGTGCTAGTATAATGGCTTAGTTATAATTAGTTGGAGTGTGCAACGCAGGCAGATGCGCTCTGCAAATGTCTTGGCACTAGTAGGACTATAGCAAAGTCCAATAGCCACGTATAGGATGCCACTAGGTACACTGAGTGTGTGCTAGTATAATGGCTTAGTTATAATTAGTTGGAGTGTGCAACGCAGGCAGACGTGCTGCAAATGTCTTGGCACTAGTGGGACTATAGCAAAGTCCAATAGCCACGTATAGGATGCCACTAGGTACACTGAGTGTGTGCTAGTATAATGGCTTAGTTATAATTAGTTGGAGTGTGCAACGCAGGCAGACGTGCTGCAAATGTCTTGGCACTAGTGGGACTATAGCAAAGTCCAATAGCCACGTATAGGATGCCACTAGGTACACTGAGTGTGTGCTAGTATAATGGCTTAGTTATAATTAGTTGGAGTGTGCAACGCAGGCAGACGTGCTGCAAATGTCTTGGCACTAGTGGGACTATAGCAAAGTCCAATAGCCACGTATAGGATGCCACTAGGTACACTGAGTGTGTGCTAGTATAATGGCTTAGTTATAATTAGTTGGAGTGTGCAACGCAGGCAGACGTGCTGCAAATGTCTTGGCACTAGTGGGACTATAGCAAAGTCCAATAGCCACGTATAGGATGCCACTAGGTACACTGAGTGTGTGCTAGTATAATGGCTTAGTTATAATTAGTTGGAGTGTGCAACGCAGGCAGACGTGCTGCAAATGTCTTGGCACTAGTGGGACTATAGCAAAGTCCAATAGCCACGTATAGGATGCCACTAGGTACACTGAGTGTGTGCTAGTATAATGGCTTAGTTATAATTAGTTGGAGTGTGCAACGCAGGCAGACGTGCTGCAAATGTCTTGGCACTAGTGGGACTATAGCAAAGTCCAATAGCCACGTATAGGATGCCACTAGGTACACTGAGTGTGTGCTAGTATAATGGCTTAGTTATAATTAGTTGGAGTGTGCAACGCAGGCAGACGTGCTGCAAATGTCTTGGCACTAGTGGGACTATAGCAAAGTCCAATAGCCACGTATAGGATGCCACTAGGTACACTGAGTGTGTGCTAGTATAATGGCTTAGTTATAATTAGTTGGAGTGTGCAACGCAGGCAGACGTGCTGCAAATGTCTTGGCACTAGTGGGACTATAGCAAAGTCCAATAGCCACGTATAGGATGCCACTAGGTACACTGAGTGTGTGCTAGTATAATGGCTTAGTTATAATTAGTTGGAGTGTGCAACGCAGGCAGACGTGCTGCAAATGTCTTGGCACTAGTGGGACTATAGCAAAGTCCAATAGCCACGTATAGGATGCCACTAGGTACACTGAGTGTGTGCTAGTATAATGGCTTAGTTATAATTAGTTGGAGTGTGCAACGCAGGCAGACGTGCTGCAAATGTCTTGGCACTAGTGGGACTATAGCAAAGTCCAATAGCCACGTATAGGATGCCACTAGGTTCACTGAGTGTGTGCTAGTATAATGGCTTAGTTATAATTAGTTGGAGTGTGCAACGCAGGCAGATGCGCTCTGCAAATGTCTTGGCACTAGTAGGACTATAGCAAAGTCCAATAGCCACGTATAGGATGCCACTAGGTACACTGAGTGTGTGCTAGTATAATGGCTTAGTTATAATTAGTTGGAGTGTGCAACGCAGGCAGACGTGCTGCAAATGTCTTGGCACTAGTGGGACTATAGCAAAGTCCAATAGCCACGTATAGGATGCCACTAGGTACACTGAGTGTGTGCTAGTATAATGGCTTAGTTATAATTAGTTGGAGTGTGCAACGCAGGCAGACGTGCTGCAAATGTCTTGGCACTAGTGGGACTATAGCAAAGTCCAATAGCCACGTATAGGATGCCACTAGGTACACTGAGTGTGTGCTAGTATAATGGCTTAGTTATAATTAGTTGGAGTGTGCAACGCAGGCAGACGTGCTGCAAATGTCTTGGCACTAGTGGGACTATAGCAAAGTCCAATAGCCACGTATAGGATGCCACTAGGTACACTGAGTGTGTGCTAGTATAATGGCTTAGTTATAATTAGTTGGAGTGTGCAACGCAGGCAGACGTGCTGCAAATGTCTTGGCACTAGTGGGACTATAGCAAAGTCCAATAGCCACGTATAGGATGCCACTAGGTACACTGAGTGTGTGCTAGTATAATGGCTTAGTTATAATTAGTTGGAGTGTGCAACGCAGGCAGACGTGCTGCAAATGTCTTGGCACTAGTGGGACTATAGCAAAGTCCAATAGCCACGTATAGGATGCCACTAGGTACACTGAGTGTGTGCTAGTATAATGGCTTAGTTATAATTAGTTGGAGTGTGCAACGCAGGCAGACGTGCTGCAAATGTCTTGGCACTAGTGGGACTATAGCAAAGTCCAATAGCCACGTATAGGATGCCACTAGGTACACTGAGTGTGTGCTAGTATAATGGCTTAGTTATAATTAGTTGGAGTGTGCAACGCAGGCAGACGTGCTGCAAATGTCTTGGCACTAGTGGGACTATAGCAAAGTCCAATAGCCACGTATAGGATGCCACTAGGTACACTGAGTGTGTGCTAGTATAATGGCTTAGTTATAATTAGTTGGAGTGTGCAACGCAGGCAGACGTGCTGCAAATGTCTTGGCACTAGTGGGACTATAGCAAAGTCCAATAGCCACGTATAGGATGCCACTAGGTACACTGAGTGTGTGCTAGTATAATGGCTTAGTTATAATTAGTTGGAGTGTGCAACGCAGGCAGACGTGCTGCAAATGTCTTGGCACTAGTGGGACTATAGCAAAGTCCAATAGCCACGTATAGGATGCCACTAGGTACACTGAGTGTGTGCTAGTATAATGGCTTAGTTATAATTAGTTGGAGTGTGCAACGCAGGCAGATGCGCTCTGCAAATGTCTTGGCACTAGTAGGACTATAGCAAAGTCCAATAGCCACGTATAGGATGCCACTAGGTACACTGAGTGTGTGCTAGTATAATGGCTTAGTTATAATTAGTTGGAGTGTGCAACGCAGGCAGACGTGCTGCAAATGTCTTGGCACTAGTGGGACTATAGCAAAGTCCAATAGCCACGTATAGGATGCCACTAGGTACACTGAGTGTGTGCTAGTATAATGGCTTAGTTATAATTAGTTGGAGTGTGCAACGCAGGCAGACGTGCTGCAAATGTCTTGGCACTAGTGGGACTATAGCAAAGTCCAATAGCCACGTATAGGATGCCACTAGGTTCACTGAGTGTGTGCTAGTATAATGGCTTAGTTATAATTAGTTGGAGTGTGCAACGCAGGCAGATGCGCTCTGCAAATGTCTTGGCACTAGTAGGACTATAGCAAAGTCCAATAGCCACGTATAGGATGCCACTAGGTACACTGAGTGTGTGCTAGTATAATGGCTTAGTTATAATTAGTTGGAGTGTGCAACGCAGGCAGACGTGCTGCAAATGTCTTGGCACTAGTGGGACTATAGCAAAGTCCAATAGCCACGTATAGGATGCCACTAGGTACACTGAGTGTGTGCTAGTATAATGGCTTAGTTATAATTAGTTGGAGTGTGCAACGCAGGCAGACGTGCTGCAAATGTCTTGGCACTAGTGGGACTATAGCAAAGTCCAATAGCCACGTATAGGATGCCACTAGGTACACTGAGTGTGTGCTAGTATAATGGCTTAGTTATAATTAGTTGGAGTGTGCAACGCAGGCAGACGTGCTGCAAATGTCTTGGCACTAGTGGGACTATAGCAAAGTCCAATAGCCACGTATAGGATGCCAATAGGTACACTGAGTGTGTGCTAGTATAATGGCTTAGTTATAATTAGTTGGAGTGTGCAACGCAGGCAGACGTGCTGCAAATGTCTTGGCACTAGTGGGACTATAGCAAAGTCCAATAGCCACGTATAGGATGCCACTAGGTACACTGAGTGTGTGCTAGTATAATGGCTTAGTTATAATTAGTTGGAGTGTGCAACGCAGGCAGACGTGCTGCAAATGTCTTGGCACTAGTGGGACTATAGCAAAGTCCAATAGCCACGTATAGGATGCCACTAGGTACACTGAGTGTGTGCTAGTATAATGGCTTAGTTATAATTAGTTGGAGTGTGCAACGCAGGCAGACGTGCTGCAAATGTCTTGGCACTAGTGGGACTATAGCAAAGTCCAATAGCCACGTATAGGATGCCACTAGGTACACTGAGTGTGTGCTAGTATAATGGCTTAGTTATAATTAGTTGGAGTGTGCAACGCAGGCAGACGTGCTGCAAATGTCTTGGCACTAGTGGGACTATAGCAAAGTCCAATAGCCACGTATAGGATGCCACTAGGTACACTGAGTGTGTGCTAGTATAATGGCTTAGTTATAATTAGTTGGAGTGTGCAACGCAGGCAGACGTGCTGCAAATGTCTTGGCACTAGTGGGACTATAGCAAAGTCCAATAGCCACGTATAGGATGCCACTAGGTACACTGAGTGTGTGCTAGTATAATGGCTTAGTTATAATTAGTTGGAGTGTGCAACGCAGGCAGACGTGCTGCAAATGTCTTGGCACTAGTGGGACTATAGCAAAGTCCAATAGCCACGTATAGGATGCCACTAGGTACACTGAGTGTGTGCTAGTATAATGGCTTAGTTATAATTAGTTGGAGTGTGCAACGCAGGCAGACGTGCTGCAAATGTCTTGGCACTAGTGGGACTATAGCAAAGTCCAATAGCCACGTATAGGATGCCACTAGGTACACTGAGTGTGTGCTAGTATAATGGCTTAGTTATAATTAGTTGGAGTGTGCAACGCAGGCAGACGTGCTGCAAATGTCTTGGCACTAGTGGGACTATAGCAAAGTCCAATAGCCACGTATAGGATGCCACTAGGTACACTGAGTGTGTGCTAGTATAATGGCTTAGTTATAATTAGTTGGAGTGTGCAACGCAGGCAGACGTGCTGCAAATGTCTTGGCACTAGTGGGACTATAGCAAAGTCCAATAGCCACGTATAGGATGCCACTAGGTACACTGAGTGTGTGCTAGTATAATGGCTTAGTTATAATTAGTTGGAGTGTGCAACGCAGGCAGACGTGCTGCAAATGTCTTGGCACTAGTGGGACTATAGCAAAGTCCAATAGCCACGTATAGGATGCCACTAGGTACACTGAGTGTGTGCTAGTATAATGGCTTAGTTATAATTAGTTGGAGTGTGCAACGCAGGCAGACGTGCTGCAAATGTCTTGGCACTAGTGGGACTATAGCAAAGTCCAATAGCCACGTATAGGATGCCACTAGGTACACTGAGTGTGTGCTAGTATAATGGCTTAGTTATAATTAGTTGGAGTGTGCAACGCAGGCAGACGTGCTGCAAATGTCTTGGCACTAGTGGGACTATAGCAAAGTCCAATAGCCACGTATAGGATGCCACTAGGTACACTGAGTGTGTGCTAGTATAATGGCTTAGTTATAATTAGTTGGAGTGTGCAACGCAGGCAGACGTGCTGCAAATGTCTTGGCACTAGTGGGACTATAGCAAAGTCCAATAGCCACGTATAGGATGCCACTAGGTACACTGAGTGTGTGCTAGTATAATGGCTTAGTTATAATTAGTTGGAGTGTGCAACGCAGGCAGACGTGCTGCAAATGTCTTGGCACTAGTGGGACTATAGCAAAGTCCAATAGCCACGTATAGGATGCCACTAGGTACACTGAGTGTGTGCTAGTATAATGGCTTAGTTATAATTAGTTGGAGTGTGCAACGCAGGCAGACGTGCTGCAAATGTCTTGGCACTAGTGGGACTATAGCAAAGTCCAATAGCCACGTATAGGATGCCACTAGGTACACTGAGTGTGTGCTAGTATAATGGCTTAGTTATAATTAGTTGGAGTGTGCAACGCAGGCAGACGTGCTGCAAATGTCTTGGCACTAGTGGGACTATAGCAAAGTCCAATAGCCACGTATAGGATGCCACTAGGTTCACTGAGTGTGTGCTAGTATAATGGCTTAGTTATAATTAGTTGGAGTGTGCAACGCAGGCAGATGCGCTCTGCAAATGTCTTGGCACTAGTAGGACTATAGCAAAGTCCAATAGCCACGTATAGGATGCCACTAAAAAACACTTAGTGTGTGCAAGTATAATGGCTTAGTTATAATTAGTTGGAGTGTGCAACGCAGGCAGATGCGCTCTGCAAATGTCTTGGCACTAGTGGGACTATAGCAAAGTCCAATAGCCACGTATAGGATGCCACTAGGTACACTGAGTGTTTGCTAGTAAAATTGCTTAGTTTAAAAAAGTTGTAGTGTGCAATGCAGGCAGACGTGCTCTGCAAATGTCTTTGCACTAGTGGGACTATAGCAAAGTCCAATAGCCACGTATAGGATGCCACTAGGTACACTGAGTGTTTGCTAGTAAAATTGCTTAGTTTAAAAAACTTGGAGTGTGCAATGCAGGCAGATGTGCTCTGCTAATGTCTTTGCACTAGTGGGACTATAGCAAAGTCCAATAGCCACGTATAGGATGCCACTAGGTACACTGAGTGTGTGCTAGTATAATGGCTTAGTTATAATTCGTTGGAGTGTGCAACGCAGGCAGATGCGCTCTGCAAATGTCTTGGCACTAGTGGGACTATAGCAAAGTCCAATAGCCACGTATAGGATGCCACTAGGTACACTGAGTGTTTGCTAGTAAAATTGCTTAGTTTAAAAAAGTTGTAGTGTGCAATGCAGGCAGACGTGCTCTGCAAATGTCTTTGCACTAGTGGGACTATAGCAAAGTCCAATAGCCACGTATAGGATGCCACTAGGTACACTGAATGTTTGCTAGTATAATGGCTTACTTAGAATGAGTTGGAGTGTGCAGAGGACAAGAGGGTACAGTGGCAGGATTGTGGTGCTCTGGGTAGAGGAATGGAAGCCTGCCTTTCTATTCCCTCCTAATGGTGAAATGCAGGGAGGAAATCCCTGACCTGGGCTACACAGACGCTGTTGCTGTTTGCAGGACCTGTCACTTATGGCTCTCTGACCCTGCCGCTTTGAGCCCTTAAAAGGACTGCTAGAATGTGCTCTCCCTAAGCTGTCTAACGCTGTGTATGCAGCGCATACAGCTGTATCGGCTATAGGACTCAGGAGGACGGAGCTGCGACACTGATGTCTGACACCAAAGACGCAGAAGGCAGATAATGGCGTTCGTGAAGAAAATGTCCGGTTTTATAATGCAGGGACATGTGACATGCAGATCCTATCACACATGCCGTTGCTTCTCTGGCTCAAAGTCCACTTAGGTGTGTGTGTGTCTGTGATTGGCTGACATGCTGGCCCGCCCCACAAGACGCGCGCGCTTAGGGAAGGAAGACAAGAAAAAAAAAAAAAAAATGGCGATCGCCATTATAGAAACAGCAGTGATCTGAAGGCGCTGTTCACGCACACTATACACTGAAATGTGATAATAGTTTGATTCACAGAGTGACTTACACTATTACAGCAGAAACCAAGCTAGGATTTAGCTGTTTTTTGGCTACTAGAACCGTTCTCGAACGTTTCTAGAACTATTGAGCTTTTGCAAAAAGCTCGAGTTCTAGTTCGATCTAGAACATGCCCCAAAATCACTCGAGCCGCGAACTGGAGAACCACGAACCACGAACCGCGCTCAACTCTAATGGTGAGTACAGATATTTGCATTGCTCCTGTCTTTACCTACATGTGCACATTCTGTAGGCAGAGTATAAACATATTTGTATAGTTTGTTTGGCATGTATTAATGGGCCTGACTCATTTTGAGCTACACTGGAGACTCACAAACAGGAGAGTGTTTTTATTTGGCCTTTTGAAGTATTCATTGCACTTTACTAGTAATGTCAGCATGTGTATATGTGGCCTGCAAAGCATTTTATGCATGCACAAAAGGCATTTCAGGGTGGTTAAGCCACTATTAAACATGTTTGGGGTTTGTTTTGGTTTGCATTTCTGTGCTTTTTCTATTGTAAATGTGCTGTGAATTGTCTATACATTTTGAGTTGTATTTCTATGTTTGGTTTATTATGCATGTTCCTTGGTGTCACCATGTCTGGAATGGTAACAGTAATGTGTAGTGTATAATGGAAAATATATGTGGAACATATGGCACTTCATGGGTTAGTAGTCATTTTGTTGCTCATGACTTTCTGTAGGTTTTTTTTTAACAATTAAAAGCAGATGAATGGTTCAGTGGTTTATGATTTTTACTGTTGAACTTTTTTTCTTTCCCATGGTTATTGTGTTATTATATCACTATATGAGTGTCATGGGTTGTTGTTTGCATACACATGGATGTGTGTTCCTATTTTTTAAAATTGCTGCAATACCAGACTAGTGTCTAATTTTTTTGATTCTACAATTGTTAGAATTTGTGATATTATTTTACATTTTTTATTTTTTTTTTTAACAGTGGATCTTGTCAAACGCCGATGGCGCTCAGCCCATGACTAGTTCAGAAGAGAGTATAACCCTGTGGCCACCACATCTGCCGCTGCAAAAAAGAAAAAATATGTCCATTATGAAAAACTGAGCTTCCTTATGCCCATTATGGAAGTACCAAAGTAAGTTTCTACCATTACATCACATGATGATTTTATTTAAAAGGCACACACTATTTTTTTTTTTTTTTTGGTCATCAAATTACAGAGGATAACCTGGAAGATAGTGAGGAAGCCCAGTCAGCAGTATTAACAGCGACCTCTGCTTCTGAGATGGAGCCAACCTCATATCAACCTCCACCAATCCCCAACACCAGCCAGCCAGATGCAGAAGAAATGTCCTCTGATTTGGGTTTGGGAACAAGTCAATCCACTAATATAATTGCAGGGCAGTCTACAGGGCAACAAAGTGGCCCTTCACCAGTTCTTGCACAGAGTAGTCCACAGCAACATGCAGGCACACAGCCAAGAATATCAACTAATACCATGCGCACAGTAGCACAATCTATCCATGGTCGCAGACATAGGCGTTATGAAGATTTACGTTCCCTGCCAGATATCATTGATACCAGAATTATACACATGATGAATTCACTGATACCAGAGAGTGATGGAGAGAGATTTTGCCGCTCCCTTTCTCCCTCTCTAGCATTGGTTGCACCTGATAGGCAGGACAGATTGAGGGCGTCCTTAATAACACTAATATCTGCTACCCAACGTGAGCCAGAACCCATTTATTGTTTTGAAGTGATAGAACAATGGAGAGCCAATCCACATTGCCCACACACAAACACAACTCAACAAACTGTGGAAAGCCAAACAGAAGAACATTTCTCTAATTTTCAACTTAATCCTGTAGTGCAACAAACACATATACAGTGTCCATCTTCTTCTATGGTAACTGATGTACAAATTAGGCCAACAGTTATCCCACACCAAACAGGTACATTAATGACACAAAGGCCATCTCAACAGCCAACATTTGTCCAACAAATACCCCAACAAACACCAATGCAAACCTCTTTTAACTATCCTAGTATTGTTAGTAATGTTCATAGACTACCTCAAATGATTCAAGAACCAACAGCATACCATGTTCCTAATAATCCACAACAGTACTTTCAACATCAGACTTACCCAACTAACTTCACATACACACATACTCAGCCTCTTCCAACACATCAATATGTACCACCTACACTTGGTCTTCCATCTGCACAAACAACTGCCTCATTATTTGTTCCAAGTACAACAACTGTTACTATTGGAAAGACTGATCAGACACTCACTACAACATCTACTGTTGTGCAGCAAACATATTCTGTAGATGTCAATGCAATGGAGCCTACACAGGACAACACCACTAGCCTAGAGGATTTAGTTGAATCATAATGTGATATTGTATGTATTATTTTACATTTTGGTATGTTTTCTAGGGTATTGCTGGTGGGAAAACATTTCAAAATGTAACACATTACTTACTCTATATGCATGTGGTCATATTTTTTTTTCCATTTACAAAAAAACAGTAGCAATTTATCTATCACTTCAAAAACAATACCTGCCTGTTAGAATGATGCCTTGCTCTGGACATGTTGTTTGGACCATCCATTAGAATAAACTGGGTTTAGGGATAAGATGCACGCACATAAACTACTACACTAACATTCAGACACCTTTATTATTAAAAATCCAGCCACTATGCAGTATCTGCATATGGTCTGGTCCCATACTTGTATTCCAATAGTGTCAAACAAATTATGTTTGCGTGACATTATTGCAAGGATGGTGTTTTGTATGGGCTAAATTCCCTGACAAAATTGTATATCTAAAAAAATACAGGGTGTTTTGCAAAAGAGAACATACATACATAGGTAAAATAATAATTCTGGACTAACTTTTTCATAACAAAATTATTAGTCATGTACATTCAGTAGTACTGTTTTTAGAATAACAAAAATTCCTGATGTCATAACAATATTGTTATATCACAATGACTTTTGGGGACCACAAACACAACCAACCAACAAAACAAAAATTATACGTATGGTCATTTTCTCTTTTATATTACATATGTGTTTGTGCTTATGTAACCAAGTGTTAACAAACTTTATTAATGTCAAAATTATACATGAATATGGCTATTTAAACTAAAAAAATCTTTAAACTGATTCCTCACTTGTAGACCAGAAGTGGACACAGTGGTTCTGACACTACCATTCTCTACAAATGGTGCATTTAAATCAGGCAACTTCTCAATATCTTCGTCATTGCTTTCATGTAATCTACAGTAATTATGTAACACTACTGTCGATTTAATGACAGCCTTGACGGTGGTTGGTTGGAGTTGGATGGTGGTTTGATAAATGCGCCATCTTGAGGCCAAAATGCCAAAGGAACGTTCTACATAGCAACGTGCTCTTGCCAATTTGCTATTAAATAGGGCTTTTGATCTGTCCAGCCCCCTTCTGGGATATGGACGCATCAAATGTCTTGACAATGCAAACCCCTGATCTGCAACAATTACAAAAGGGACAATTGGGCCATTAGTACCAGGCAATGGTCTTGGTGCAGGCAAACCTAAACTATCAGACATTAATCGTCTTGCTAAATGTGAGCTTCTGAAAATGCGTGCATCTGAGCCACTGCCATAGGCCCCAATATCCGCAAATAAAAAGCAGTAGTTTGTATCTACCATGGCCAAAATAACTACAGAAAAAACTTATGATAATTAAAATATCTTGATGCAGAGTTCGGTGGTTTCTTCACTCTAATGTGTTTTCCGTCAATGGCACCAATACAATTAGGAAAAGCTGTTTTCTCCAAAAATTCATCTGCAATGTGCATCCATTCCTGTGTTGAAGGCAGCTGCATAACATCATGCCTAAGGGTCTCCCAAAGCACAGTACAGGTATGCAGGATAATCTTGCCAATTGTGGACCTTCCCAATAAGAATTCGAAATGCAGACTGCTGATGGATTGGCCAGTTGCTAGGTAGCTGAAATAGAATAATAACATGACATTACTTTGACTATTCATGTAATTTATATTTCACACCAAATATTTGTAACATCCAATGACTGGCGAGATACTGTGTATGTTTTTTTTATAATTTCTTTGGTTGGGAAAAGCATATGTGATCTTTACTTTCCATATTGGAAAAATATCTAATTCTGTGTTTAATAAACAAGTTTGTTTGAGTTAAGCCTCTTGTTTCTTTAATTTTGGTAGAGATAGAATGGAAGAAGTGACTTCTCAGTTTTTAATTTGATTTTGCAATGTGGTTAAGTGATCAATATAAGTTTTCTACAAAAACCATATTTTTACATTTAATAATTTCTACAAAATGATGCTTAAGCAACTTAACATGTATTTCAAAATGACAGATAAAGCATGAGTATACATGTCAACACCTACCGTAAAGTCACCAACAGTCATTCCTCAGGGGAGATGCTGAGGCGCATAGAGGTGTCCTGATGCTTCAAACGTTGGTACACAAGGCCAAGGATGTTGTCAAATGAATTAATGGTGAGATGGCAGTAGGCTTGGAATTTAGGTGGAAATTTCCGCATTTCCCCATATAAAATATTAAAATGGCCATGTGTTTTCCTGAGCTTTACAAGGGGGTGAATCCACATCCTTTTCTCCAGTGGTGGTTCTTCTTCAATCATATGTCGCCTAACCCCAAATCTCCTAGATATCAACCAGAGCAAATACATGGTTGCTTCATTGGAGAGAGACATTTTGGAGTGTGTCTAATGTGAGAAAGAGCTTTGAAGCCATGTTTTTTAAGGTTATTTAAGCAAACTAAACAAATTGGGTAGTTAATTGACCAATTTAACACACCAGGAGCACATTATGAAGGTCTAACAAGGTTTTTGGTGTGAAAATACGTATCCAAAAAAACGGACGGCACACGGACTGCACACGTACGTATTTCATGACAATACGGACATTCCACACGTGCACACGGCTCACATACGCCATCACACGGATGCCATACGTACCGGAGAAACGCCCCAAAAATACGGAACACGGACCCGAAAAATGGACCGTGTCACACGGACTTTTTTTTGCGGAAGTGTGTTTTAGGCCTGAAATGCAGTGACTCTGGGCATCCCAGCAAAGGCAATGGGTTTCAAGATAGGACATTCAGCCACACTGATTTGTGAGGATCCTCTCAGAGAATGAGCAGTGAGTTTGTGGTGTTTTTCTAATCTGCTTTTGCTATTGAAAGCATTATTTATAAGCTCAAAAACCTTTCAGGTGATGCGGTTTTTTAAAAAGCTGATCTGCTTTTGCAGCTGAAAAACGTATCCTCAAAAAACGCAGCAAAAACGCTGTGTGTGAATGTAGCCTTAGATCAGGAATAGAACAGACATTTATAGGATATTTCATAACTTTCCCAAATTCCTATGAAAAAAATTTCATCACACTCTGCATTGCACTACTGTCCCCAATTTATTATATATTTTAGGAGACGGAGTCGGTGCATTTTATACTGACTCCGACTCCATGACTCTGACTCCACAGCCCTGCCCACCAGACACACCAGTCGACGGCCTGAGTGGAATAAGGTCGCCCACTTGGGGGGTTGGAAAAGGGGAGGACAGAAGTGTGAGCAGAGGGAGAGTGCAGCGTTGGAGGTGAAAGAGAGAGGAGGTCAGGAGCTGGGCTCCTTGGAAGTACTAGGTAGCAGACATTGGTCTGGGCCTGGTAAGAGCTGGACCCCCAGTCGCATGGGAGCATGACAAGGGGCACGGCATTGTCATGGAGGACAGGCGGCGGCCTTGTTCCATCACCAGGCTGGGACCAGGGCACGACGGGGTATGTGGGCCCTAGGTCAGGGAGTATCTTCAGGCAACCTGACAATTTGCCCGATGAGAACGGAGCCTTCAAGATCCGGTCTTCACCCGCTCCAAAATCGGGGTACTAGCGCAACAAGAGGGAAAGGACAAATACGGTACAAGAAATCCCAAGCGTGAACCCTGAGAGCAAGATCCCTCAGTTAGCCACACTGGGGAGCGGGAGCCGACTAGTTTCAAGCTATAGGGACCATTTAGAAGGAAACAAGGTGCCAAGGGATAGGTCACAGATCAACAGGCAACACCAGCAGAAACGGGACCCAAACGTGCTCCCTCTCAGCGGCAGCAGTGTCCAGAACTTTGATTTACTAAGTTGTCGGTGTCAGTGTTTTTGGACTGAGTGAGTACGCAAGTGACTCTTACCTCCCCAACGGCATCTCCCTACCATCACCACCGAGTCCCGGAGCATCCCCCCTACCCGTGGAGGAGTTAAACACCTGGCTTCCCACTCCATCGCCACCGGGTACTCCCAGCTGCAGTGGTGGTACTCTACCTTACCACACACAACAGGTGGCATCACAAACTCTCAATACACCACCCCCTGTAAATACCCCCCTTCTTTTGAGTGGCCGCGAGACCCCTGGGCCCGGACGCCCCTCAAGCCACCGTGGATCCAGATCTGAGCAGCTCGGCTGCTGACACGGGGCTGGTACACCTCGAAAAACTTGGCGTCACGAACAGTATACAAGCAGTACCCACTTACCTGGGGGACGTGCACCTTGAAGACCGCGAGTCAAGATCCCGTTTCCCGCCAATTCCGCCATCTTTTCATGCTAAAACGCAATCTTCCCCTCGAATGCACGTGCAGCAGAAGCCCCGCCCTTCGTCCTGAGTGTGAGGCCGGAGCAGAAGTTCCCAGAGGGCCACAGCATCGAGAGGAGTGCTGAGTGAAAACAGAGGGGGAGTGCTGGAACGTAACTACAGCGGAAGAGAAGCAGGGTCTCCAGGACTCTGCCATAATGTCCCTGGATAGCGCAGAGGCAAGATGGCGGAGCGGAGCTGGTCGTCAAAACATGCTGTTCCCGGGACGCGACCTGGATCGAGGAAGAGACAGAGCAGCTGTGCAGGAGGATGCGGATGCAGTTCCTGTTCATCTTGGATCACTGGAGGGAAGAGATGAGGAGCCTGGCGATAGCGGTGCAAGCCCATGAGATAGAGATCCCACAAGAAGAGAGGGTAAGCGGTTACCCAGTCCCTGTTGATTACCCCAATCCGGCCAATGCGGCTGTGGGTTCCGGACCGCCCCCGCTCCTGGTGAGCACTCCACCGCCACCAACCCCATCCTCGGCGGACGCCGAGCTGCCCACTTCTACCCCGGCAGCGGAAGCTTCGGTGCCTTTGTGTGAAGCCCCAGCTGTGGGAACCTCGGTTCTGTCCCTCGACCCGGTCACGTCAGCGGTCACCCCGACACCGGCCAGACCCGGCCGCATCACCGGGCCCGTCCTCAAAGCCGGAGCACCCGGACCCTGAAACCCCGGCGGTTTCTCTGGTACCCAAGGTGGAAGTGGAGCCTGGAGAGCTGCCGGTTCCACCGCCGTGCGGCATCCCAATGGCTGTTCGGGCCGCAAGAGTGCACCTGAAGCCAGAGCCAGCTAAAGAGCCGAGGCCGGATGCCGACGCCCCCTACTGGGAATGACATCATCAGCAACTACAAGTGGAGATAACGACACGAAACTGGCGACGACGGGCGCTTTCCACCCGCAACTGTGAGGAGAATGAGCAAGTGAGGAGCGCTGCTTCACAAGTCCGAGGACCACGGTGCCGTGGTCTGGTGGACCGTTTTGACCCCGTACAGGGATGGGGGTTTATTCGGGAGGCAGGACTCACAGCCGGGTGTTCGTGTCACGACGGGATGTGGCGCAGCACCTCCCCAAGGGACACCCTGAGCAAAATCTACAACCAGAAGATATGGTCACCTACACCCAGCATTGTGGAGAGCGGGGCTGGTATGTCTTAGAGGTGACCAAGCATGTGATGTTGGAAGAAGAGTCTGTGCCGGCATTGATAATACGTAGTCGCAAGGAAGCGTGGCTACGGGAACCAGTAGTGTGATGTTTTAACAGAATTGTTAGGTATCTGTGCCTTCATTTATTATTTTTCTAAGTTTATTATTTTTCATATAGAAACTGTAAGGAGATAAGCATTTAATTGAACGGGTTTAAATGAACGAAAAGAAGTTACCTGATTTGCAAGAAGATTTCATAGTGTGTACACCCGGTACATGGACTTTGTTGATTATATAAAGTAAAAATGGACCACGGTCACAGGACTGGTTGTGACCAACACGAACTTGTGTTTTTGTAAATAGTTGCACCTCCTGTGCCCACCAGAGTCGTCTATCACAACACCCGGGACCTTAACCTGGTCACGGACCCACAGTAGGTTTGCAGGGGGTCAGTTTGTTTGGGTGGCGGGTTAATGGGATCCTGGAGATTGGGACTGGACTATTGCAAGAAGAGGCTGCAACGGAGCAAGTAGAGCCTCCGCTACTACTGAAACCGGTAGTGTTCCACCGTTGGAAAGATGAACTCATAAAATATTAAGTAACGTTTAAGTGACAAGCCTCCCTATTGTGGGATGAACCTGTGTAAATAAAAATGTTCTTTTTCTATTTTCCACAGTTTTAAAAAAAAAATAATAAACCTCTGATGTCCTGTAGCTCGGGGACAAACTACGTTTAACCAAGGGGGAATGTGATGCCCTGGCCCATCAGGTCGTCACAGGGTATTGTGCAATCCGCCCTTCTGTGTAATATTATTATTATTATTATTTATTATTATAGCGCCATTTATTCCATGGCGCTTTACAAGTGAAAGAGGGTATACGTACAACAATCATTAACAGTACAAGACAGACTGGTATAGGAGGAGAGAGGACCCTGCCCGCGAGGGCTCACAGTCTACAGGGAATGGGTGATGGTACAATAGGTGAGGACAGAGCTGGTTGCGCAGTGGTCTACTGGGCTGAGGGCTATTGTAGGTTGTAGACTTGTTGGAAGAGGTGGGTCTTGAGGTTCCTCTTGAAGCTTTCCACGGTAGTGGAGAGTCTGATGTGCTGAGGTAGAGCGTTCCAGAGTATGGGGGATGCACGGGAGAAATCTTGTACACGATTGTGGGAAGAGGAGATAAGAGAGGAGCAGAGAAGGAGATCTTGTGAGGATCTAAGGTTGCGTGCAGGTAGGTACCGGGAGACTAGGTCACAGATGTAGGGAGGAGACAGGTTGTGCATGGCTTTGTATGTCATGGTTAATGTTTTGAACTGGAGTCGTTGGGCGATGGGAAGCCAGTGAAGGGATTGGCAGAGTGGCGAGGCTGGGGAGTATCTATCTCCTCCTTGGTTATGGGTCCCTAACTAATGGTGTTGCCAAAACCAGCTATTCAAAATCCTAGGAACACTCTGCACCACACCCACTAGACACACCAGTAGACGGCCTGAGTGGAATAGGGTCGTCCTCTTGGGGCATTGGAAAAGGGGAAGTCAGGAGTGTCAGGAGAGGGAGAGTGTAGCATTGGAGGTGAAAGAGAGAGGAGGTCAGGAGCTGGGCTCCTTGGAAGTACTAGGTAGCAGACATTGGTCTGGGCCTGGTCGCAGGGGATCATGACAAGGGGCATTGTCATGGAGGACAGCCAGCGGCCTTGTACCATCACCGGGCTGGGACCCGGGCACGACGGGGTACGTAGACCCTGGGTCAGAGAGTAGCTTCAGGCAACCTGACAATTCGCCTGACGAGAACGGAGCCTTCAAGATCCGCTCTCCACCCGCTCCAAAATCGGGGTACTAGCGCAACGAGAGGGATAGGACTTTCCACAAATACGGTCCAAGAAATCCCAAGCGTGACCCCTGAGAGCCAGATCCCTCAGTTAGCCACACTAGGGAGCAGGAGCCGACTAGTTTCAAGCTATACGGACCAACTAGAAGGAAACAAGGTGCCAAGGGAAAGGTCACAGATCAACAGGCAACACCAGCAGAAACGGGACCCAAACGTGCTCCCTCTAAGTGGCAGCGGTGTCCAGAACTTTGGTTTACTAAGTTGTCGGTGTCAGCATTATTGGACTGAGTGAGTACGCAAGTGACCCTTACCTCCCCAACGGCACCTCCCTACCATCACCACCGAGTCCCGGGGCATCCCCCCTACCCGTGGAGGGGTTAAACACCTGGCTGCCCATTCCATCGCCACCGGGTACTCCCAGCTACAGGGGTGGTACTCTACCTTACCACACACCATGGGTGGCATCGCGAACTCTCAATACAACACCCTCTGTAAATACCCCCCTTCTTTCGAGTGGCTGCAAGACTCCTGGGTCCAGACGACCCTCGAGCCACCGCGGATCCTGATCCGAGCAGCTCGGCTGCTGACACGGGGGCAGTACATATATATATATATATTTATATACGAATGTGTCGCGGGCGGAGGAGGGGACGCTGCGCTCTTCCACTGCTCGGGTCCGGCCGCTGCTGCTGCGGCTGCTGCTCGGTGGTGGCTCGAGCGGTGGTCCGGATCCCGGGGACTCGAGCGGCGTTCCTCGCCCGTGAGTGAAAAGGGTGGGGATTGATTGTGGGGATTTGGTTATTGTCCGTGACGCCACCCACGATTGTGGTGATATTGGTGACACCACCACTGCTCTGGACGGGGATCCCGGGAGCGATGACAGGGGGCAGCCTGGATGTTAGTTCTCCCCTCCGTGGGTAGGGGGTTGGTTGCCCCGGGGCCCGGTGATGGGGTAGGGATGGATGGCAGGCGGGTTACGGGGCCTGGTGAGGTGCAGGGTCGCGGGGGCAGCGCTGTGCCGCACGGCACGGTGGTACTCACTCAGCCAATGATGAGGACACAGTTCTCGGTAAAACACACGGCTGGATGGACGGGTCCCACAGACGGCTGCGGTGTTGTTTCTCCCGGCAGGTTGATGGTGACTGCCTTTCCCTGCACCTATGTAGTGTAATGGTTCCAATGGGTTCCCACCGGTAACCCGCTCCCCAGCTTGAAGGTTGCTGAAGGAGCCCTTTTTGCCCGCAGGCTCTGGCCCTGGGAACTTTAGCCTTGGCGGTGACTGTGTTTCCCTCTCTCGGTTGGACGGTTGCCTTCTGTCGGGACTTGGCTGCTGGGAAACCCAGGAGGTTCCCTTCGCTAACGGATTTGGCAAATTCACGGTGACTCGTAGCCTTGCCGGGGTCCGTAAGCCCCTGCCGGATGGTGCTGGCTTCTCTTTGCGTACCGGTCCGGTACCGCCGGGCCACCGCCGGTCCACGGTCCTTACGGTTAGCTCCAATAGGCCACTCCTGCAGACGGTCACCACCGTCTGCCAACCTTGCTGATCCGTCCGGGCCACACACCCGGACCAACCTCAGTCTGCTCTGCTACCACTTTCCTTCCTTCCACTTTCCACTCTCAAACTCCTCTCTGCTCAAAACTGAACTGCCTGGTTTTCCCGCCTCCAGGACTGTGTACTCCTCGGTGGGCGGGGCCAACTGCCTGGCCCACCCCCCTGGTGTGGACATCAGCCCCTGGAGGAAGGCAACAAGGGTTTGTGTCTGACTTCGGTGTGCCTGACCGGGAGTGTGGGGTGTGTAGGTGTTGTTCTATGTGGCCCCTGGCTTGTCCAGGGCACCACATATGTATATGTGTATATATATATATATATATATATATAATTATTCATTTATATAGCGCTATTAATTCCACAGCGCTTTATATACATCAGCAACACTGTCCCCACTGGGGCTCATAATCTAAGGTCCCTATCAGTATATTTTTAATTGTGGGAGGAAACCGGAGTACCCGGAGGAGACCCACGCAAACATGGGGAGAACATACAAACTCCTTGTACATGGTGACCATATATATATATATATAAAGAAAACGAATGAAACCAACCAGGGATTCCCAGCCGGTCTCCCATGCCGGTACTTGCCTGACTTCAAACTGGACTGGCAGCACTTCCCAATGTGAATAGGTATCATATCAATGCGTATCTGTTCATGAAGCAATATATAAAAAAATAAAAAAAATAAAAAACAGTCGCACTCTGCAACAGCACAGTAATATACTCCCTAATAAATAAATTGGAGGTATTTAGAGCATTAGAATGCATTATAATATTAGCCCAGAGCCACTTCATGGCACCCTCCTTTGCTGGATTTTACGCTACACTGCATCTTTTTTTGGGATTCTTAAAAACCTACAAGATCAGCAGGTGACCACACTAGGCTCTTGTGGTCACCTGCTGATCTTGTGTAGGAAACAGATGCAGTGTAGCGTAGGATCCAGCAAAGGAGGGTGCCATGAAGTGGCTCTGGGCTAATATTATAATGCATTCTAATGCTCTAATTACCTCCAATTTATTTATTAGGGAGTATATTACTGTGCTGTTGCAGAGTGCGACTGTTTTTTTTTTATTATTCATATAATATATATATATATATATATATATATATATATATATATATATATATCATAACTTTTGGTGCCATAAGAGGAGGGGGACCCAGGCACAATTTCCTGCACAGGGGCCCCAAGCTGTCCTGCCCTGGTGATTTGTATGGGGAGAGCTCTGAATTTGCTCTGCCCTCTATAGCCATGCACACAGTGACAGGGGACCTATGCAGAGCAGATTGTCCCAGATCTTTGCTCCGGAGTGGGCAGTGAGAGCCGAGGTCTCAGCTTCAGAGTGTCTGAGCACTCCTTCCATTCACTCCGCAGGCTGGCACCACACGTCACGACCCTGTGACGTCACAGAACTCCAGGAGAAGGGAGAGCAGCTCGTGAGCACTTGTGGCCCCGCCCCCCGAGGGCTCCTCCGCCGCTGCCCGCATCTGACTGCTATTTCCCCGCAGCCACAGCAGCACCTGCCGAGCGGAGCCCGGAGGACTAATGTGCAGGGAGCGGAGCCCGGGAGCCGGCTGCTGAACCCTCCTCTCACCGCCATGGCCGGACGGAGCTCCCTCTTCATTCGGGTGGTGGAAGGGAAGAACTTACCAGCCAAGGACATGTAAGTAGCTGCGGTGCCCACAGGCTGTGTGCTGCGGTCAGGGGAAAGTTCAGCCTGAGCCACTGACTATGAGTGCGGAATATGCCAGTGTCAGGATTGTGTACTGCGCTGCAGGATATGTCAGTGCTATAGAAATAACAGCTAGCTGTCTGGATCGGTGACATTGGCAGAATATGTTCCCTGGCTGCCAGGGGCGCCAACAAGACACTGCCTTGGCTTCTGTACTTCGTGTGTCAGTGACAATCGTGCCACATGGTACAGTGGCATCCTTCTGGGTATATGCCCAGTACAGTGGGACGCTTCCTTCAGGGATGCACACTGGCAGATCTTTCCTCCAAAATAGGCTGCTACCGTGATGTGAGACCCTTACATACAGGGATTGGGGAACAAATTGCCTGGGAGGAGGAAAGCCCGGGTACCACGATCCCATACCCTGATCTGATCTATCGAGACGACATGCACCAAAAAATCCAGATATCCATTACAGTGGAGCCTTGGACTACGAGCAGAATTAGCTCCGGGACTGTGCTCTTAAACCAAGTTACTCTTATATCAAAGCGAATTTTCCCATAGGAAATAAATGAAACAGACAATTCGTTCCACAACCCAAAAATATTTACTGTATTTATACAAACTTATTACAGTAATACAAATAATCTACTGTATTCATATAAAATTACTACAGTACACTAATACAAAACACTGTACAGTAATACAAAATAATGTACTGTATTCATATAAAATTATTACAGGACACTAATACAAAACACTGTACAGTAGAGACATATATAACAAATTAAACTGCAGATTAGCTTACAATAGAGCTGTTGGTGTGCGGGAGGTGGACTATAGAGAGAAATAATGATGTATAAATATGACAACCCTTATTCTAATACAGTACACAAAAAAGACACCCCAAATCTATTCTCCCCAAAATAAGGACAGAACTAAACAAGTGTGGTGTAGGAATACTGCACAGGCAATCAGAGTACAATACAAGCAATGTGCTATACTGGTTAGCAGAAGGTACAATATCCACAAATGCAAATTGCTGACATGCTATATAGTATATACTGTACAATGGTATACTATATACAGTACATATATACAGAAAGTTACCTCCAGAGCGGGTCAGAGCGCGGTGAAAGGACGGAAACGGAAATGTGCACGGTGAGAATTTGCTCTTATTGCAAATCATTGCTCTTAAACCAAGTTACAAATTTGTAAAAAGCTTTGCTTGTCTTGCAAAACGCTCTCAAACCAAGTTACTCTTAATCCAAGGTTCCACTGTATTTATATGGCACCAGTGGATTCTGCCGTCAGTGCCTGTCCCCAGTGCTGATCACAGCCACTTATACTGTAGGTATAGGCGAATGACGTATGTAGGGTCACGTCACTAGTGGTCACCACACACTGGCCCCTGTCCCCAGTGCTGATCACAGCCACTTATACTGTAGGTATAGGCAGATGATGTATGTAGGGTCACGGCACTAGTAGTCACCACACACTGGCCCCTGTCTCCAGTGCTGATCACAGCCACTTATACTGTAGGTATAGGCGGATGACGTATGTAGGGTCACATCACCAGTGGTCACCACACACTGGCCCCTGTCCCCAGTGCTGATCACAGCCACTTATACTGTAGGTATAGGCGGATGACGTATGTAGGGTCACGTCACTAGTGGTCACCACACACTGGCCCCTGTCCCCAGTGCTGATCACAGCCACTTATACTGTAGGTATAGGCAGATGATGTATGTAGGGTCACGGCACTAGTAGTCACCACACACTGACCCCTGTCTCCAGTGCTGATCACAGCCACTTATACTGTAGGTATAGGCGGATGACGTATGTAGGGTCACATCACCAGTGATCACCACACACTGGCCCTTGTCCCCAGTGCTGATCATAGCCACTTATACTGTATGTATAGGCAGATGACGTATGTAGGGTCACGTCACTAGTAGTCACCACACACCGGCCCCTGTCCCCAGTGCTGATCATAGCCACTTATACTGTATGTATAGGCAGATGACGTATGTAGGGTCACGTCACTAGTGGTCACCACACACTGGCCCCTGTCCCCAGTTCTGATCACAGCCACTTATACTGTAGATATAGGCGGATGACGTATGTAGGGTCACATCACCAGTGGTCACCACACCACACACTGGCCCCTGTCCCCAGTGCTAATCACAATCACTTATACTGTATGCATAGGTGGATGACGTATGTAGGGTCACGTCACTAGTGGTCACCACACACCAGTCCCTGTCACCTGTGCTGATAACAACACCATTATATATATAGGCAGAAGACATATGTAGGGTCATGTCACTTGTGGTCACCACACACTGGCCCCTGTCCCCAGTGCTGATTACAGCCACTTATACTGTATGTATAGGCGGATGACGTATGTAGGGTCACGTCACTAGTGGTCACCACACACTGGCCCCTGTCCCCAGTGCTAATCACAGCCACTTATACTGTAGGTATAGGCGGATGATGTATGTAGGGTCACGTCACTAGTGGTCACCACACACTGGCCCCTGTCCCCAGTGCTGATCACAGCCACTTATACTGTAGGTATAGGCGGATGATGTATGTAGGGTCACGTCACTAGTGGTCACCACACACTGGCCCCTGTCCCCAGTGCTGATCACAGCCACTTATACTGTAGGTATAGGCGGATGACGTATGTAGGGTCACATCACCAGTGGTCACCACACACTGGCCCTTTTCCCCAGTGCTGATCATAGCCACTTATACTGTATGTATAGGCAGATGACGTATGTAGGGTCACATCACCAGTGATCACCACACACTGGCCCTTGTCCCCAGTGCTGATCATAGCCACTTATACTGTATGTATAGGCAGATGACGTATGTAGGGTCACGTCACTAGTAGTCACCACACACCGGCCCCTGTCCCCAGTGCTGATCATAGCCACTTATACTGTATGTATAGGCAGATGACGTATGTAGGGTCACGTCACTAGTGGTCACCACACACTGGCCCCTGTCCCCAGTTCTGATCACAGCCACTTATACTGTAGATATAGGCGGATGACGTATGTAGGGTCACATCACCAGTGGTCACCACACCACACACTGGCCCCTGTCCCCAGTGCTAATCACAATCACTTATACTCTATGCATAGGTGGATGACGTATGTAGGGTCACGTCACTAGTGGTCACCACACACCAGTCCCTGTCACCTGTGCTGATAACAACACCATTATATATATAGGCAGAAGACATATGTAGGGTCATGTCACTTGTGGTCACCACACACTGGCCCCTGTCCCCAGTGCTGATTACAGCCACTTATACTGTATGTATAGGTGGATGATGTATGTGGGGTCACGTCACTAGTGGTCACCACACACTGGCCCCTGTCCCCAGTGCTGATCACAGCCACTTATACTGTATGTATAGGCGGATGACGTATGTAGGGTCACGTCACTAGTGGTCACCACACACTGGCCCCTGTCCCCAGTGCTAATCACAGCCACTTATACTGTAGGTATAGGCGGATGATGTATGTAGGGTCACGTCACTAGTGGTCACCACACACTGGCCCCTGTCCCCAGTGCTGATCACAGCCACTTATACTGTAGGTATAGGCGGATGATGTATGTAGGGTCACGTCACTAGTGGTCACCACACACTGGCCCCTGTCCCCAGTGCTGATCACAGCCACTTATACTGTAGGTATAGGCGGATGACGTATGTAGGGTCACATCACCAGTGGTCACCACACACTGGCCCTTTTCCCCAGTGCTGATCATAGCCACTTATACTGTATGTATAGGCAGATGACGTATGTAGGGTCACGTCACTAGTAGTCACCACACACTGGCCCCTGTCCCCAGTGCTGATCATAGCCACTTATACTGTATGTATAGGCAGATGACGTATGTAGGGTCACGTCACTAGTAGTCACCACACACTGACCCCTGTCCCAAGTGCTGATCACAGCCACTTATACTGTAGATATAGGCGGATGACGTATGTAGGGTCACATCACCAGTGGTCACCACACCACACACTGGCCCCTGTCCCCAGTGCTAATCATAATCACTTATACTGTATGCATAGGTGGATGACGTATGTAGGGTCACGTCACTAGTGGTCACCACACACCAGCCCCTGTCACCTGTGCTGATAACAACGCCATTATATATATAGGCAGAAGACGTATGTAGGGTCATGTCACTTGTGGTCACCACACACTGGCCCCTGTCCCCAGTGCTGATTACAGCCACTTATACTGTATGTATAGGCGGATGATGTATGTGGGGTCACATCACTAGTGGTCACCACACACTGGCCCCTGTCCCCAGTGCTGATCACAACCACTTATACTGTATGTATAGGCGGATGACGTATGTAGGGTCACATCACTAGTGGTCACCACACACTGGCCCCTGTCCCCAGTGCTGATCACAGCCACTTATACTGTATGTATAGGCGGATGATGTATGTAGGGTCACGTCACTAGTGGTCACCACACACCGGCCCCTGTCCCCAGTGCTGATCACAGCCACTTATACTGTATGTATAGGCGGATCATGTATGTAGGGTCACGTCACTAGTGGTCACCACACACTGGCCCCTGTCCCCAGTGCTGATCACAGCCACTTATACTGTATGTATAGGCGGATGATGTATGTAGGGTCACGTCACTAGTGGTCACCACACACCGGCCCCTGTCCCCAGTGCTGATCACAGCCACTTATACTGTATATATAGGCGGATGACGTATGTAGGGTCACGTCACTAGTGGTCACCACACACCGGCCCCTGTCCCCAGTGCTGATCACAGCTACTTATACTGTATGTATAGGCGGATGACGTATGTAGGGTCACGTCACTAGTGGTCACCACACACTGGCCCCTGTCCCCAGTGCTGATCACAGCCACTTATACTGTAGTTATAGGCGGATGACGTATGTAGGGTCACATCACCAGTCGTCACCACACCACACACTGGCCCCTGTCCCCAGTGCTAATCACAATCACTTATACTGTATGCATAGGTGGATGACGTATGTAGGGTCACGTCACTAGTGGTCACCACACACCAGTCCCTGTCACCTGTGCTGATAACAACACCATTATATATATAGGCAGAAGTCATATGTAGGGTCATGTCACTTGTGGTCACCACACACTGGCCCCTGTCCCCAGTGCTGATTACAGCCACTTATACTGTATGTATAGGTGGATGATGTATGTGGGGTCACGTCACTAGTGGTCACCACACACTGGCCCCTGTCCCCAGTGCTGATCACAGCCACTTATACTGTATGTATAGGCGGATGACGTATGTAGGGTCACGTCACTAGTGGTCACCACACACTGGCCCCTGTCCCCAGTGCTAATCACAGCCACTTATACTGTAGGTATAGGCGGATGATGTATGTAGGGTCACGTCACTAGTGGTCACCACACACTGGCCCCTGTCCCCAGTGCTGATCACAGCCACTTATACTGTAGGTATAGGCGGATGATGTATGTAGGGTCACGTCACTAGTGGTCACCACACACTGGCCCCTGTCCCCAGTGCTGATCACAGCCACTTATACTGTAGGTATAGGCGGATGACGTATGTAGGGTCACATCACCAGTGGTCACCACACACTGGCCCTTTTCCCCAGTGCTGATCATAGCCACTTATACTGTATGTATAGGCAGATGACGTATGTAGGGTCACGTCACTAGTAGTCACCACACACTGGCCCCTGTCCCCAGTGCTGATCATAGCCACTTATACTGTATGTATAGGCAGATGACGTATGTAGGGTCACGTCACTAGTAGTCACCACACACTGACCCCTGTCCCAAGTGCTGATCACAGCCACTTATACTGTAGATATAGGCGGATGACGTATGTAGGGTCACATCACCAGTGGTCACCACACCACACACTGGCCCCTGTCCCCAGTGCTAATCACAATCACTTATAATGTATGCATAGGTGGATGACGTATGTAGGGTCACGTCACTAGTGGTCACCACACACCAGCCTCTGTCACCTGTGCTGATAACAACGCCATTATATATATAGGCAGAAGACGTATGTAGGGTCATGTCACTTGTGGTCACCACACACTGGCCCCTGTCCCCAGTGCTGATTACAGCCACTTATACTATATGTATAGGCGGATGATGTATGTAGGGTCACGTCACTAGTGGTCACCACACACTGGCCCCTGTCCCCAGTGCTGATCACAGCCACTTATACTGTATGTATAGGCGGATGACGTATGTAGGGTCACGTCACTAGTGGTCACCACACACTGGCCCCTGTCCCCAGTGCTGATCACAGCCACTTATACTGTATGTATAGGCGGATGATGTATGTAGGGTCACATCACTAGTGGTCACCACACACCGGCCCCTGTCCCCAGTGCTGATCACAGCCACTTATATTGTATGTATAGGCGGATGATGTATGTAGGGTCACGTCACTAGTGGTCACCACACACTGGCCCCTTTCCCCAGTGCTGATCACAGCCACTTATACTGTAGGTATAGGCGGATGACGTATGTAGGGTCACATCACCAGTGGTCACCACACACTGGCCCTTGTCCCCAGTGCTGATCAAAGCCACTTATACTGTATGTATAGGCAGATGACGTATGTAGAGTCACGTCACTAGTAGTCACCACACACTGGCCCCTGTCCCCAGTGCTGATCATAGCCACTTATACTGTATGTATAGGCAGATGACGTATGTAGGGTCATGTCACCAGTGGTCACCACACCACACACTGGCCCCTGTCCCCAGTGCTAATCACAATCACTTATACTGTATGCATAGGTGGATGACGTATGTAGGGTCATGTCACTAGTGGTCACCACACACCAGCCCCTGTCACCTGTGCTGATAACAACGCCATTATATATATAGGCAGAAGACGTATATAGGGTCATGTCACTTGTGGTCACCACACACTGGCCCCTGTCCCCAGTGCTGATTACAGCCACTTATACTGTATGTATAGGCGGATGATGTATGTGGGGTCACATCACTAGTGGTCACCACACACTGGCCCCTGTCCCCAGTGCTGATCACAGCCACTTATACTGTAGGTATAGGCGGATGATGTATGTAGGGTCACGTCGGCGGATGACGTATGTAGGGTCACATCACCAGTGGTCACCACACACTGGCCCTTGTCCCCAGTGCTAATCATAGCCACTTATACTGTATGTATAGGCAGATGACGTATGTAGGGTCACTTCACTAGTAGTCACCACACACCGGCCCCTGTCCCCAGTGCTGATCATAGCCACTTATACTGTATGTATAGGCAGATGACGTATGTAGGGTCACGTCACTAGTGGTCACCACACACTGGCCCCTGTCCCCAGTGCTGATCACAGCCACTTATACTGTATGTATAGGCGGATGACGTATGTAGGGTCACGTCACTAGTGGTCACCACACACTGGCCCTTGTCCCCAGTGCTGATTACAGCCACTTATACTGTATGTATAGGCGGATGATGTATGTAGGGTCACGTCACTAGTGGTCACCACACACCGGCCCCTGTCCCCAGTGCTGATCACAGCCACTTATACTGTAGATATAGGCGGATGACGTATGTAGGGTCACATCACCAGTGGTCACCACACACTGGCCCTTTTCCCCAGTGCTGATCATAGCCACTTATACTGTATGTATAGGCAGATGACGTATGTAGGGTCACGTCACTAGTGGTCACCACACACTGACCCCTGTCCCCAGTGCTGATCACAGCCACTTATACTGTAGATATAGGCGGATGACGTATGTAGGGTCACATCACCAGTGGTCACCACACCACACACTGGCCCCTGTCCCCAGTGCTAATCACAATCACTTATAATGTATGCATAGGTGGATGACGTATGTAGGGTCACGTCACTAGTGGTCACCACACACCAGCCCGTCACCTGTGCTGATAACAACGCCATTATATATATAGGCAGAAGACGTATGTAGGGTCATGTCACTTGTGGTCACCACACACTGGCCCCTGTCCCCAGTGCTGATTACAGCCACTTATACTGTATGTATAGGCGGATGATGTATGTAGGGTCACGTCACTAGTGGTCACCACACACCGGCCCCTGTCCCCAGTGCTGATCACAGCCACTTATACTGTATGTATAGGCGGATGATGTATGTAGGGTCACGTCACTAGTGGTCACCACACACCGGCCCCTGTCCCCAGTGCTGATCACAGCCACTTATACTGTATGTATAGGCGGATGATGTATGTAGGGTCACGTCACTAGTGGTCACCACACACTGGCCCCTGTCCCCAGTGCTGATCACAGCCACTTATACTGTAGGTATAGGCGGATGACGTATGTAGGGTCACATCACCAGTGGTCACCACACACTGGCCCTTGTCCCCAGTGCTGATCATAGCCACTTATACTGTATGTATAGGCAGATGACGTATGTAGGGTCACGTCACTAGTAGTCACCACACACTGGCCCCTGTCCCCAGTGCTGATCATAGCCACTTATACTGTATGTATAGGCAGATGACGTATGTAGGGTCACGTCACTAGTGGTCACCACACACTGGCCCCTGTCCCCAGTGCTGATCACAGCCACTTATACGGTAGATATAGGCGGATGACGTATGTAGGGTCACATCACCAGTGGTCACCACACCACACACTGGCCCCTGTCCCCAGTGCTAATCATAATCACTTATACTGTATGCATAGGTGGATGACGTATGTAGGGTCACGTCACTAGTGGTCACCACACACCAGCCCCTGTCACCTGTGCTGATAACAACGCCATTATATATATAGGCAGAAGACGTATGTAGGGTCATGTCACTTGTGGTCACCACACACTGGCCCCTGTCCCCAGTGCTGATTACAGCCACTTATACTGTATGTATAGGCGGATGATGTATGTGGGGTCACATCACTAGTGGTCACCACACACTGGCCCCTGTCCCCAGTGCTGATCACAACCACTTATACTGTATGTATAGGCGGATGACGTATGTAGGGTCACATCACTAGTGGTCACCACACACTGGCCCCTGTCCCCAGTGCTGATCACAGCCACTTATACTGTATGTATAGGCGGATGATGTATGTAGGGTCACGTCACTAGTGGTCACCACACACCGGCCCCTGTCCCCAGTGCTGATCACAGCCACTTATACTGTATGTATAGGCGGATCATGTATGTAGGGTCACGTCACTAGTGGTCACCACACACTGGCCCCTGTCCCCAGTGCTGATCACAGCCACTTATACTGTATGTATAGGCGGATGATGTATGTAGGGTCACGTCACTAGTGGTCACCACACACCGGCCCCTGTCCCCAGTGCTGATCACAGCCACTTATACTGTATGTATAGGCGGATCATGTATGTAGGGTCACGTCACTAGTGGTCACCACACACTGGCCCCTGTCCCCAGTGCTGATCACAGCCACTTATACTGTATGTATAGGCGGATGATGTATGTAGGGTCACGTCACTAGTGGTCACCACACACCGGCCCCTGTCCCCAGTGCTGATCACAGCCACTTATACTGTATGTATAGGCGGATGACGTATGTAGGGTCACGTCACTAGTGGTCACCACACACCGGCCCCTGTCCCCAGTGCTGATCACAGCTACTTATACTGTATGTATAGGCGGATGACGTATGTAGGGTCACGTCACTAGTGGTCACCACACACTGGCCCCTGTCCCCAGTGCTGATCACAGCCACTTATACTGTAGTTATAGGCGGATGACGTATGTAGGGTCACATCACCAGTCGTCACCACACCACACACTGGCCCCTGTCCCCAGTGCTAATCACAATCACTTATACTGTATGCATAGGTGGATGACGTATGTAGGGTCACGTCACTAGTGGTCACCACACACCAGCCCCTGTCACCTGTGCTGATAACAACGCCATTATATATATAGGCAGAAGACGTATGTAGGGTCATGTCACTTGTGGTCACCACACACTGGCCCCTGTCCCCAGTGCTGATTACAGCCACTTATACTGTATGTAGAGGCGGATGATGTATGTGGGGTCACGTCACTAGTGGTCACCACACACTGGCCCCTGCCCCCAGTGCTGATCACAGCCACTTATACTGTATGTATAGGCGGATGATGTATGTAGGATCACGTCACTAGTGGTCACCACACACTGGCCCCTGTCCCCAGTGCTGATCACAGCCACTTATGCTGTATGTATAGGCGGATGATGTATGTAGGGTCACGTCACTAGTGGTCACCACACACTGGCCCCTGTCCCCAGTGCTGATCACAGCCACTTATGCTGTATGTATAGGCGGATGATGTATGTAGGGTCACGTCACTAGTGGTCACCACACACCGGCCCCTGTCCCCAGTGCTGATCACAGCTATTTATACTGTATGTATAGGCGGATGACGTATGTAGGGTCACGTCACTAGTGGTCACCACACACTGGCCCTTGTCCTCAGTGCTGATCACAGCCACTTATACTGTAGATATAGGCGGATGACGTATGTAGGGTCACATCACCAGTCGTCACCACACCACACACTGGCCCCTGTCCCCAGTGCTAATCACAATCACTTATACTGTATGCATAAGTGGATGACGTATGTAGGGTCACGTCACTGGTGGTCACCACACACCAGCCCCTGTCACCTGTGCTGATAACAACGCCATTATACAGTTAGGTCCAGAAATATTTGGACAGTGACACAATTTTCGCGAGTTGGGCTCTGCATGCCACCACATTGGATTTGAAATGAAACCTCTACAACAAAATTCAAGTGTAGATTGTAAAGTTTAATTTGAAGGTTTGAACAAAAATATCTGATAGAAATTGTAGGAATTGTACACATTTCTTTACAAACACTCCACATTTTAGGAGGTCAAAAGTAATTGGGCAAATAAACCAAACCCAAACAAAATATTTTTATTTTCAATATTTTGTTGCGAATCCTTTGGAGGCAATCACTGCCTTAAGTCTGGAACCCATGGACATCACCAAATGCTGGGTTTCCTCCTTCTTAATGCTTTGCCAGGCCTTTACAGCCGCAGCCTTCAGGTCTTGCTTGTTTGTGGGTCTTTCCGCCTTAAGTCTGGATTTGAGCAAGTGAAATGCATGCTCAATTGGGTTAAGATCTGGTGATTGACTTGGCCATTGCAGAATGTTCCACTTTTTTGCACTCATGAACTCCTGGGTAGCTTTGGCTGTATGCTTGGGGTCATTGTCCATCTGTACTATGAAGCGCCGTCCGATCAACTTTGCGGCATTTGGCTGAATCTGGGCTGAAAGTATATCCCGGTACACTTCAGAATTCATCCGGCTATTCTTGTCTGCTGTTATGTCATCAATAAACACAAGTGACCCAGTGCCATTGAAAGCCATGCATGCCCATGCCATCACGTTGCCTCCACCATGTTTTACAGAGGATGTGGTGTGCCTTGGATCATGTGCCATTCCCTTTCTTCTCCAAACGTTTTTCTTCCCATCATTCTGGTACAGGTTGATCTTTGTCTCATCTGTCCATAGAATACTTTTCCAGAACTGAGCTGGCTTCATGAGGTGTTTTTCAGCAAATTTAACTCTGGCCTGTCTATTTTTGGAATTGATGAATGGTTTGCATCTAGATGTGAACCCTTTGTATTTACTTTCATGGAGTCTTCTCTTTACTGTTGACTTAGAGACACATACACCTACTTCACTGAGAGTGTTTTGGACTTCAGTTGATGTTGTGAACGGGTTCTTCTTCACCAAAGAAAGTATGCGGCGATCATCCACCACTGTTGTCATCCGTGGACGCCCAGGGCTTTTTGAGTTCCCAAGCTCACCAGTCAATTCCTTTTTTCTCAGAATGTACCCGACTGTTGATTTTGCTACTCCAAGCATGTCTGCTATCTCTCTGATGCATTTTTTCTTTTTTTTCAGCCTCAGGATGTTCTCAATTGAGAGTTCCTTAGACCGCATGTTGTCTGGTCACAGCAACAGCTTCCAAATGCAAAACCACACACCTGTAATCAACCCCAGACCTTTTAACTACTTCATTGATTACAGGTTAACGAGGGAGACGCCTTCAGAGTTAATTGCAGCCCTTAGAGTCCCTTGTCCAATTACTTTTGGTCCCTTGAAAAAGAGGAGGCTATGCATTACAGAGCTATAATTCCTAAACCCTTTCTCCGATTTGGATGTGTAAACTCTCATATTGCAGCTGGGAGTGTGCACTTTCAGCCCATATTATATATAATTGTATTTCTGAACATGTTTTTGTAAACAGCTAAAATAACAAAACTTGTGTCACTGAACAAATATTTCTGGACCTAACTGTATATATAGGCAGAAGACGTATGTAGGGTCATGTCACTTGTGGTCACCACACACCGGCCCCTTTCCCCAATGCTGATCACAATGCCATTATATCTATAGGCAGACGACGTATTTAGGATCATGTCAATAGTGGTCACCACACACCGGACCCTCTTCCCAGTGCTGATCACAGCCCTTTATATGTATAGGCAGACGACGTATGTGGGTCACGTCACTTGTGAACACACCGGCCCTTGCTCCCAGTGCTATTTACAGCTCTTTTATGTATAGACAGATGACGTATGTAGGGTTACGTCACTAGTGATCAGCGCTTATCGGTCCCTGTCCCCAGTCCTGATCACAGCCCTTTATATATATATAGGCAAACGACATATGTAGGGTCACGTAACCACACACCGGCCTTTGTCCTCAGTGCTGATCACAGCCCTTTATATGTAAAGGCAGGCGACGTTAGTGGGCCACGCCACTAGTGGTCACGACACACCGGCCCTTGCTCCCAGTGCTGTGTACAGCCCTTTTTATGTATAGACAGATGACGTATGTAGGGTTACGTCACTAGTGATCAGCGCAGACTGGCCCCTGTGCCCAGTTCTGATTTAAGCCCCTTATGCTGTGTGACTAGGCGGATGACGTATGTAGGGTCAGGTCACCATTGATCACCTCACACCAGCCCCTGTCCCCAGTTCTATTCACAGCCCCTTATACCTTATGTATAGGTGAACAACGTATGTAGGGTCACATCACCAGGGATCACCACACATCGCTGATCACAGCCCTTTATATGTATAGTTGAATGACGTAAGTAGGGTCACGCCACCAGCGATTGGACTGGGATTTCTCTTTTACCCATTATTTCATTTTTACATTGTTTGTTCCCTTTATTCCCTCCTTTTAGATCCCTGTATATGTGATATATTGCTCTCAGGTGGGAGAAACCAAGAAAAAAATTGTGAAAACATACCCTGCTGTAACTAAATAAAAGCATGGTGCATATAAACATAGGGTACTTAGTAAACACTGTTTTTGATCAAAAAAAGCATAAAGCTATCCCACCAAACGTCAAGGTGTACCCAGTTGGGATAGTACCTACACTCTCTAATATTAAAACCTTACCATGGGTCTAAAATAGGCCTCAATGTGGATAAGGGCTGAGAGCGACCGGGTCCCAACAGGACACACACAGTCAGGGGGATTCACAGAATGAAATGTCCAGCTCGCTGAGAAGGGGGCCACTCCCTGTTTGTACTGAATACAAAAAAACTACATAAAAACAAAAAAGTGAGCCGGAGTATGAGATGGTATACATGGAACTTGTGAGACCATGTTCACACTGGCCATGAGACAAAGAGAAACCAAGGAAAAAATTGTGAAAACATACCCTGCTGTAACTAAATAAAAGCATAGTGCATATAAACATAGGGTACTTAGTAAACACTGTTTTTGATCAAAAAAAGCATAAAGCTATCTCACCAAACGTCAAGGTGTACCCAGTTGGGATAGTACCTACACTCTCTAATATTAAAACCTTACCATGGGTCTAAAATAGGCCTCAATGTGGCTAAGGGCTGAGAGCGACCGGGTCCCAACAGGACACATACAGTCAGGGGAATTCACAGAATTAAATGTCCAGCTCGCTGAGAAGGGGGCCACTCCCTGTTTGTACTGAATACAAAAAAACTACATAAAAAAAAAAGTCCCAACCTGAGGAATAAAGCTTGCTTTACACGTTACGATTAAGCATACGATATCGTATGCGATCGTAACCGCCCCCATCGTGTGTGGCACGTTCAATTTGTTGAACGTGTCACACAAATGATTTTTTCCTGTCACACGTATTTACCCTTCCATACGACCTTGATGTGGGCGGCGAACGTCCACTTCCTGGAGTGGGAGGGACGTTCGGCGTCACATCGACGTCACACGGCAGCCGGCCAATAGAAGCGGAGGGGCCGAGATGAGCAGGACGTAAACATCCCGCCCACCTCCTTCCTTCCGCATATATTGCTCTCAGGTGGTAGCAGAATTTTATGTTGTTATTTTTCCATTATTTTTATTGCATTTCTTGCTGCACACTGTGACTGTGACCAGATCTGCCCCTGACAATTATATATATAATATGGGCTGAAAGTGCACACTCCCAGCTGCAATATGAGAGTTTACACATCCAAATCGGAGAAAGGGTTTAGGAATCATAGCTCTGTAATGCATAGCTTCCTCTTTATGAAGGGACCAAAAGTAATTGGACAAGGGACTCTAAGGGCTGCAATTAACTCTGAAGGTGTCTCCCTCGTTAACCTGTAATCAATGAAGTAGTTAAAAGGTCTGGGGTTGATTACAGGTGTGTGGTTTTGCATTTGGAAGCTGTTGCTGTGACCAGACAACATGCGGTCTAAGGAACTCTCAATTGAGGTGAAGCAGAACATCCTGAGGCTGAAAAAAAAGAAAAAATGCATCAGAGAGATGGCAGACATGCTTGGAGTAGCAAAATCAACAGTCGGGTACATTCTGAGAAAAAAGGAATTGACTGGTGAGCTTGGGAACTCAAAAAGCCCTTGGCGTCCACGGATGACAACAGTGGTGGATGATCGCCGCATACTTTCTTTGGTGAAGAAGAACCCGTTCACAACATCAACTGAAGTCCAAAACACTCTCAGTGAAGTAGGTGTATGTGTCTCTAAGTCAACAGTAAAGAGAAGACTCCATGAAAGTAAATACAAAGGGTTCACATCTAGATGCAAACCATTCATCAATTCCAAAAATAGACAGGCCAGAGTTAAATTTGCTGAAAAACACCTCATGAAGCCAGCTCAGTTCTGGAAAAGTATTCTATGGACAGATGAGACAAAGATCAACCTGTACCAGAATGATGGGAAGAAAAACGTTTGGAGAAGAAAGGGAACGGCACATGATCCAAGGCACACCACATCCTCTGTAAAACATGGTGGAGGCAACGTGATGGCATGGGCATGCATGGCTTTCAATGGAACTGGGTCACTTGTGTTTATTGATGACATAACAGCAGACAAGAATAGCCGGATGAATTCTGAAGTGTACCGGGATATACTTTCAGCCCAGATTCAGCCAAATGCCGCAAAGTTGATCGGACGGCGCTTCATAGTACAGATGGACAATGACCCCAAGCATACAGCCAAAGCTACCCAGGAGTTCATGAGTGCAAAAAAGTGGAACATTCTGCAATGGCCAAGTCAATCACCAGATCTTAACCCAATTGAGCATGCATTTCACTTGCTCAAATCCAGACTTAAGACGGAAAGACCCACAAACAAGCAAGACCTGAAGGCTGTGGCTGTAAAGGCCTGGCAAAGCATTAAGAAGGAGGAAACCCAGCGTTTGGTGATGTCCATGGGTTCCAGACTTAAGGCAGTGATTGCCTCCAAAGGATTCGCAACAAAATATTGAAAATAAAAATATTTTGTTTGGGTTTGGTTTATTTGTCCAATTACTTTTGACCTCCTAAAATGTGGAGTGTTTGTAAAGAAATGTGTACAATTCCTATCAGATATTTTTGTTCAAACCTTCAAATTAAACTTTACAATCTACACTTGAATTTTGTTGTAGAGGTTTCATTTCAAATCCAATGTGGTGGCATGCAGAGCCCAACTCGTAAAAATTGTGTCACTGTCCAAATATTTCTGGACCTAACTGTACCTCCAACATTCCATGGCCATGTAGGCGCATTTAGGGGTAATTTGGTTGCAGCTCCTTGTATTCATGCCGGTTTATATTCTCCAATGTGGTATTTAATGATATACGGTATTACCAAATCAGCAGAATGTATTAGATAGTATGTATGGGCACATTGCTGGATCACCACAGGAATATACTACACAGCAAGGGCGGGCACACTGCTGGATCACCACAGGAATATACTACACAGCAAGGGCGGGCACACTGCTTGATCACCACAGGAATATACTACACAGCAAGGGCGGGCACACTGCTGGATCACCACAGGAATATACTACACAGCAAGGGCGGGCACACTGCTGGATCACCACAGGAATATACTACACAGCAAGGGAGGGCACACTGCTGGATCACCACAGGAATATACTACACAGCAAGGGCGGGCACACTGCTGGATCACCACAGGAATATACTACACAGCAAGGGCGGGCACACTGCTGGGTCCTCAGCGAAATATATTACACAGCAAGGGCGGACACACTGCTAGGTCACCACAGAAATATATTACACAGCAAGGGTGGGCACACTGCTGGATCACCACAGGAATATATTACACAGCAAGGGCGGGCACACTGCTAGGTCATCACAGGAATATATTACTCAGCAAGGGCGGGAACACTGCTGGGTCATCACAGGAATATATTACACAGCAAGGGCGGGCACACTGCTGGATCACTACAGGAATATATTACACAGCAAGGGCGGGAACACTGCTGGGTCATCACAGGAATATATTACACAGCAAGGGCGAGCACACTGCTGGATCACCACAGGAATATATTACATAGCAAGGGCGGGCACACTGCTAGGTCATCACAGGAATATATTACACAGCAAGGGCGGGCACACTGCTGGATTACCACAGGAATATACTGCACAGCAAGGGCGGGCACACTGATGGATCACCACAGGAATATACTACACAGCAAGGGCGGGCACACTGCTGGATCACCACAGGAATATACTGCACAGCAAGGGCGGGCACACTGATGGATCACCACAGGAATATACTACACAGCAAGGGCGGGCACACTGCTTGATCACCACAGGAATATACTACACAGCAAGGGCGGGCACACTGCTGGGTCATCACAGGAATATATTACACAGCAAGGGCGGGCACACTGCTGGATCACCACAGGAATAAATTACACAGCAAGGGCGGGCACACTGCTAGGTCATCACAGGAATATATTACACAGCAAGGGCGGGCACACTGCTAGGTCACCACAGGAATATACTACACAGCAAGGGCGGGCACATTGCTGGATCACCACAGAAATATACTACACAGCAAGGGTGGGAACACTGCTGGGTCATCACAGGAATATATTACACAGCAAGGGCGAGCACACTGCTGGATCACCACAGGAATATATTACATAGCAAGGGCGGGCACACTGCTAGGTCATCACAGGAATATATTACACAGCAAGGGCGGGCACACTGCTGGATTACCACAGGAATATACTGCACAGCAAGGGCGGGCACACTGATGGATCACCACAGGAATATACTACACAGCAAGGGCGGGCACACTGCTGGATCACCACAGGAATATACTGCACAGCAAGGGCGGGCACACTGATGGATCACCACAGGAATATACTACACAGCAAGGGCGGGCACACTGCTTGATCACCACAGGAATATACTACACAGCAAGGGCGGGCACACTGCTGGGTCACCACAGGAATATATTACACAGCAAGGGCGGGCACACTGCTGGGTCATCACAGGAATATATTACACAGAAAGGGTGGGCACACTGCTGGGTCATCACAGGAATATATTACACAGCAAGGGCGGGCACACTGCTAGGTCACCACAGGAATATACTACACAGCAAGGGCGGGCACATTGCTGGATCACCACAGAAATATACTACACAGCAAGGGTGGGCACACTGCTGGGTCATCACAGGAATATATTACACAGCAAGGGCGGGCACACTGCTGGATCACCACAGGAATATATTACACAGCAAGGGCGGGCACACTGCTAGGTCACCACAGGAATATATTACACAGCAAGGGCGGGCACACTGCTGGATCACCACAGAAATATACTACACAGCAAGGGCGGGCACACTGCTGGGTCCTCAGTGAAATATATTACACAGCAAGGGTGGGCACACTGCTAGGTCACCACAGGAATATATTACACAGCAAGGACGGGCACACTGCTGGATCACCACAGGAATATATTACACAGCAAGGGCGGGCACACTGCTGGGCCGTCACAGGAATATATTACACAGCAAGGGCGGGCACACTGCTGGATCACCACAGGAATATACTTCACAGCAAGGGCGGGCACACTGCTGGTTCATCACAGGAATATATTACACAGCAAGGGCGGGCACACTGCTGGATCACCACAGGAATATATTACACAGCAAGGGCGGGCACACTGCTGGGTCATCACAGGAATATATTACACAGCAAGGGCGGGCACACTGCTGGATCACCACAGGAATATACTACACAGCAAGGGCGGGCACACTGCTGGGTCATCACAGGAATATATTACATAGCAAGGGCGGGCACACTGCTAGGTCATCACAGGAATATATTACACAGCAAGGGCGGGCACACTGCTGGATCACCACTGGAATATATTACACAGCAAGGCCGGGCACACTGCTGGATCACCACAGGAATATATTACACAGCAAGGGCGGACACACTGCTGGGTCATCACAGGAATATATTACACAGCAAGGACGGGCAGACTGCTAGGTCATCACAGGAATATATTAGACAGCAAGGGCGGGCACACTGCTGGGTCATCACAGGAATATATTACTCAGCAAGGGCGGGCCCACTGCTGGGTTCTCAGCGAAATATATTACACAGCAAGGGCGGGCACACTGCTAGGTCACCACAGGAATATATTACACAGCAAGGGCGGGCACACTGCTGGATCACCACAGGAATATACTACACAGCAAGGGCGAGCACACTGCTGGGTCCTCAGTGAAATATATTACACAGCAAGGGCGGGCACACTGCTAGGTTACCACAGGAATATATTACACAGCAAGGGCGGGCACACTGCTGGATCACCACAGGAATATATTACACAGCAAGGGCAGGCACACTGCTGGGTCATCACAGGAATATATTATACAGCAAGGTCGGGCACACTGCTAGGTCATGACAGGAATATAATACACAGCAAGGGCGGGCACACTGCCGGATCACCACAGGAATATACTGCACAGCAAGGGCGGGCACACTGCTGGGTCATCACAGGAATATACTACACAGCAAGGGCGGGCACACTGCTGGGTCCACAGCGAAATATATTACACAGCAAGGGCGGGCACACTGCTAGGTCACCACAAGAATATATTATACAGCAAGGGCGGGCACACTGCTGGGTCATCACAGGAATATATTACACAGCAAGGGCGGGCACACTGCTAGGTCATCACAGGAATATATTACACAGCAAGGGCGGGCACACTGCTGGATCACCACAGGAATATACTACACAGCAAGGGCGGGCACACTACGGGGTCATCACAGGAATATATTATACAGCAAGGGCGGGAACACTGCTGGGTCATCACAGGAATATATTACACAGCAAGGGCGGGCACACTGCTGGATCACCACAGGAATATATTACACAGCAAGGGCGGGAACACTGCTGGGTCATCACAGGAATATATTACACAGCAAGGGCGGGCACACTGCTGGATCACCACAGGAATATATTACACAGCAAGGGCGGGCACACTGCTAGGTCATCACAGGAATATATTACTCAGCAAGAGCGGGAACACTGCTGGGTCATCACAGGAATATATTACACAGCAAGGGCGGGCACACTGCTGGATCACCACAGGAATATATTACACAGCAAGGGCGGGAACACTGCTGGGTCATCACAGGAATATATTACACAGCAAGGGCGGGCACACTGCTGGATCACCACAGGAATATATTACATAGCAAGGGCGGGCACCCTGCTAGGTCATCACAGGAATATATTACACAGCAAGGGCGGGCACACTGCTGGATGACCACAGGAATATACTGCACAGCAAGGGCGGGCACACTGATGGATCACCACAGGAATATACTACACAGCAAGGGCGGGCACACTGCTGGATCACCACAGGAATATACTACACAGCAAGGGCGGGCACACTGCTGGATCACCACAGGAATATACTACACAGCAAGGACGGGCACACTGCTGGATCACCACAGGAATATACTACACAGCAAGGGTGGACACACTGCTGGATCACCACAGGAATATACTGCACAGCAAGGGCGGGCACACTGATGGATCACCACAGGAATATACTACACAGCAAGGGCGGGCACACTGCTTGATCACCACAGGAATATACTACACAGCAAGGGCGGGCACACTGATGGATCACCACAGGAATATACTACACAGCAAGGGCGGGCACACTGCTTGATCACCACAGGAATATACTGCACAGCAAGGGCGGGCACACTGATGGATCACCACAGGAATATACTACACAGCAAGGGCGGGCACACTGCTTGATCACCACAGGAATATACTACACAGCAAGGGCGGGCACACTGCTGGGTCATCATAGGAATATATTACACAGCAAGGGCGGGCACACTGCTGGATCACCACAGGAATAAATTACACAGCAAGGGCGGGCACACTGCTAGGTCATCACAGGAATATATTACACAGCAAGGGCCGGCACACTGCTGGGTCATCACAGGAATATATTACTCAGCAAGGGCCGGCACACTGCTGGGTCATCACAGGAATATATTACACAACAAGGGCGGGCACATTGCTGGGTCATCACAGGAATATACTACACTGCAAGGGCGGGCACACTGCTGAATCACCACAGGAATATATTACACAACAAGGGCGGGCACACTGCTGGATCACCACAGGAATATATTACACAGCAAGGGCGGGCACACTGCTGGGTCATCACAGGAATATATTACACAGCAAGGGCGGGCACACTGCTGGATCACCACTGGAATATATTACACAGCAAGGCCGGGCACACTGCTGGATCACCACAGGAATTTATTACACAGCAAGGGTGGACACACTGCTGGGTCATAACAGGAATATATTACACAGCAAGGGCGAGCACACTGCTAGGTCATCACAGGAATATATTACACAGCAAGGGCGGGCACACTGCTGGGTCATCACAGGAATATATTACACAGCAAGGGCGGGCACACTGCTGGGTTATCACAGGAATATATTACACAGCAAGGGTTGGCACACTGCTGGGTCATCACAGGAATATATTACACAGCAAGGGCGGGCACACTGCTGGGTTCTCAGCGAAATATATTACACAGCAAGGGCGGGCACACTGCTAGGTCACCACAGGAATATATTACACAGCAAGGGCGGGCACACTGCTGGATCACCACAGGAATATACTACACAGCAAGGCGAGCACACTGCTGGGTCCTCAGTGAAATATATTACACAGCAAGGGCGGGCACACTGCTAGGTCACCACAGGAATATATTACACGGCAAGGGCGGGCACACTGCTGGATCACCACAGGAATATATTACACAGCAAGGTCGGGCACACTGCTGGGTCATCACAGGAATATATTACACAGCAAGGGCGGGCACACTGCTAGGTCATGACAGGAATATACTGCACAGCAAGGGCGGGCACACTGCTGGGTCATCACAGGAATATACTACACAGCAAGGGCGGGCACACTGCTGGGTCCTCAGCGAAATATATTACACAGCAAGGGCGGGTACACTGCAAGGTCACCACAGGAATATATTATACAGCAAGGGCGGGCACACTGCTGGATCACTACAGGAATATATTACACAGCAAGCGCGGACACACTGCTGGGTCATCACAGGAATATATTACACAGCAAGGGCGGGCACACTGCTAGGTCATCACAGGAATATATTACACAGCAAGGGCGGGCACACTGCTGGATCACCACAGGAATATACTACACAGCAAGGGCGGGCACACTACGGGGTCATCACAGGAATATATTACACAGCAAGGGCGGGCACACTGCTGGATCACCACAGGAATATATTACACAGCAAGGGCGGGCACACTGCTGGGTCATCACAGGAATATATTTCACAGCAAGGGCGGGCACACTGCTAGGTCATCACAGGAATATATTACACAGCAAGGGCGGGCACACTGCTGGGTCATCACAGGAATATATTACACAGCAAGGGCGGGTACACTGCTGGTTCACCACTGGAATATATTACACAGCAAGGCCGGGCACACTGCTGGATCACCACAGGAATATATTATACAGCAATGGCGGACACACTGCTGGGTCATCACAGGAATATATTACACAGCAAGGGCGGGCACACTGCTAGGTCATCACAGGAATATATTACACAGCAAGGGCGGGCACACTGCTGGGTCATCACAGGAATATATTACACAGCAAGGGTGGGCACACTGCTGGGTCATCACAGGAATATATTACACAGCAAGGGCGGGCATACTGCTGGGTTCTCAGCGAAATATATTACACAGCAAGGGCGGGCACACTGCTAGGTCACCACAGGAATATATTACACAGCAAGGGCGGGCACACTGCTGGCTCACCATAGGAATATACTACACAGCAAGGGCGGGCACACTGCTGGGTCCTCAGTGAAATATATTACACAGCAAGGGCGGGCACACTGCTAGGTCACCACAGGAATATATTACACAGCAAGGGCGGGCACACTACTGGATCACCACAGGAATATATTACACAGCAAGGGCGGGCACACTGCTGGGTCATCACAGGAATATATTACATAGCAAGCGCGGGCACACTGCTGGGTCATCACAGGAATATATTACACAGCAAGGGCGGGCACACTGCTGGGTCATCACAGGAATATATTACACAGCAAGGTCGGGCACACTGCTGGATCACCACAGGAATATATTACACAGCAAGGGCGGGCACACTGCAGGGTCCTCACAGGAATATATTACACAGCAAGGGCGGGCACACTGCTAGGTCATCACAGGAATATATTACACAGCAAGAGCGGGCACACTGCTGGGTCATCACTGGAATATATTACACAGCAAGGCTGGGCACACTGCTGGGTTATCACAGGAATATATTACACAGCAAGGGCGGGCACGCTGCTGGGTCATCACAGGAATATATTACACAGCAAGGGCGGGCACGCTGCTGGGTCATCACAGGAATATATTACACAGCAAGGGCGAGCACGCTGCTGGGTCATCACAGGAATATATTACACAGCAACGTCGGGCACACTGCTGGGTCATCACAGGAATATATTACACAGCAAGGGCGGGCACACTGCTGGGTCATCAGAGGAATATAGTATAGTAAGAGCACATGCTGGTTTACCAGGAAAATATTTTAGACAGTCTGGGCACAAAGCTGGCTTTTCAGAGACATATACAGTATTCCACTGTAAGGGCACATTGTCATTAGAGGGATATATTATACACTCTGAAACATTGCTGGTTCGTCAGTGGACGATAATACATAGTATGGGCATATTGCTGGTTTATCAGAGACATACAGTATATTCCACAGTATAGGCACATTGTTGGTTTATCAGAGACATACAGTATATTCCACAGTATAGGCACATTGCTGGTTTATTAGAGGTATACAGATGAAACCAGAAGTTTACATACACTATCTAAAAAGACACATCTACATGTTTTTCTCACTATGTGACATCAAATCAGAATAAACCTTTTCCGTTTTAGGTCAATTAGTAACCAAAATTATTTATATTTGCCAAATGCAAGAATAATGGTAGCCTCCGGAGTCTTTAATCCGACGCGACATGGTTTCACAAACCTGGGTTTTACGCTTTCCCCCACCCCTTACCATTTTTGCTGCTCATTAGGGGTTGTAGGGGTTAATTTAGCTGTAGCAGCCCTGGTAACGCGGGTGGCTGGGTTGTAATTGGTCAGAGCCACTGCGCGCCGTTTTTGAAGCTATTTGCTGATTGGTGGTCTTGTTGTTATGTGGGAACTGGGTATTTAAGTCCCACATCAGGTGTTTTCGGCATTCCTGTGAGAATATGAGAAGAAGCCCTCCCACCCTCCCATTTATATTTGCATTTGTCGTATGCCTTGATTAGTGGGGACAATTACCCTCCCTATTCAAAAGGGGGGGTGGATTTGTTTGAAGCTGGTTATCATAAGAGTATTGGATTGATTATTTAAGTATTTATGGAGAAATATTTATTCAAAGTTGATTTATTTAAGTAACTCCTTAATAAAGGCATCACGGCCATTTTGTTCCAATTCTGTCTTGTGTCCTTATTATGCGTTAGATCTCATTGTTAGGCCTAAGCCACACGGTGAGAAAATCGGTGCGAGTGGAGTGCGATAAAACATCGCATTCCACTCGGACCAATTCTAGCCTGTGTGTCAGCGCACATGAGCGATTATTTTCTCAGCCCTAATCGGACAGAGAAAACAATCGCAGCATGCTGCGATTGTAAGCTGAGACTCTTTCTCTCGCACCCATTCAAGTGAATGGGGCGAGAGAAAAATCGCACTGCACTCGCGGTACACTGGTGTACTGCCAGTGCAGTGCGAGAATGGCAATAGGCGACTACGGAGGAGAGAGGGAGAGAAATCCCTCCCACCCCTCCTCCGTGCCAGCCCGCCCCCCGCAGCTGAGGTCCGCTCGCATGATCGGACCTCAGATGCAGGCAGACTCGTATGACACTCGGCTCCTGCTGTGCTGCCAGCGCGAGCCGAGTCTCATGCGAGCATCGCAGTAGTGCCCCGTGTGGCCCCAGCCTTAGGTTTTGTGTAACCATGAGAGAGAGATAATGTTTTAAGGCATTTTTATTACTTTCTGCCAAGTCAAAAGTTTACATTTATTCTATTAGTATTTGGTACCATTGCCCTCAAACTGTATGACTTGGGTCAACCGTTTTGGATCTCCTTCCACAAGCTTCTCACAATAGTTGGTAGGAATTTGGGCCCATTCCTCCTGACAGAACTGGTGTAACTGAGCCGATGTTTGTAGGTCGTCTTGTTCACACCTACCTTTTCAGCTTTGCACATACATTTTCAATAGGATTGAGATCAGGGCTTTGTGATGGCTACACCAAAATATTGATTTTGTTATCCTTAAGCCACTTTGTAACCATTTTGGCAGTATGCTTCAGGTTATTGTTCATTTGGAACACCCATTTCTGCCCAAGATTTAAGTTCCTGGCTGATGTCTTGAGATATTGCGTCAGTATTGCCACATAATCTTCTTTCCTCATGATGCCATCTATTTTGTGAAGTTCACCAGTCCCTCCTGCAGCAAAACAACTCCACAACATGATGCTGCTACCCCCAAGTTTCACAGTTGGGATGGCGGGCTTAGGCTTCAAAGCTTCTCCCTATAGATCTCGACTCATTGCTGTCACTTCAGAACTGTCTAGCACTTTGTTTTCATTAATTTATGGGTGCTTCTTGAAGTATGTTTGGGGTCACATTGTCCTGCTGACAGACCCGTGACCTATGATGCAAATCTTTTTTTCTGACACTGAGCTCCATATTGTGACCAAAATCCTTTGAAATCTTCAGATTTCATGATCCCTTGCACAGAGTTAAAGCACCCAGTGCCAAAGGCAGCAAAACAACCCCAAAACATATTTAAACCTCCACCATATTTGACTGTAGGTACTGTGTTCTTTTCTTTGTAGGCCTCATTCTCTTTTCGGTAAACAGTAGAATGATGTGCTATACCAAAAGGCTCTATCTTTGTCGGCTATAATTCACACTGACACTAATGCACACTGAGCCTGCAGGACAGCTTGAATTTCTTTGGAACTTGATTAGGGCAGCTTATCCACTATCCGGACTATCCTGCGTTACAACCTTTCATCAATTTTTCTCTGCCGTCCGCTCCCAGGGAGATTAGTTACAGTGCCATGTGTTGCGAACTTCTTGATTATGTTGTGTACTGTGAACTAAGGAACACCAAAATCTCTGGAGATGGACTTGTAACCTTGCGATTGTTAATAATTTCAACAACTTTTGTTCTAAAGTCCTCAGACAGTTCTCTCTTTTTTTTCATGCTTAGTGTGGCACCCACAGACACGCAATGCAAAGGCTGAGTCAACTTCTCCCCTTTTTTCTGGTTTCAGGTGTGATTTTCATATTGCCCACACCTGTTATTTTCCACAGGTGAGTTTGAACAAGCAGCACATGCTTTAAACAAAGTTGTTTACCCACAATTTTGGAAACGTGCCAACAATTTTGACTGGCCCATTTTTGGGATTTTGCCTTTTTTCCCCTATGTTTTTTTTGTGTGTTGATCAAAATAAATAAATATGAGTAGAACAAAACGTGTATTTGCAATAATTTTTTGGGAAAAAATACTTTATTTTTTTGGAACAATTTCAAGTGTTACCAACACTTATCAGCTGTGACTGTATTGATAAATTCAGGTATAGGATTAGACCAGATTTTTATTCAGGATGTAAGTATTCATTCAGTCATTGGTTTAGAATAGCTGTTTATTCAAGTTCTCTGATGGTGAACAACAGATATATGACAAGATCCCAACATGAATGGTTGGAGCAGAAATTTATTATGGATGCATGTATGTGTGATCATACACTACACATATCTATGAACCCTATGATCATTACAAAAGATATACCGTATTTTCTGGCGTAAAAGACGACTGGGCATATAAGACGACCCCCAGTTAAGATATAGAGTTTGGGATATACCATATATAATCGAGTATAAGATGACCCGAGTAATGTGCCCATTGTTTAGTAATGTCCCCTGCAGTAATGTCCCCATTGTTTAGTAATGTCCCCTGCAGTAATTTCCCCATTGTTTAGTAACGTCCCCTGCAGGAATGTCCTCATTGTTTAGTAATGTCCCCTGCTGTAATGTGCCCATTGTTTAGTAATGTGTCCATCCTTGCCCCCCCTTGTAGTAATGCGACCATTGTTTAGTAATGCCCTCCTACCGGTCCCCTTCTTGTCCCCTATTATGCCGTTGCTTACACAAAAAAAAATATTCTCACCTCTACTCCGTTCCCGCGGTAACCTCAGCTGCTTCTTGTAGACCCCAAGGCACATAGACCCCTCAGTAATAGCATCCAATGCACGAGGCTGCTGTCTGCCGTCATGGCTTTACTGCAGTTGAATACTTTGCGTAAAGCATTCAACTGCAGTAAAGTGCTGACAGCAGCGGCCCCGTGTATGGGATGCGATAGTAGAGGAGTGCTTCTTGCGGACCGCAGGCCCATAGACCCCTCCATGATCGTGTATTTTAAACACGGGGCCGCCGCCGAGGCTGTCAGCGCTTTACTGCAGTTGAATGCTTTACGGCACTGCAAAGCATTCAACTGCAGTAAAGCCATGACAGCAGCGGTGGCGGCCTCGTGTACAGGATGCTATCGCGGAGGAGTCTGTGGGCCTGCAGTCTGCCAGAAGAAGCTGAAGGCACCGCAGGAATGGAGGAGAGGTGAGAATAATGTTTATTGTGTGTAAGAAGGGAATGGTAGGCGGGCATTACTAAACAATGGGCTCATGCAGCACCGCGCACCGCCGTATAACACCACACCCGGCGTATAAGATGACCCCCGACTTTTGAGAAGACTTGTCTTATATGCTGGAAAATACGGTATTTCATTGTAGACTGTCCACAAAATCATTATGTGTATAGCTGGATGTAAAGTAGGATACCATTTTATATATTCTTTCGTGAAGGGATAAGCATTTCCAAACAACAAATTCTAATCTCCTAGAAACAGGATGAAATTGTGTAGCTTTCAGCAGTTGGAAAGGTACTGGAAGTGCTAATCGCAGTAGAAAGATATGATTTGGAATAGTATAAGGCCATTACCTGTAATTGCCTGTTATCTTGGCGCAGAATGCTCAGAGAAATAGCAGTAGTCCAAATAAGCCTAGCTAGCATGGAATCACAAATGTATTGTTTGCTACATTCGTGAGATACTGTTGTGTATATGCTATGCTTGTAGCTGTATACAAGAGTATATACCTTAGATTTGCAGCACTTATCACAAGAGGGTTACCTTATTATGCTTGTCCACCCCTTATTCTGATATAGGCAGGCCAAGAAAGAATGGTATTGTTAATTTTTGGCCAATATCCCTCCCTTTTTTTGGTAATGTGGTTCTCTTAAAGACAGGAATGACAGCATAGATTGTACACCACCTGTCGCAAAGTGTTAATTTATCTTCGTGACAGGGTGCCCCATGATTGTCATGCAGGCTACCTCTGTGGTATTCAAAAACATTATTCATTCTCATGTGCTACGTAGTTTTTGTCAAGTATAAAACACTGATGGATATGTAACCACCAGAGTAGAAGGCATAGCAACTGCTATGGGACCCATTTACACTCAGGCATAGAGTGCAGTTAGTAAAGACTGTGGATAATGGAATGGGGTGTAGAAAATTACCTACAGCCCCAGATTTTCGAAACCATTGCTACGCCGCCGTTGCGCATTATATTTCTGTTCTGTGACATTACTTTCTGCATGGTTCCTGTGACATCATTGCACTATTCCATTGTTTGTACAATTCCTGTGATGTATCATTAACCATGACTTTACACAATATCCCACTAATGTAAAATCACTGTGCGCACTGTCTCACTACTCAGGGGCGTAACTAAAATCCGATGGACCCTGGTGCAAAATTTGGACCATCCCCACCTGCATGTTGGTTAAATGTATGGTCCCTTGTAACACTCTAAATTCTATAAAGACATACAAGTTTCCCCCCATCCTTCCTCATTATGGAGTAATTTCCCCATCCTGTACTAATGTCCCCATCCTAGGCCCCTTCCTGGTAAATATGTCCCCATAAAAAAAATCAGAGGGAAAAAAAACAGGCATTACCAACACAAGACCAGATTACCACTGCACTACCATGATGCAGCAGATCCCCATGATAAAGGTGGGGGCAGTAGAGGGTGCAAAATACTGATGAAACCACTCACAACCTGCTGCTGGTATTAAACACCCCAATTCAACCACCCAACACTAATGGGCCTGCAGGTAATGTCTCCCATCCTGATATGTATGTGTCTCATCCTGGTAGATAAGTTCCCCATCCTAGTATGTATGTCCTCCATCCTGGGCCCATCCTGGTATATATGTTCCCCATCCTGCTACTTATTTTCCCCATCCTGGTATATATGTCTACCATCCTGGGCACCCATTCTGGTATAGTCCCAATTCTGTCTCCATTACATGGAAAAGCGCCCAAAACCATTCTACTCAGCTTCCCAGGTTCCAATGTTGCACAACGTCCGCTTTTGTAGCTGTCGCAGTTTCTGGCAGCTGACATTGCGTGGCTGCTATGGTGATGCATGACATCACTGTCATGCATCTTTAACGTCAGCTGCCGGCCTCTATTTGACCAGCAGCGTGTACTTCAGCGCAGGGAACCGACGGTCCTCAAAAGCACTTTCAGCTGAAGTAGGTGCTGGGTTTGGTGGGCCTCCTGTAACCCGACCCAACCTCTGTGATCACGATCGTTACGCCCCTGCCAGTACTGTGATCTCACTGTGAGCATTATTCTTGTGCAGCAAGGAATTCAAAATAATTACAGTCGTTTTATATATTGAACTTGCTACTGATGATAGTCATGGAGAACAAAACCCCTTGAAGTATATTTGCCTGAAACCTAGTGTTTATTTGGATGTATGTTTTACCAGTAACAATCCTAGTCTTGTCTATAGATATTGCCAGATATCGCATATCAGCATTATTCAGATGAATGGAGCGGGGTTGCAATATCAGACACAAGCCATGGACAAGAGGGGCACTCCTTTCATGTGATAGAGTGCCCTTTTTCTAATCTCAGACAATACCAGTTAAGAATTAACAATTATTATCCATACTAGCATATGAATATTTATTGCTACCATAAGAATTTATATACTGTATATGTATAGAACAGCTTACTGTTTTTTGGTCTGAATTGTATGTAGGTTGTATATTTGTTTATATGATGACATAATGAATGCTTTTATGTCTGGAAAAGGTAAGTCTTATTTTACTTAAAGGTAGTGTAAAAATATCCAATTCATGGTGAATTCTTTCCCTATATATTCTCTTTATAAAACGGTAAATGTCCTCAATATCTTCTATACAGCCTATACACATTATATGCTGTCAATCGACCTTCAGCTACATTCCAAGATAACACTTTTCTCATTTTACATTTGAGCAGCTCACTGCCATTTGCTTTGCATTGCAGAGTGCACTTATCTCTGCTGGGTGATGGTCCCAAAAAAGAGAGAGCTTTGTGATTCTGATCATTTAAGGCCACGTCACACTAAGCAACATCGCTAGCAACATCGCTAGCAACATCGCTGCTGAGGCACAACTTTTGTGACGTAACAGCGATGTTGCTAGCGATGTTGTTGTGTGTGACATCCAGCAACAACCTGGCCCCTGCTGTGAGGTCGTCGTTGGTTGTTGCTGAATGTCCTGGACCATTTTTTAGTTGTTGCTCTCCCGCTGTGAAGCACACATCGCTGTGTGTGACAGCAACAACTGAATGTGCAGTGAGCAAGGAGCCGGCTTCTGCGGACGCTGGTAACCAATGTAAATATCGGGTAACCAAGAAGCCCTTTCCTTGGTTACCTGATATTTACCTTCGCCACCAGCGTCCGCCGCTCTCACACTGTCAGTGCTGGCTCCCTGCTCCCTGCACATATAGCCAGACTACACATCAGGTAATTCACTCGATGTGTACTGTGGCTAGGAGTGCAGGGAGCCAGCGCTAAGCGGTGTGCGCTGGTAACCAAGGTAAATATTGGGTTGGTTACCCGATATTTACCTTAGTTACCAAGCGCAGCATCGCTTCCACAAGTCACTGCTGGCTGGGGCTGGTCACTGGTTGCTGGTGAGATCTGCCTGTTTGACAGCTCACCAGCAACCCGTGTAGCGACGCTCCAGCGATCCCTGCTAGGTCAGGTTGCTGGTGGGATCGCTGGAGCGTCGCTTAGTGTGACGGTACCTTTAGAAGAGGCAGATGGCATTGACAGAATACTCCCCAGTCATTGTCCACCGTGCTTCTCTTTTATGTCTCTTTACACCTTTTTATAGCCTACAGGTATCATTAGTGCTATGTGGATCATAAGACACTGGTGTTTTAGTATTAAAGCACCACTCCAGCGGGGTTTTTTTTATACTCGGCACTGCAGTGGTGCTTTAAATCTTAAGTCCCCTGCCCCCTGTCATATACTCACCTTCTGGTGTTTTCATCTATTCCCGACACCGCTCCGGTCCCCTGGTGCCATCTTGTATCCATAACTTCTACCTGTCCGGAAGTCAGAAGTTACGTCACAAGGTATCAATTCATCTATATGAGCGCCAGAACGAGGCTCTCATAGAGATGTATTAAGTTGTGATCTTCAGCACGCTTCATGAAACACTGGAGCAGTCGACAGGTCACAAATCACAGGAAACGGAATGGAGCGGCAGTGAAAGAAGATGAAGACACTGGAAGGTGAGTATAAGGCCGGGGCCACACTGGGATTACTGCGATCCCCTCGCATGACACTCGGCTCACGCTGACAGTACAGCAGAGCCGAGTGTCATGCAAGTGTCACTGCGACTGAGGTCCGGTCGTGCGAGCGGACATCAGCTGCCGGGGGCGGGCCGGCGCTGAGGAGGGGAGGGCCGCTGCTGCGGAGGGGCGGGCTGGCACGGAGGAGGAGAGGGAAGGATTTATTTCCCTCTCTCCTCCATAGCCAGCTATTGCCATTCTCGCCCTGCACTCGCGGTACAACGGTGTACCGCGAGTGCAGTGCGATTTTTCTCTCGCCCCATAGACTTGAATGGGTGCGAGAGAAAACAGGATCGCATTACAGTCGCAGCATGCTGTGATTGTTTTCTTGGTCCGATTAGGGCTGAGAAAATAATCGCTCATGTGCGCTGACACACAGGCTGATATTGGTCCGAGTCGAATGCGATTTTTTTTTTTTTTTTTATCGCACTTCACTCGCATTGATTTTCATGCCATGTGGCTTAGGCCTAAGACAGGAGGCAGGAGACTTTTACTACTCCAGTGGTTCTTTAAGGTTTAGTTCATATGCTATTGTGTTAATGCATGTAATACGGAAACTGTAGGATGTAGGAAACCACAGCCATATGGAATGTATGTAAAATGGCATGAAGCAGTTTTTTTGTCGTCTCTTTTTTTGTGATTGTAGATTTTTTCCAATTTTATTTTTTTGTACATTATTATTGGCGATATTGCAAGAGCTCAAGCTATGTTCTGTTAAAGCCCCACTCCGGCGTTTTTTTTAAATTTTCACCTCTAGAGTGGTGCTTTAAATGTTCGTCCCCTGACCCGTCTTATTCTCATCCTTTAATATCGTCATCTGTATGAGAGCCTCGTTCTGGCCTTGTTCTGGCTCTCTTAGAGCTGCATTGAGATTTTGTGATGTAACTTCTGACTTCCTGCCAAAAAGACGTTACGGGCAGACTATGAGAATGGAACAGCGCCGAAAAAGAAAAGTATGAATTTGCTAGAGGGTGAGAATAAGAATGAGGTCAGTGAACTTAAGGGCGCTTTATCCCCAGCGACATAGCAAGCAACATCGCTAGCGATAGCGATGTCGCTCGTGAAAGCACCCGCCCCCGTCGTTTATGCATCATGGGCAAATCGCTGCTCGTGGCGCACAATATCGCTAGTACCCGTCACACGGACTTACCTTCCTAGCGACGTCACTGTGGCCGGCAAACAGCCTCTTTTCTAAGGGGGCGGTTCGTGCGGCGTCACAGCGACGTCACACGGCAGGCGTCCAATAGAAGTGGAGGGGCGGAGAGCAGCCGCATGAAAGTCACGCCCACCTCGTTGCCGGAGGACGCAGGTACGGTATTGTTCGTAGTTCCTGGGGTGTCGCACGTAGCGATGTGTGCTGCCTTAGGAACAACGAACAACCTGCGTCCAAAATCAGCAACGATATTTGGGATTAGAACGACGTGTCAACAATTAACGATTTGGTAAGTATTTTGCATCGTTAGCGGTCGCTCGTACGTGTCACACGCAACGACGTCGCCAACGAGGCCGGATGTGCATCACGAATTCCGTGACCCCAACGAGATCTCGTTAGCGATGTCTTCGTGTGTAACGGGGCCTTTAGAGTTAAAGCACCACTCCAGTGATGAAAATAACACCACTTAAAGAAGATGCCTTAAAGAAGCCATGTGGACCATAGGAAATGAGAGAGCTGATGCAAGACTCCACTGAAGAAGATGTCTAAAAAATGCCATAACCTACAGCAAGGATATCAAATTCAAATACATTGTCACGGGGTCCTTCTCCCATATCACACAATCAACAGAGCGAGAGATGGCTGTACAATCCAAAGAGCATTTATTCCAAGCAAATCAACACGGTCCATAACATAATCCACAAAACAGAGGGTAAAATTGTCCAGTAGTGGCATAAATGTCCCCATCTCTCTGAGAAGTCCCAGCTTCTCCCAGAGGATCAATCCTTCTTCCTTAAAGTTCTCAAATAGACTGACTAATTCTTCAGGTAAGCACAGAGTTTAGGTGGATCTCATGCCCCCTCCCCCGACTTAGGAATAAAAGCCTGGCAGGGCACCCGCAAATCGGACAATGTACACACAAGGGACACAGAATGGACAGTGAACCACGCCCAATCATTAACCCACACAAAATGGTACACAATCCACAATATTCCACCATCACAACCATGATGAACCAAAATGAAAAACTTATACAAGGTCATGGGCTAACCTTAATATTTATAAACAAAATGTCTACAAATGAGAAAGTTTTCCATTTAAATCCTATTAAATGATGACATGAGCAGCTCAATACCATACCTGTAGACAGCTGTGGAGGACATAGAGCATGTTAGGACCAGGAGGACGGGTAGGCCCAGGAGGTGGATCCACTGGACTGAGCACCACACCGAGGGCAAGGTGCCCGGTAGCCGGAGCACTACGGGAAGCAGGACAGTCCGTTCAGAGGAGTGGAGTGAAGAAGTCCCTGGGACCACGGAGTCTCTGAAGGTAGTCCGGGTGACGGAGCTCAGGTTCGGAGGCCGAGATGATGTTAGGCAGAGTCCGGAACCAGCTGAGCGAGGAGATCGGTCACCACACGGATCCAGGGATCGGAGATGGTAGGGACTGACGAGATGGCGGACAGTCACCGTTCGGGTTTCTGGAACCGTCAGGACCGGTTGGCGAGACAAGAGCGACTCTACAAGAGAGATAGGTGAGTACGGGACAAGGCACAGGGAGACCTGACTCCTAGCTTACCAAACACGAAGAACAGGCCCCGCCCACTTGGAAAGGAACCCCCTATATAACCTGTACCTGAATCTTCAATATCCTGTTGGAGGACGCTGGCCCTTTAAGAGAGGGTCAATTACCACGTGCGCGCCCTAATGCGCATGCGCGAGGCCCGGGTGCCAGAAGCCAGAGCAGAAAGCGGTGCACAGGAGGCAGGAGTGCCGGGCTGGCTCAGCATCGCAGACGGGCGCCGGGAGTGGGGACCGGGTTGCCTGGAGGACGCAGGTGAGGGAGCATGGAGGCTGTGGAGCGGGGGACCGGAGAGCGTGGCATGGGAGCCGGGGAGCGTGACACGGGAGCAGGGAAGCGTGGCAGAGGATCCATGGAGCGTGGCAGGGGAGCCGGGGAGCGTGGCAGGGGAGCCGTGGAGCGTGGCACAGGATCTGGGGAGCGTGACAGTACCCCTCCCCCACGCCCCCCTCCCTGCAACCGGGACAGGAAGGCACGTATTATCAGAGGAGTACCCACATTCTCTCGGGGTTCCCAGGACCTATCCTCAGGACCATACCCAGCCCAGTCTACCAGGAAGAACTGTCGGCCCCGCACGGTCTTCATGGCCACGATATCCCTTACCGCATAGATGTCATCGTCAGCAATAGGAGGAGCAGAACTGGCAGCAGTGGAGAAGGGACCAAGGACAACCGGCTTGAGCAGGGAGACGTGGAAGGAGTTGGGTATCCTCATCGTGGCCGGGAGCTGCAGCTTGTAGGAGACCTCATTGATTTTGCCGATGACTTTAAACGGCCCGATGTATCGAGGACCCAGCTTGTACGATGGTAGCTTCAATCGGACATATTTGGAAGCAAGCCAGACCAGATCTCCTGGAGAGAAACACGGAGGATCCAGACGCCTCTTGTCCGCGTGTCTCGTCATCCGCAGGGAAGCGCGTCCAAGGGACGTCTTGACAGAGTCCCAAATTGTTGAAAAGTCACGGACTACGGTATCAGCAGCAGGGACATCCGAGGAAGAAGATACAGGTAATGGGACGGAAGGCTGAAGTCCGTAAACGACATGGAAGGGAGAGCTGGAGGAGGACTCACTGAACGTGATGGTTATGGGAGAATTCAGCTCAAGGAAGGAGCGTGGACCAATCGTCGTGATGGATGTTAATGTAGTGACGCAAGAAGGAGGTCAGGATCTGATTGACTCGTTCCACTTTGCCATTCGACTGAGGATGGTAGGTCGAAGAAAAGTCCAGCGCCACTCCCAGATGTTTGCAGAGAGCCCTCCAGAAGCGCGAGGTAAACTGAGTTCCTCTGTCGGACACAATGCGTGATGGAAAGCCATGCAACCAGAAGATGTGCTGTATGTAGGCGTCAGCGAGCTCCTGGGCAGAGGGCAGTCCAGCCATAGGGATGAAATGAGCCATCTTGGAGAAACGGTCCACCACGACCCATATGACCGTGTGTCCGGAGGACAAGGGCAAGTCTGTAATAAAGTCCATTGCAATGTGTTGCCACGGAATGGAGGGAATTGGCAGCGGCAGAAGACGACCATATGGCAGGTGTTTGGGCGTCTTGTTCCGGGCACAAGAGGAGCAGGCGGAGACAAAAGGATGCGACGTCCGTGCGAAGGGATGGCCACCAATAGTGACGTACAATTGTACTCCATGTTCTCTTCTGACCAGCATGGCTGGCTATTTTCAAGGCATGGCCCCAGTGCAAGACTTTTTGTCTGTCAGTTTCAGAGACATAGGTCTTCCCGGGCGGTATCTGGGCCAGAGTGACAGGAGCCACCGGAATGACTTTATCTGGTCAGATGATGGGTTGGGATGTCTCCTCCTCCTGTTCCATGGGCACGAATGACCTGGACAAGGCATCTGCTCGCACATTCTTATCCGCGGGACGAAAATGGAGTTGGAAATCGAACCTGGCAAAGAACAATGACCACCTGGCTTGTCGTGGGTTCAGTCGCTGAGCAGACCGCAAGTATTCCAGGCTCTTGTGGTCCGTGTAAATGATCACGGGGTATACTGCTCCCTCCAGAAGGTAGCGCCATTCCTCCAGAGCCAGTTTGACAGCTAATAGCTCTCGGTCACCGATGGTGTAGTTGCGTTCAGGCGCTGAGAAGCTCTTGGAGAAGAAACCGCAAGTAACCATCTTCCCGGTGGAGGACGTCTGCATGAGCACTGCCCCAGCTCCAGAGGAGGAGGCATCTACCTCCAAGGTGAACTGTCGGTTTAACTCAGGACGGTGGAGCACAGGAGAGGAAGCAAATGCCCGCTTCAGGGAGCCAAACACGGCGACGGCCGCAGGTGACCAGTCCTTTGGATTAGCCCCCTTCTTGGTCAAGGCAGAGAGAGGCGCAGTCAAGGCAGAGAAGTGAGGGATGAACTGACAGTAATAGTTCGCAAAGCCAAGAAAACGTTGAATTGCCTTCAGTCCGGAAGGAGGGGGCCAGTTGAGAATGGAAGACACCTTCTCCGGGTCCATCTGCAGGCCGGTATCGGAGATTACGTAACCCAGGAAGGGAAGAGATGACTGCTCGAAGACACACTTCTCGTATTTGGCGTACAGGCGATTCTCTCTAAGCCTTTGTAGTACCAGCTGCACGTTCTCTCTGTGGGTCTGGAGGTCCGGAGAGAAGACCAGGATGTCATCCAAATATACCACCACACAGACGTAGAGAAGGTCCCGGAGCACCTCGTTCACTAATTCTTGAAAGACTGCCGGTGCGTTACACAGGCCGAAGGGCATCACACAATATTCGTAGTGCCCATTGCGAGTGTTAAATGCGGTCTTCCATTCGTCCCCAGAGCGGATGCGGACCAGGTTGTAGGCACCACGAAGATCCAACTTGGTAAACACACGAGCTCCTCTAAGCCAATCAAACAATTCGGGGATGAGCGGCAGGGGATATTTATTCTTTACGGTGATTTGGTTCAATCCCCGGTAGTCAATGCAGGGGCGCAGGTCGCCCTCTTTCTTCTTAACGAAGAAGAAGCCTGCTCCGGCAGGAGAGGAGGATCTCCGGATGAATCCTCTTGCCAGGTTCTCAGTGATGTAGGCAGACATGGCCCTTGTTTCAGCAGGGGACAAAGGATATATCCGTCCTCGAGGTGGTGTGGTTCCCGGCAGTAGGTCGATGGCACAGTCGTAAGGACGATGTGGCGGTAGTACCTCTGACTCTTTTTTATCCGCGAAGGATCAATAGGCCGAAGGCAGTCCTGGTAGGGACTCCGGGACCGGAGGTCGTCGGATGGGCTTTATGGACCCCAGGCAGTTCTAGTAGCAAGAGGAGCCCCATCGGGTAATTTCGCCAGCACGCCAGCTGACCGACGGTTCGTGTGTCCGTAACCAGGGGAGTCCCAGCAGGATTTGATGAGACATGTGCGGGAGCACGTAGAGAGTGATTTTCTCAGTGTGCAGGGCACCGATACGTAGTACTACAGGCTTGGTGATCCACGAAATGGTGTCAGAGAGGGGTCTCCCGTCTACAGAGGCAATCACGAGGGGTTTGTTGAGTGGAGTAACCGGCACCTGGTACTTGTCCACCGTGGCCTGCTGGATGAGATTGCCTGCTGCCCCGGAATCGAGGTACGCCTCTGCCGTGAACCGCGTCTCTCCCGCTGTCACTTGAACAGTCCACGTAACCGGGTCTGAGAGAGTCCCAGTACCTAGGGTGGCCTCTCCTACAACCCTAGGCTTTGGAGTTTCCCGGCCTCTCTGGACAGGAACGTAGCAGGTGTGTGCCCTCTCCACAGTAGAAGCAGAGGCCCTTGGCGAGCCGTTCTGCTCGGCGTTGTTCGGACTGCCGCAAACTATCAATCTGCATGGGCTCGTGGACAGAGACGCCAGACGACGCCGACTGAGGTACGGCGGGCTTCTGCGGAGGAGAGGAATGCCGTATCGGACGTCTCTCGCGGGACACCTCTTTGGATCGTTCCTGAAAACGGAGGTCCACGCGGGTGGCTAGTGCGATCAGGGCATCCAGAGTGGAAGGAACATCGCGGCCGGCCAGCTCGTCCTTAATACGACCGGAGAGTCCTTCCCAGAAGGCGGCGGTTAGGGCCTCATTGTTCCACCCTAATTCTGAGGCCAAGGTGCGGAAGCGGATGGCATATTGACCCACCGTCAAGGTCCCCTGACGTAGCCTGAGGAGTGATGAGGCGGACGCGGCGGCACATCCGGGTTCGTCAAAGGTGGTTCTAAACGCCTGCAGGATTTCCTGGATGTTAGGAGTTACAGGGTCCTCCTTCTCCCACAAGGGGTTCATCCAGGCCAGTGCCTCACCCTCTAGATGGGACATCACAAACGCCACCTTGGCTTGGTCGGAGGCAAACAGATGCGGAAGCAGTGGAGGGAGCACTGATTCAAGAATCCTCTGCAGGTCTTAGGTCTCCTGCATATCGGGGTGGAGAGGCCAAGCGGAGTTTAGAGGCTTCCGAGGAAGCTGCCACGGGAACTGCGGCCGTGGACTGTGCTGGTGAAGACTGAGATGCCAGGGACGTGGTTGTTGCTTGCAGCGCATTCAGGCGGGTGTCCACCGAGGACATGAAGGCCAGCATGCGGGATTGGGTCTCGCGCTGTCGTCCGAGTTCCTGCTGCAATCCGGCCAGCTGGGACGCTAGTGCTTCGGCGGGATCCATGGCCTGTTCTTACTGTTAGGACCAGGAGGACGGGTAGGCCCAGTAGGTGGATCCACTGGACTGAGCACCCCACCGAGGGCAAGGTGCCCGGTAGCCGGAGCACTACGGGTAGCAGAACAGTCCGTTCAGAGGAGTGGAGTGAAGACGTCCCTGGGACCACGGAGTCTCTGAAGGTAGTCCGGGTGACGGAGCTCAGGTTCGGAGGCCGAGATGATGTCAGGCAGAGTCCGGAACCAGCTGAGCGAGGAGGTCGGTCACCACACGGATCCAAGGATCGGAGATGGTAGGGACTGACGAGATGGCGGACAGTCACCGTTCGGGGTTCTGGAACCGTCAGGACCGGTTGGCGAGACAGGAGTGACTCTACAAGAGAGATAGGTGAGTACGGGACAAGGCACAGGGAGACTTGACTCCTAGCTTACCAAACACGAAGAACAGGCCCCGCCCACTTGGAAAGGAACCCCCTATATAACCTGTACCTGAATCTTCAATATCCTGTTGGAGGACGCTGGCCCTTTAAGAGAGGGTCAATGACCGCGCGCACGCCCTAATGCACATGCGCGAGGCCCGGGTGCCAGAAGCCAAAGCAGGAAGTGGTGCACAGGAGGCAGGAGTGCCGGGCTGGCTCAGCATCGCAGATGGGCGCCGGGAGCGGGGACCGGGTTGCCTGGAGGACGCAGGTGAGGGAGCATGGAGGCTGTGGAGCGGGGGACCGGGGAGTGTGGCACGGGAGTGGGGAAGCGTGGCACGGGAGCCGGGGAGCGTGACACGGGAGCGGGGAAGCGTGGCAGAGGAGCCGTGGAGCGTGGCAGGGGAGCCGGGGAGCGTGGCAGGGGAGCCGTGGAGCGTGGCACGGGAGCGTTGCAGGGCATAGTAGGCACTACTCACCCTGAGATGTATAGGAGAGCATACGTGAATGCCGGTCATAGCTGGGCAGTGTGTGGTAAAAAGCCTTGTAGTAACCAGGGAGTGCTCCAGACTGGAAACGTGAAATTTGTAGTATTACAGTAGCAGTGCATGCGTCAGCTTTACTAGGTATTTTGTGTTTTATCGCCGGCCAAATATAATTACACTGCGGGTCAAATTTCGCCCATAGGTCTGAGCTTGACTTGTTTGACCTAGAGCTGGGGTCTCAAACATGCTGCCCATGAGCCTGTTTTGGCAAATTTTTTAACACTAAGGTTCAGGTACACCTTTAAAGAAGACAATTAAGTAATTTTATTATACAGGTTAAAATAAAATACAAACATGAAAGGAAAAGTATGACATTGCGTACACTTTTGTATATTCAACATGCAAAGGTTAAAGGGAACCTGTCACCAGAATTTTTGCAATTAAACTAAAAGAATCCCCTTCTGCAGCTCCTGGGATGCATTCTAGAAAGGTTCATCTTCCTACTGGCCCCCCTTTCAGACCTAAAGAAACACTTTATAAAATCTTACCTTTTGGTATGCTAATGATGTTTTCTGGCCACGGGGGCAAACTGTTTTTCATCCGTTATTCCCTCTCCTGCCGCTGTTCGCCGTCCCCCATTGTTCATTTACATACATGAGGCCACCGCCCTCATGTAACGCAGTGCTCCTGAGTTCTCGCACATGCCCAGTGGCACTATCGCGGGGCTGAGCATTGTGCAAATTGGGAGCGCTGGTGAGGTTATTGCGCAGGCGCGAGATTATGGTCGGCGCTGTGAATGTCATCACCAGCGTCATCCAAGTTCCCGCCCATAATCTCGTGCCCGCGGTAATAGGTAACGTGGATGATATGGCCAGCGTTAGCGCATAACGGTGGAGGCAGAGGGAAAAGCGCGGGCACGATGTTAAGGGCGGGTACTTGGATGATGCTGGTGATTACATTCACAGCGCCGCCCATAATCTCGCACCTGCGCAATAACCTCACCAGCGCTCGCAATTTGCACAATGCTCAGTCCCGCGATAGTGCCACTGGGCATGTGCGAGAACTCAGGAGCACTGCGTTACATGAGGGCGGTGGCCTCATGTATGTAAAACAATGGGGGACGGCAAACAGCGGCAGGAGAGGGGAATAACATACGAAAAACAGCCCGCCTCCGTGGCCAGAAAACATCATTAGCATACCAAAAGGTAAGATTTTATAAAGTGTTTATTTAGGTCTGAAAGGGGGGCCAGTAGCAAGAGGAACCTTTCTAGAATGCAGCCCAGGAGCTGCAGAAGGGGAATCTTTTAGTTTAATTGCGAAAATTCTGGTGACAGGTTCCCTTTAAGTACTTACTTCACCAGGGAGCTTCTGAACATCATCTGTCTGGAACATCAGTTAGAGAAGCATGACAAAGACAGAGAAACTCCTGGAAGTATCTGGGCATTCCTCGGATGCAAAAAAAAGCTTCTGTCATTGCCATATTCCTCTGATCTTAAATAGTGGCTTGCACAAATATTACACAAGCTTTAAAATTAATGTGTTGTCGTCTTATTGACCTATGCCCTCCAATGGCCAGTCTTTGGGTCTAGATCAATCAGAGATACAACTCACAACCTCAGACAATGGGGCAATAAACCTACACAATTCTCACACAAAATCTCCCAAAAATCAGCAGAACACATTGTCTTTCTGTATATATCAGGCAAACGCACAAAACCCCTCAAAAATGCACAAGTTTTTGTCACAATGAACCATAGTCTGTCTGAATCAACAATATGTTATATTTTAACATATTGTATGAACTAAAAATAGCCATTTTTATATTTTCAATACAGGGCTTCATGCTGCCTCTCAGGCTTCTTCTTGCGTCCCGCAGACTCCGTGACCATCGTGGCCGGTGCCTGCAGTAGTCAGCGCTTTGTTTCATTCGAATGAACTGCTGGTGCCGCTCAGAGCTATCTGCATAACTATACCTAAGGCAGCCGCCGACCAATTACAGCAGGCCAACAGCTGACATAGTGATATAATGTCAAGCGCTGGACTCTGATTGGCCAGTGGTTGCCATTGGTTTGTAGCTGCAGAGAGCTTTGTGCCAGCAGTTCATTCAAATGAAATAAAGCACTGAATACTGCAGGCATCGGCACCTGCCACAATCGTCACGAGGTCTGCGTGCTGCAAGAAGCAGACAGAGAAGAGTACACCGAGGGAACGGAGGACAGGTGAGAAGAATCTTTTTTTTATTTTATGTGTATATGAAGAAAGGCATACACTGTGTGCAGAATTATTAGGCAAGTTGTATTTTAGAGGATTTTTTCTATTATTGATCAACAACTATGTTCTCAATCAACCCAAAAGACTCAGTAGAGCAGAGTAAAAGCAATAGAGCCAGAGACACCATCGTTGGAGAGAGGTAAATATAGAAAATATTTTTATTAAAAAGACCCGTATTTTCTCCGGTATGTGTCACACTGATGTCACACAGATCACATCAGTTAGTGATCCCTGTGACACCCGTGCTGCCGGAGAAAAAAACAGACATGTCTGCGTGTGTGCTGCGGAGCCTCACGGTCCGTGTGACAACACGGACGTGTGAGTAACAGCATATAAAAACATGGGTACGTGTCCCATCCGTGTTAATAACGGATTTTACACGTACCTAAAACACGGACGTCTGAAACCAGCCTTAGATGAATAGAGGAGGCTGTACTAGCAGATACAACACATTAGTTATAATATATACGGTATACTTTTATGTCATTTGGTTAAAGGGATGTTTTTTATTCTTTTAGCTTCTCTGTTTATTTTACATTTGTTACAGTACCTCTTTGTCCGAGTTTTGTAAATAGCAATATTATAGCAGTATTTTCACAGCAGTTTAAAATGTTTAGACCCAGAAAACATTAGGTCAGGACAAGGAGGATAATCCTCTGTGTACACAGTTCGGGCAGAGGACCCATGTTGTAATATAATCACGAGATCTCCTCCCTTTTTAGCACAGGAGAGATGCTAAGTTTTCCTAGAAGCGTGGGTATTTCTGTATAAATTACAGATAAGATAATCTATACGCAATGTTACTATTTGAATATTTTCGTTTAAAGTGAAAATGTAGCATCAGTTAGAATTTTAAACACATGTATACATTTTTCTACACAGTGGGAAAAATACATATTTGACACAATGCCGATTTTGCTAATTTTCCCACCTACAAAGAATGGAGAGATCTGTAATTTTTATCATATGTACACGTCAACTGTGATAGAATAAAAAAAAATCCAGAAAATCACATTGTATGATTTTTAAATAATTAATTTGCATTTTATTGCATGAAATCAGTATTTGATACAATAGAAATGCAAAACTTAATATTTGGTACAGAAACCTTGGTTTGCATTACAGAGGTCAGATGTTTCCTGTAGTTCTTCACCAAGTTTGCACACACTTCCACACGGATTGTGGCCCACTCCTTCATACAGATCTTATGCAATATTTCAGGTTTCGAAGATGTCACTGGGAGTTTCAGCTCCCTACAAAGATTTTCTATTGGGATCATGTCGTAATGGGCCATTTACACGCTGCGACATCGCTATCGTCGTGGTCACGGTGTTTGTGACGCACATCCGGCGTCGTTAGCGAGATCACAGCATGTAACACCTATGAGTGACCTTAAACGATCGCAAAAGAGGCAAAAATCGTTGGTCTGTGACACATCGTTCATTTACCAAAAATCATTGTCTGGTCAGTAGTGAGGTTGTTTGTCATTCCTGCGGCGTCATACATCGCTATGTGTGACACCGCAGGAGTGACGAACATCTCCTTACCTCCATCCACCGGCAATGAGGAAGGAAGGAGGTGGGCGGCATGTTATGTCCCGCTCATCTCCGCCCCTACACGTCTATTGGACGACTGCCGTGTGACGTCGCGGTGACGTCGCTGTGATGCTGAACGCACCTCCCCCTTGAAGGAGGGATTGTTCGGCGGTCACAGTGACTTCGCTGCACAGGTATGTGCGTGTGACGCTGCCGTAGCAATAATGTTTGCTACGGCAGCGATCACCAAATGTCGCATGTACGATGGGGGTGGGTGCTATCGCGCTCGACATCGCTAGCAATTGCTAGCGATGTCGCAGCGTGTAAAGCACCCTTTACTCCAGCCTTCAATCAATGTAGAGACTGGAGTACCTGTCATGACCTTTAAGTTTCATGTCAGTTGAGTAGGCAATGGAGACAACGCGCAGGTCACAGGCAAGGTGTGTGTGTTGATGTAGCAGAGCTATGAAAGTGTGTTGATATAGCAGAGCAGTGTGGAGAGAATGTACTGAGGGAGCATCAGACTGTGTGTGGAGCTGTAGGGGCATCATACTGTGTGTGTGTGGGGGGGATAGTAGAAGCATCAAACTGTCTGTGTGTGGATTGTGGGGGATATGGGGATATCAAAATGTGAAAGAATTTGTAATTACAGAGGTCAGATGTTTCCTGTAGTTCTTCACCAAGTTTGCACACACTGCCACACGGATTTTGGCCCACTCCTTCATACAGATCTTATGCAATATTTCAGGTTTCGGAGATGTCACTGGGAGTTTCAGCTCCCTTTTAAAGATTTTCTATTGGGATCATGTCGTAAAGGGCCATTTACACGCTGCGACATCGCTAACGATATATCGTCGTGGTCACGGTGTTTGTGACGCACATCCGGCGTCATTAGCGAGATCGCAGCATGTAACACCTATGAGTGACCTTAAATGGTCGCAAAAGAGGCAAAAATCGTTGGTCTGTGACACGTTCATTTACCAACAATCGTTGTCTGGTCAGTAGCGAGGTTGTTTGTCGTTCCTACGGCGTCACACATCGCTATGTGTGACACCGCAGGAGCGACGAACATCTCCTTTCCTGCGTCCACCGGCAATGAGGAAAGAAGGAGGTGGGCGGCATGTTCCGGACGCTCATCTCCGCCCCTACTCTTCTATTGGACGGCCGTTTTGTGACGTCGTTGTGACGCCGAACGCACCTGCCCCTTGAAGGAGGGATTGTTTGGCATCAACAGCGACGTCGCAGAACAGGTATGTGCGTGTGACACTGCCGTAGCGATAATGTTTGCTACTGTAGCGATTACTACATATCGAACCAACAACGGGGGTGGGTGCTATCGCTCACGACATCGCTAGCAATCGCCAGCGATGTCGCAGCGTGTAAAGCACCCTTAAGACTCCAGGACCTTGAAATGCTGTTTACGTAGCCACTCCTTAGTTGCCGTGGTTGAGTGTTTTGGGTCATTGTGATGCTAAAAGATCCAGCCATGACCCATCTTCAATGCTGTTACTGAGGGAAGGAAGTTGTTGGCTAAAATCTGCCTATACATGACCCTATCCGTCCTCCCTTCAATTCAGTGCAGTCATCCTGTCCCCTTTGCAAAAAAGCACCCTTAAAGGGAATCTGTGACCACTTTTTTGGCCTATAAGCTGCGGCCACCGCCACCGGGCTCTTATATACAGCATTCTAACATGCTGCATATAAGAGCCCAGGCCGGGGGTATAACATGAAAAACACTTTATAATACTTACCTAACGGTCGCGCGGTGGTCCTTATGGGTGTCTCCGTTGTCCGGTGCCGGCGCCTCCTCTTTCGGCCATCTTCGTCCTCTTTCTGAAGCCTGGGTGCATGGGTGCGGCTACGTCATACACACTCGCCAGTCCTGCGCAAATGTGGCGTCCTGGACTAGCCAGGTCGTCACAGGTAACACACACACACCCCCACCCCCATTAGACAGTAACATTAGCCAAACATAAAATCCTTGTTGCCTCCCTCCAGGGTCTGATGTCCACACCAGGTAGGGCGGAGTCAAGCGGTTGGCTCCACCCACCGAGGAGTTCACAGGCCTGGAGGCAGGAAAAGTGACAGTTTAGTCCAGGAGGTGGAAGTGAGAGGAGTGAAGTGGAGAGTGTCTGGATTCGTGGCCCAGGCACTGACAACAAGGTTGGCAGATGGTGGTGGCTGTCTGCAGGAGAGGTGAATCAACACGGAACCGTAGGACCGGGGTCGGGCGTTGGCCCACCGGTACCGACCGGGGAGCGAAGTGAAGCCAGCACACACAGGCAGGGCCATCGGACCCCGGCTAGGCTTGGAGTCGCCGTCAACAGTCAAATCCAAGTGTGACAGGAACCCCAGGGGTTTCCTAACAGCCAAAGACCCGTTAGAAGGTAACCGCCCACACCGCGAGGGTATACAGCTACCGCCTAAGGCTAGAGACCCAAGGGCCAGCGCCTGCGGGCAAACAGGCTCCTCCGGCATCCATACACCGGGGAGTGGACTACCGTTGGGGATCCACTGAAGTCAAACAAGTACACAAAGGTGCAGGGAAAGACAGCCGGCATCACTTGTCTGGGGAGAGACACTGCAGCTAGCTGCGGGACCCGTCCATCCAGCTGTTTGGTTTACCGAGGACTTTGTGCATCTCTTACTGAGTGAGTACACCCGTGCCATCCGGCACCACGCCGCGCTGTCTCTGCAACCCTGCACCTCACCAACCCTGCCTCCCCGTCACACGACCGGGCCCCGGGACCACCAACCCCTACCCACGGAGGGGGAAAACAACATCCCAGCTGCTCCCTACCATCGCTCCCGGGATCCCCGTCACCAGCAGCGGTGGTGCCCATTTTCACCACAACCCGTGGGTGGCGTCACGGACTAAATCCCCCAAACCAACCACCCTTTTCACTCACGGGCAAGGAGCGCCACTCGAGTCCCCAGATCTGGCCCACCGCTCGAGCCACCGAGCAGCAGCAGCCGCAGCAGCGCCGGACCCGAGCGTTAGCAAGCGCAGCGGCGGCGTCCTCCCCGCCCGCGACAAAACTTGGCGTCACGAACAGGATTGGACCCATCTACTTACCAGTAGAAGTGCGCCTTGTGATCTCCGCCGGCAGTGTCTGGCTGAAAATTTTGAAGCGCCGCCATCTTTGTCGCGAAAATCTCCCGCTCGAGCGTCTTCTCCGAGCAGGGAAGGCGTGAAAGCGAAGCCCCGCCCCCAACAAGCGAAAGTGCTGAAGAGAACCAAGGGGGGGCGAGTGTGTGTCTGCCTAATGTAGCTGAGGCTATAGGAAGCAGGGACGCCAGGACTCTGCAAGATATCCCGTTCCTGGAGGCCGAGCAAGTAGGATGTCCGTCTCGTCTAGCAGGCCCACGCCCAGAACAGCGGCGTGAGTGGAGGCTCGGGTGGCCCAGTTAAGCCGTAGGCTGCAGACCCGGCTCCAGCTCCTGGTGCAAGAATGGGAGGCGGGAATGGTGGAAGTGGTGATGACCGTGCAGGCCCGTGAGGCGAAAGCAGAGTCGGAGGAGCGGGTGAGTGACCAACGCCCCTGTGTCCCGGAGGAATTGGTCGCTGCGGCTGAGGGGCTCGGTCTGCCGTCGCTCAGCCTGCTGCGTTCCCCGCTGCTCGTATTGGTCGGTGCCACCCCACTGGCCGGCCCGCTGCTCCCGAACCCGACAACAGATGACATCACTCCCGCCTGCGAATATCCACCTGCAGGTGCTGCCCGCGAACGACAGCTTGCCCGGCCGGCACCGACTCCGCTCCCTTGGAGGGTTCCCGCTCCCCAAAGGGAGCCATCCAGCCCGGAGGCGGCCGCACCCGAAGATGCCCCGGCAGTCCGCCTGGCCAGTACAGAGGTGGAGGGTAGCCCGCCTCAAGCCCGGAAGGTGACGCTGACCACTCCCAAACTCTAGGCCTCAGCTGAGGCTGCGGAGGGTTGCTGCTGCAAGGCAGCAAAGCAGGCCGCGACACAGCAGTGGCCCCCTACCCAAAAGGTGATGGTCGTGGCCCGCATTGGAGGGTACCTGCTGGGCCCAACCCCCGCGCTGGAGGAGCCGCCATGTTGGGAGCGGCAGCCAAACCTGATGGGTCGGGAGACAGAGGCCCGGGAGAAAGAGAAGGCTGCTATCCTAGCCCGCACTGTAGAGGCAAAGGACGCTCTCCGGAGAGCCCCTCCCGAAGCTCGGGGCCGATCTTTGAAGGTCAAGTCCGGCAGTTCTACCCCCGGCGTGGATGGGGGTTTATTCACGAGCCCCGCCTGGGGGTCGAAGCGTTCTTCTCCAGGCGAGATGTACACAGCCAGCTGTCCCTGGACCATCCGGAGCGTGACCTTTGTGCGGGAGAGTTGGTCACATATACCTGTCACCTGGGAGAGAGGGGCTGGTTCGCCCTGGATGTCCAGAGAAGGGTGAGCCATGATGACCACGAGCAGCCCCGGTCACCTCCTCCGCCATACAGTCCTAGGGTGGATCCGGAGGAAGTAAGTGGTGATTGTGACCCCCAGTAGTGGCAGCGGTCCTCCGTTGCAAGCAAGTTGTCCCCGTTGGGACCCTCAGCAGTTTGAATGTATCAAAATCAACCGAAAGATCATTTGATTGTCTACATGATTATTCCGTTGCCGGCAAGTTGTCCCCGGAGGGACTCTGTGTGTTTTTACCACCCACATGAGGAACTGCTCATAAACATGGCCGAGAACTGGCAGGCCACCCACGAACTGGTGGGCTTGTAAATTGTTTTGTGGAATGGAAACCGTTGCCGCCTCCGGAGAGGCAGATTGGAGGAAGGGCCCGCAGCAGAGCAGGCTGGGGCCCGGCCACCACTAGGACTGGTGGCCATCCTCCGGGGGTCAGGGGTCCCCCTGGACGTGGGGTCCCCTGAAGTGACAGCCGGGTGCGAGTACCGTACCCGTTCCCGCTCGGGCAGCCTGAACCTGGACTGGGGTCAAGGGGTGCTGCCCACTTCTTAGGGGCAGCATCAGGGCTAGGTTGCTTGGGTGGGAGAGCGGAAGACATCTGTCCGTCCGTTATTATTAAAAGTGTTTTATATGTGCAACGTTTGAAGTGACCTGACAAAAATGCTTATGTTTTATATGTTTACATGTTATTTATATTTTACAATTTTGAAAAAAAATAAAACCGGTGATGGACGGGCAGCCCGCGGACGGTCTGCATTTCACCAAAGGGGAATGTGGCGCCCTGGACTAGCCAGGTCATCACAGGTAACACACACACCCGCACCCCCATTAGACAGTAACATTAGCCAAACATAAAATCCTTGTTGCCTCCCTCCAGGGTCTGATGTCCACACCAGGTAGGGCGGAGCCAAGCGGTTGGCCCCACCCACCGAGGAGTTCACAGGCCTGGAGGCGGGAAAAGGGACAGTTTAGTCCAGGAGGTGGAAGTGAGAGGAGTGAAGTGGAGAGTGTCTGGGTTCGTGGCCCAGGCACTGACAACAAGATTGGCAGACGGTGGTTGCTGTCTGCAGGAGAGGTGAATCAACGCGGAACCGTAGGACCGGGGTCGGGCGTTGGCCCGCCGGTACCGACCGGGGAGCGAAGTGAAGCCAGCACACACAGGCAGGGCCATCGGACCCCGGCTAGGCTTGGAGTCGCCGTCAACAGTCAAATCCGAGTGTGACAGGAACCCCAGGGGTTTCCTAACAGCCAAAGACCCGTTAGAAGGTAACCACCCACAGGGTATACAGCTACCGCCTAAGGCTAGAGACCCAAGGGCCAGCGCCTGCGGGCAAACGGGCTCCTCCGGCATCCATATACCGGGGAGCGGACTACCATTGGGGATCCACTGTAGTCAAACAAGTACACAAAGGTGCAGGGAAAGACAGCCGCCATCACCTGTCCGGGGAGAGACACTGCAGCCGGCTGCAGGACCCATCCATCCAGCCGTTTGGTTTACCGAGGACTTTGTGCATCTCTTACTGAGTGAGTACACCTGTGCCATCCGGCACCGCGCTGCGCTGTCCCTGCAACCCTGCACCTCACCAACCCTGCCTCCCCGTCACACCACCGGGCCCCGGGACCACTGACCCCTACCCACGGAGGGGGAAAACAACATCCCAACTGCTCCCTACCATCACTCCCGGGATCCCCGTCACCAGCAGCGGTGGTGCCCATCTTCACCACAACCCGTGGGTGGCGTCACGGACTAAATCCCCCAAACCAACCATCCTTTTCACTCACGGGCGAGGACCGCCGCTCGAGTCCCCGGATCCGGCCCACCGCTCGAGCCACCAAGCAGCAGCAGCTGCAGCAGCGCCGGACCCGAGCGTTAGCGAGCGCAGCGGCGGCGTCCTCCCCGCCCGCGACACAGGCACACTACAATAGTTTGATCTGCCCTGCTCAGGGCAGATGAAAGTGCGCCTGCTCAGGATCTGACTGCCAGCGAGTGTGTATGACGTCAGACCCGTCATGCACCTCGGCTAGAGAAGGAGCACAAAGATGGCCAAAAGAGGCGGCGCCGGCACCGGACAACGGAGACGCCCATAAGGCACACCGCGTGACCGTTAGGTAAGTATTATAAAGTTTTTTTATGTTATACCCCCGGCCTGGGCTCTTATATACAGCATGTTAGAATGCTGTATATAAGAGCCCGGTGGTGGTGGCCGCAGCTTATAGCCAAAAAAAGTGGTGACAGGTTCCCTTTAAAGTATCATGTTTCCATCCCCGATGCTTCATCGTTGGGACGATGTTCTTGGGGTTGTACTCATCCTTCTTTTTCCAAACACAGCAGGTAGAGTTGATACCAAAAAGTTCTATTTTGTCTTATCTGATCACATGACCTTCTCCCATGCTTCTTCTGGATCAGCTAGATGTTCATTAGCGAACTTCAAATAAGCCTGTACATGTGCTGGCGTGAGCAGGGTGACATTGCATGCCCTGCAGGATTTTATTCCATGATGGCATAGTGTATTACTAACGGTAATCTTTGAGATTGTGGTCTCAGTTCTGTTCAGGTCATTGACCAGGTCTTCCTGTGTAGTTCTGGGCTGATTCCTGACATTTCTCAGAATCATCCTTACCCACAAGGCGAGATCTTGCATGGAGCCCCAGACCAAGTAAGAATGACAGTCATCTTGTGTTTCTTCCATTTTCTAATAATTGTGCCAATAGTTGTTGCCTTCTCACCAAGCTGCTTGCCTGTTGTAGTACATTACAGGCTTGTGCATGTCTACCTGCAATTTTGTCCCTGGTGTCCTTAGACAGCTCTTTGGTCTGCCATGGTGGAGAGGTTGGAGTGTGATTGAGTGTGTGGACAGGTGTCTTTTAACCAAGTAACAAGCTCAAAGAGTTGCAATTAATACAGGTAATGTGTGCAGAGTAGGAGAGATTCTTGAATAAAAATGACAGGTCTGTGAGAGCCAGGACTCTTGCTGGTTGGTGGGTGATCAAATACTTATTTCTTGCAACAAAACGCAAATTAAATATTTAAAAATGATACAATGTGGATTTTTTGTTTTGGGGGGGGATTTTGTCTGTCACAGTTGAACTGTACCTATGATAAAAATTACACATCTCTACATTCTTTGTAAGTGGGGAAAACTTGCAAAATCAGCAGTGTATCAAATACTTATTTCCCCCACTGTATGATTGCTCATGCAATTTTCTACAGAAACCCTTCTAGGAAGTTTACTAAGAGTTGGTTATTTGTATTTGAACTGCTATTAGCCTGCAGGCTACTGGAAGGATCCTTGAAGATACATTCACCTGTACTGCTATTAGCACAAAATTCTACATTTAAAGCAGCATAGCAAACTACATATTGAAGGTGTTATGTGCTGTGGACAGCACCATTATATAGGCTTTATTATGCCATGTATACAATAGGCCAGTCTCAAAAAAAGTCTCAGTGGGCCCCAAGCACACACAAAACCGCACATACACAGATACGTACACATACAGGAATACATGCATATTTGAAGACAAATATACACACACACACACACACACACAGTCATATATACTGACATACATAAATGCACACATCATACATGCACACACAGACAGACAGATTACAGATGTCTCCGTCCAGCTTCTCCCAGGCATGTGGCTGCAGGCCGCACTACATGGTGGACGTCACTTTAACAGACCTAGCCGCGCACAGTGCACACTGACACTGCTGTATATACTTCACAAAAGAGGCTAAGGGCTAGAGCATATACATCACAGGAGAGGCTGGAGTCTACAGTATATACATCACAAGAGAGGCGGGGGGCTACAGTATATATAGGATAGAAGGGGCTGGGGGCTACCTTATATTCATGACAGGAGGGGCTGAGACTACAGTATATACATCACAGGAGGGGCTGGGGGCTACAGTATATACATCACAGTGGAGGCTACAGTATATACATCACAGGAGGGGCTGTGGGCCTAGACATTACTGGGGGGCATGAACGTTGCTGAGGGGCATACACATTACTAGGGGTGCATACACATTACTGGGAGTCATACACATTACTGGGGGGGCTGGAAGGCTTAGACGTTACTGAGAGGCATACTGCTCTCGGGGGTGGCTCATACAGGTCTGGTGACCCATACTGCTCTTAGGGTGTGGCTCATACAGGTCTGGGGGCCCATACTGCTCTGGGAGAGTGGCCCATACAGGTCATGGGGCCCATGCAGCTATGGGGAAGGGTGGTGCACATACACTCTTTGCTTGTGCCTGTTTCCTGGTGATGCTGTGCTGCGGCTCCTCTCTTTATCTGTGGGAAAGGTCTGCACAGTGTGCTAGCTCCGCCCACAGATGAACATCTATGCAATTGCACACAACACAGGGTTCAGCAGTAATCACTGTGGGAGCAACTGGAGGGCTGGCAGCCAGAAACGTGCAGCTACCAGCCTGAGATCTGCGGTCCCCTGGACACAAAACTGATTACCGCCATTGACGTCGGCGAGTGGGCCCCCGTGGCGGTCCAGAGCCCCAGCATTTGCCCGGATGTGCCGGGTGCTGACGCCGGCCCTCCAATAGGCCAATCTGCACCATTTGTGTGGTTTTAAAATATGTGAGAAAATTACTTTCGAAATTTGAGTAATGCTATAAAATACTGCAACTGCTAAAATGCAATGAAGCTTTATGCAAATGTGCCACAAAGGCGTTTTAGAGTAAATCCGATACTCAAATATGATTTTGATTTTTTTAATTGAAACTGATTTGCTTCCAAAGTCCCAACCTGAGGAATAAAGCTTGCTTTACACGTTACGATTAAGCATACGATATCGTATGCGATCGTAACCGCCCCCATCGTGTGTGGCACGTTCAATTTGTTGAACGTGTCACACAAACGATTTTTTCCCGTCACACGTACTTACCCTTCCATACGACCTTAATGTGGGCGGCGAACGTCCACTTCCTGAAGTGGGAGGGACGTTCGGCGTCACATCGACGTCACACGGCAGCCGGCCAATAGAAGCGGAGGGGCGGAGATGAGCAGGACGTAAGCATCCCGCCCACCTCCTTCCTTCCGCATTGCCGGCGGGAGCCGCGGGACGCAGGTAAGGTCTGTTCATCGTTCCCAGGGTGTCACACACTGTGATGTGTGCTGCCTCGGGAACATTGAACAACTTCACGTTCAATTTTTAGGAATTGAACAACGTGCATGCGATGAACGGTTTAACGTTCAATCGCAATCGCACGGAGGTTTCACACGCTACAATGTAACTTACGATGCCGGATGTGCGTCACTTACGACATGACCCCGCCGGCACATTGTAAGATTTATTGTAGCGTGTAAAGCCCGCTTTAGTCTTCTTTATCTATACAGTTACTTTATTTATACAGTTACAATTCCTGATTAAGTTTCAAGGTCTTACTAATGTGACCGGTGTGGGCAACTACTATAGTTGTACAGACAGACTATGGTACTTTTTTGTGAATATCCACAATTTAAAAAGGCTATATTAACCACTGGACATGACTGTCTTACTGAGTATTAGTATATCACAACAGTTATCCGCGTGTTTTCATCAAACTCTATGTTGTGTTGTTCTTCTGTCATTACTCTTGGAAATGTATGGACAAATTTACAACTGGACATTTAATTTACTAAAGTAGATTATACCTACATCCTGATTCAACTAGTATTGGCGGCATTATGGGACTATTTTTGGACATGGTATGCAATGTATATCTTGTGGTTAAATTACTATTTTATGGACATTGTATATACTATCTCAGAACTGCATGCACTATTTATCTGGAACCCACATGCACTGTTTATCTTACCTCTGCTCTACTTATCAGGACTCTGTATGGATTATTTATCGAGATCTTACACTGATAAGCTATAACACGAAAACCACTGACAGATGATGTAAATAACATTATTTTTTCCTTACAATGGCAAGGTCTATCAAAGGCTGGGATTTAGTAGAAAACAACTGAACTGAACATTTCTAAAGTTGAAGTATTGGAACAGGAAAAATTGGAAATCTTAAGGGTTTGAGCAAATTAGATAAAGAACAAATTTTGACAGTTAGATTATACTGGGGAACAAGAAAATTGGTGCCTGAGATATTTAACCTGCGTTTCGGTCAATTTTCTTCCATCAGCTCTATTTAACGTCTTCATTACCTTGCCTTTTTCCGTTTGTCCATTTTTGTTTGTTCCTCCCCTTCTTCCAAGAGCCATAACTTATTTATTTTTATAACAATATAGCCGTATGAGGGCTTGTTTTTTTGCCAAACGAATTGTACTTTTGAATGAAACCATTAGTTTTATCATATAACATACTGGAAAATGAGAACAAAATTACAAGTGCGGTAAAGTTGCAAAAAAAGTTGAATTACATGATTGTTTCTTACATTTTTTATTTACCAAGCTCACTATATGGTAAACCTAACCTAGCAATATGATTCTCCAGGTCAGTACGAGTATGTAGATACCAAACATGTATAGTTTTCTTTTCATTTAAGTAGGGGTAAAAAATATGTTTGTAAAAAAAAAAAAAAAAGTTTTTTTGCACCATTTTCCAAGAACCGTAATGTTTTTATTCTTTAGGATGTGAGGCTAAGTGATGGCTTATTTTTTGCATTGTAAGCTGACGTTTTTAGTACTGATACCATTTTTGAGTGGATTGCAATGTTGCTGCAGCAAATACCGTAATTCTGGCATTTAAAATAAATAAATCATTATACTGTTTACTGATTGGATTAATTTATTTTATATTTTGATATATTGCACATTTCTGTATGCAGCAATACCAAATATATGTATTTTTTTTAATTGTTTTATTTTCATTAGGGCTAAACGGGGGGGGGGGATTTGAACTTTTGTGTTTTTTCTATTTTTTCATATTTTTAACTTATTTTTTTACTTTTTATTGCATTTACTAGTTCCCTTAGGGGACTTAAAGCTGCGATCATCCCATCGCTTGTGCTATACAGTGCAGTGTATCAGCACTACTCTGTATAGCACAAATCATGATCTCGCAGCTGGTGTTCACATTTAGGTTGTCATGACAGACACATAGGTCATCAGCTGACTCCTGGCTGTCATGACATGATACGCTCCTCGCTGGAGTGTAGTAAATCCTGCTGACTGGTTAACAGCTTTGGGCGGATCACCAAAACACCTGTGGCTGTTAGAGGCACATGTCAGCTATCAGTTAAACTGGCATGTGAAGGAACATATGCAGGCTCAGTGTGTGAGCCCGCTTCAAAGGCAGGGACACAACCTTTGATTTTAATTTACATCAATGGTCGTAAATGGGCTAATGAGATGTGTTATACCCTATGTATGTACATATGACCGATCGAACACTAGGACTGATGTCTACAAAACATTATTATTTTTACCTTCTTGGTTATTAAGTAAATTCATACATTAAGATTTATTTTATTTATGAAGAATTTACATCACATAATGAAAATTAAACATGCGTAAAAAGTTGTCATTGATACACTGTTCATTTACTGAGATACTTCGCAAAAGCGGCGCTTTAAAGATTTCTTGCCGTAAGTTGCACCAGAGGAATCACTTTTTTAACTAGACCACAATCTGCCATCATGTTTGTATCCCAGTGTCCTTGGTATCTTTCTTCTATAGTTCTTAAAGGGAACCTTTCACCTGATTTGGCGACTATAAGCTGCAGCCACCACCTGTAAGCTCTTATATATAGCATTCTAGAATACTGTATTTGAGAACTCAGGTCGCTTTGTATAACGTAAAAAACACTTTTATACTCACCTAAGGAGCTGTCCAGTCTAATGGGTGTTTCTGCTCTCCAGTCCAGCGCCTCCTCTGCAGCGATTGCCGTCCTCCTTCTGAGAACCGTGTGCATGACGCGTCCTACGTCATCCACAACACCCGTCATTGAGGTCATGCACTACTCAGGGCAGATCAAAGTATTGTAGTGCACATGTGCGGGAGGTCTTTATCCTTTCCTCGTGCCTGCGCATTGCAGTACTTTGATCTGCCCACAGCAGGGCAGATCAAAGTGCGTGTAATACTATTGTATGAACTGAGGATTTCGATTGCGTTAGGGCAATGACAACCAGAGACGGGTTCTTGGTGCAAAGACGTTTATAATGTGCAACCAACAATATGTACACAGAACAGAACATAAACACAGTAGAACATAAACACAGTAAATACCTGTCAGGTTCGGAGCAAAGGGGAATTCCCGGGGCCGCGCACCGGACTCCCCCAGGGAGACCACCAGGAGCGAACCCCTATACAGGGACTGTCTGGCGATCACCCCAGAAGGCCTAAATGCGCAGCAGCCGGGACACAAAAGGGCAACAGGTATAGTCCAAAAATGTCCGTACGTGATGTGAGTCCTAGAGTGGATATGAAACGGAAGGAACCGGGCAGAAGTGCCGACCAGAGACAGCAGATGGAGTCCGGGCACAGCTTGATGAGACCAGGTGAAGTCCAGAGCCGGTGTCGGGTGTTCCAACAGGTTCCAAATAGCAATCAGGAACCAAGAGCAGCAGGGCAGGAGAAGACAGGAGCAGTATACTCAAGCAACTAGACTAAGCTTAGGGGCGGGCTTTTAAACAGATGAACAGGAAGTAGGGCAACAGAACAGAAAACTCCATGTTAACAAAGGGCAAGATCCTTCAGAAGAAAACTGGAAATCCCGGAACTCTGAAAGTACTCCCCCCCCATAAACGGCCACAGGACGAACCACGGCCAGGCTTGTCCGGGTACCTCCGATGAAACTGAGCAACCTTCTGGGGCGCTCGGATGTTACCCACAGGTTCCCAGGAATCTCCCTCGGGGGAGTATCCCTGCCAACGAACCAGATAGTGAAGCCGATGCTGATGGAGCCGGGAGTCAATAATGTCCTCAACCACATACTGCTTCTGGCCATCAACCATCACCGGTGGAGGAGGAGGCACGATACGACCCTGAAACAAATTAGGGGAAACCGGTTTCAGCAGGGAAACGTAAAAGACTGGGTGTACCTTCAAATTCCGTGGTAGCTTCAGCCGACAGGCCACAGAGCTCACTATCCCGGTGATCTTGAACGGACCAATGAATTTCTGCCCCAGCTTCTGCGAAGGAACACCCAGTTTTAGATTCTTGGTGGATAACCACACCGAGTCCCCTACCGTATACATGGGTGCCTGTTTTCGGTGAGTGTCTGCCGACTTCTTGTAATGCTCCTGAGCCGAAGCCAAAGAGTTCTTCAAATCTCCAGATTTTGCTGTAGCTCCGTCAATCTGTCCTCCACTGCGGGCACCGAAACTGCTACCGGCGACCTAGGCAAAATACTCGGATGATAACCCAAGTTAGCGAAAAAGGGCGTTACCTTAGTGGAGGTGCTCTGAGTGTTGTTATACGAGAACTCCGCCAAAGGAAGCAGCTTCAACCAATCGTCCTGCAGATGGCTGACATAACATCGCAGGTACTGCTTCAGGGTTTGATTAGTCCGTTCTGTTTGCCCATTTGTCTGGGGATGGTATGCAGAAGACAAACAGACATCAATATGGAGTGCCGAATAAAACCCTTTCCAGAACTTAGAAGTGAACTGCACGCTCCGGTCAGAGATGATCTCATCCGGTACCCCATGCAACCGAAATATATTCTGGATAACCAAATCCACTGTCTCTGCAGCTGAGGGAAGACCGGTACATGGAATAAAGTGAGCAGTCTTTGTCAACCGATCCCCTACCACCAAAATGGTATTGTAAGCGCCCGAGACGGGCAACTCCACAATAAAATCCATTGAGATGGATCCCCAAGGGCGAGATGGCATGGGTAATGGTTGAAGGAGTCCCGTAGGAGCCACACGAGGGACCTTGAACCAGGCACAAACCACACATGAGTGGACATAGTCTTTCACATCCTTTAAACAGGTAAGCCACCAGAAAAAATAACTCAGAAATTCCTGCGTCTTCTGTACCCCCCTATGACCTGCCAACACGGAGTCATGGACCAACTTGAGAACCCGAAGTCTTACATAAATACGTCGCTCTCTCAACCACACACCATTCCGAAGGACAAGAGTCAAATCATTCGGGGGGGCAGCAAGAAATACGTCACCATCATAGGCCAGCTTGATGTCCTTCCACAAGTCCTGGTCCTGGATTACTCCAACAAAATTGGCATCTGAAAAAACGGTCTGAGACGGGGTTCCAGGCACAGAGTCCATGGCATGGATTCGGGATAAGGCATTGGCTTTCCCATTACGTGACCCTGGACGGTACGTGACGATAAAATTGAACTGGTTAAGGAACAGGGTCCAACGGGCTTGCCGTGGAGACAGGCACCTGGCAGATTTAAGGAATTCCAGGTTACGATGGTCTGTGAGAACTACTACTTGTTGCTCTTCTCCCTGTAAGTGGTGTCTCCATTCCTTAAAAGCAGAAATAATCGCCAACAATTCCTTGTCCGCAATGTCATAGCTCTTTTCTGCAGGGGACAACCTGCGAGAAAAGAAGGCACACGGGTGCAAGAGACTCTTGTCCCCAGTCCTCTGTGAAAGGATAGCCCCTAATGCATAATCGGAAGCATCGACTTCCACAATAAAAGGGAATGCGGGATTTGGGTGTATTAGTATTGGCGCTGAGGTAAAACAAACCTTGAGACGATTGAAAGCTTCCTAGGCCTGGGCGGACCACACGAACTTCTGCCCCTTTTTGGTTAACAGGGGGATAGGACGGACGATCTCTGAAAAGTTGCGGATAAAGCGTCTGTAAAAATGAGCAAAACCGACAAAGCGTTGTACCTCCTTGATGTTTCCCGGTTCTGGTCAGTCTAGAATTGCCCGTATCTTGCCAGACTCCATGTTGAATCCCTGAGGAGAGATGACATATCCTAAAAATTGTATCTTTGAGCAATGGAATTCGCACTTCTCCAGTTTAATATACAGGTGGTTATCCCTCAGACGGGTAAGTACGGTCTTGACGTGCTCCTGGTGTTCCTGTAGGGAATCGGAAAAGATCAAGATATCATCCAGGTAAATCACCATGAACTGGTCCATTATATCCCTAAAAATATCGTTGACTAGGTGTTGGAAAGCCGCAGGAGCGTTACAGAGTCCGAAGGGCATCACTAGATACTCATAATGTTCATACCGACATCTGAACGCTGTTTTCCACTCGTCCCCGGGACGTATGCGGAGTAGATTATATGCCCCGCGGAGATCCAATTTAGTAAATATTTTGGCCTGTTGTACTCTCTCCAATAGTTCAGGAATCAACGGCAACGGATACCGATTCCGGATGGTTATCTTATTTAGTTCCCAGTAGTCGATACAAGGTCTCAGAGTCCCCTCTTTCTTCTTCACGAAAAAGATGGGTGCCCCCGCTGGTGAGGTAGAAGGTCAAATAAATCCCTTGGCTAGGTTTTCATCGATATAATATTTTAGTGCTTGTAACTCTGGTGCCGCCAATGGGTAGACATGACCAAACGGAATCTCTGCCCCTGGGAGTAATTCTATGGGACAATCATACGGTCTATGCGGGGGAAGCCGATCTGCTTTTTTTTGTCGCATATATCTGCAAATTCATTATAAACCGGGGGTAGAACAGGTACCTGTACAGTGCCCTCCACGTTCTGTGTTACCGGAACCGGTACAGTTGGAGTAATGGTCGGACCACTCTGGTGTGGGAAGGGTATTTCTTTAGTCTCCCAATCGATGACTGGATTTGTAGACCGCAGCCAAGGAATTCCTAAAAATATCGAAAAATGGGGAGAAGAAATCAACATGAAAACAAGGGTTTCCTGCTGACCTGGTTTCATCACACATTCAAGGGGTACTGTCTCCCGATCAACTGGTCCGGAAACTAATGGAGAACCGTCTACCGTCTCCATGGTAACCGGTGATGATCTTTGTTGAGTCTGGATACCGTGTTTCCTGGCAAAAGAAGAGTCCATGAAATTTCCCCCTGCCCCAGAGTCTATCATAGCAGATGTAGGAATTAACTGTCCCTCCCACCGAATCTGAATGGGAAGCAAGCAATGGGTGTATTTCCCTTCCGGGTGCTTAGGTGAAGTTGACATCACTGTCGAGGGAACTACCGCATCCAGGTGTATACTGGTTTCAGAGACGTTGGACTCTGTGTCAGTGTTGTCACACTCTGCCACTGCTGCTAGTACCTTATTCGGGCGATTGGGACGTTTTGGGCAATCAATCAGAAAATGGTCCGATTGACCACAATAGAAAGCAAAGTCAGTTACCCGGTTTACAGCTGCCCATTTTTCCTGCCTACGTTCCGTCAAGCGGGTATCGATACGCACACAGTGATGGAGAAACTGTTCAAAATCCCGTGGAGATTCGGCACGAGCTAACTCGTCCTTGATGGTACCGGACAGACCCTTTCTGAAAACTGACAATAGCGCATTTTTTCCCCAGTCGGTGTCTACCACTAACCTCTTGAACTCGGTGGCGTATTCAATGACAGACTGCTTTCCCTGACGTAAGGAAAGCAGAGCCGATTCAGCGGTAGCACAGCGATTAGGATCATCAAACATTTGTACCATGGCTGTTAAAAAATCATCCAGGTTATTTAAACGGATATCACGATTCTCAATCATAGGATTATCCCAAGCCAGTGCTCGTGATGTTAACAACATGATTATGCATAATACCGGAAGTGAAAGAGGGATACCAGGGCACTACTTTGCATATAGCCAGCCATTCCATCCAATGCAGAAAAAAGTCACGTATTCAGTGGCTAGAGGCAAACACTGGGGTGCTTATATCCATAGATAGCAAATCATGCAGTGTTCAAGTAGAAAAAATATAGCACTCACCAGATTATTTTGCTGTGCAGGATCCTGTTTATTTAAACAGCGGAGGTTACATGTGCGGAGAGGGCTGGTGGGGAGAGGGAGTGAACGCCTTGGCAGATGACGGCCGTTTCGCACCTGTCCGGTGCTTCAGCTGGTCTGGTCTAACACTGCATGTTATGCATAATACATTTGACCGGTCAGACCGGTAATAATCAGCATGTACATCAAAAAACAGTATACACTGATTAACAAACCCCCGGAACTGACTTCGATCACCACTGAAACAAAATGGGGGTAACCTAGGCATACCGGGAGCTGATACGGACGTAGTGGGGGCGGCTTCCTGAGCCTCCACTCTGGTTTGTAAATCCTGAATAGCCGGACCCAGTACCTGGTGATTGTGGCCCAGCTGTACCTCCACCTCTCTAAGTTTAGTTTGCACCGCCTCCATCTCCTGCTGCAAGGAGTTAATCATGGAGAAAAGTTGATCTACTCGTGTCTCCGTCATTGCCCCAGCGAAATCCTCTTAGTAGGCTTGAGTATAATGTAATACTATTGTATGAACTGAGGATTTCGATTGCGTTAGGGCAATGACAACCAGAGACGGGTTCTTGGTGCAAAGACGTTTATAATATGCAACCAACAATATGTACACAGAACAGAACATAAACACAGTAGAACATAAACACAGTAAATACTTGCCAGGTTCGGAGCAAAGGGGAATTCCCGGGGCCGCGCACTGGACTCCCCCAGGGAGACCACCAGGAGCGAACCCCTATACAGGGACTGTCTGGCGATCACCCCAGAAGGCCTAAATGCGCAGCAGCCGGGACACGAAAGGGCAACAGGTATAGTCCAAAAATGTCCGTACGTGATGTGAGTCCTAGGGTGGATATGAAACGGAAGGAACCGGGCAGAAGTGCCGACCAGAGACAGCAGACGGAGTCCGGGCACAGCTTGATGAGACCAGGTGAAGTCCAGAGCCGGTGTCGGGTGTTCCAACAGGATCCAAATAGCAATCAGGAACCAAGAGCAGCAGGGCAAGAGAAGACAGGAAGCAGTATACTCAAGCAACTAGACTAAGCTTAGGGGCGGGCTTTTAAACAGATGAACAGGAAGTAGGGCAACAGAACAGAAAACTCCATGTTAACAAAGGGCAAGATCCTTCAGAAGAAAACTGGAAATCCCGGAACTCTGACAGTGCGCCTGTGCAAGACTGCATAGGACATGTCATCCATACTGGGCTGGGTAGAAGGAGGATGGAGATCGATACAGAGAGGAGGCGCCGGACCGGAAAGCAGTGACACCCATCGGACCGGACCACCCCCTAGGTGAGTATAATAAAACTGTTTTTATGCTATACAGAGCGGCCTGGACACTTATATACAGTATTCTAGAATGCTGTATATAAGAGCTCACTAGTGGTGGCCACAGCTTATAGTTGCCAAATCTGGTGAGAGGTTCCCTTTAAATCTTGGTGGAAAATTGTAGACCCTGCTCTTTACTTAGGTCACCAATATTTTCTGGGAAATGATCCAAGTGGATGTGGAGATAATGATCCTTAATACTCATTGTACAAGAAAGGTGATGGAAAGAAGATAGCATTCTTTCGACTAGGGCAGTATAATTATTTACTTTATAGTTCCCCAAAAAATTCTGTTCAACCATAGTGAAAGAGGATGATGCAACTGGTTCTGCATTATTCCATGAATCTTTGAAGTGAGGATCTTTTATGATGCCCTGATTTAAGGACAGTCAAAAATATCTGCCTTTAGCTTCTCCATGGTCAACGCTGGAAATGTTTTGCAGATGTAGTCGAAGCATCTTCCTTCTTTGTTTAGAGTTTGTAAAGCTAATTTGATATGCACTGGTTGTAAAATGATCTTATTCCTGTCAACCAATGGTTCTACAATTACATTCTTTTCTCCTACCATGTGTTCTCTCAGAGGCCCCAGTTTTCTTACCCAGTGCTCATGTTTTTTCTACTATCCCGGAGACAGATAAAACAGGGATACTTGGTGAATCCACTCTACTATCCCAAGAGAATATTCACCATCCTTAGATACAGACAGATTGGCTAGTGATGATCATGGTATGATATTTTCTGTAGGGCCAGAGTAATTGTGGTTTGCTCTTCAGTCATCTTAGATGAGTGACCTATAGGTATTGATCAATTCATGTCTCCATTGTGTAAAAATACATATTTTAGGCTCTGCTTAGAGCTGCCTATGAACACCAACCATTCGCTTTGTCAATATTGTAGAATTAGTAGTAGTAGTTTGGGTAACTGTACATTATTTCAAATAGATGAGCTGCTATAAAAAAAATAATGGCATATTCTGATTCAGAAGACTTAATATATCTAAAATCAAGCCTAATACCTGAGGCACCCAAAGGTATTTTTTAATTTGTTCCCCAGTTTTATTGGGTCAGAGCATTCCCTCCCTGAAAAAAAAACAAACATATGTAAGGTATTCCTGATATAAATTGATTTGTAACTACAAAAAGTGGTCCAAGGAAAGACAACTTGAGAACTAGTGACAGAGCCATAGGCTCACAAGTAAAGCCTGCTTTACACCATACGATCCAGCATACGATATCGTATGCGATCGTACCCGACCCCATCGTATGTGCGGCACGTTCAATTTGTTGAACGTGTCGCACAAACGAGTAACCCCCCCATCACACGTACTTTCCCGTCCATACGACCTCGATGTGGGCGGCGAACATCTACTTCCTGGAGTGGGAGGGATATTCGGCGTCACATCGACGTCACGCGGCGGCCGGCCAATAGAAGCGGAGGGGCAGAGATGAGCGGGACGTAAACATACCGCCCACCTCCTTCCTCCCGCATAGCCGGTCGGGAGCCGCGGGACGCAGGTAAGCTGCTGTTCATCGTTCTAGGGGTGTCACACACTGTGATGTGTGCTATCCCGGGTACGATGAACAACCTGACGTTCAATTTTTAGGAATTGAACGACGTGCATGCGATGAACGTTTTACCATTCAATCGCAATCGCACGTCGCTGTTACATGCTACAATGTAACTTACGATGCCGGATGTGCGTCACTTACGACGTGACCCCGCCGACACATTGTAAGATATATTGTAGCGTGTAAAGCGCATTTAATGGCTAGTCTGTCTGGTCTGATCTTATGACACTTTAGTATAAGTTATAAGTTACTAAAAACTGTGCTACGTATGTGTAGAATATGGAAATATTGTCACAAGTACCCATCGTAAAGCAACAGCTACTAATTCTTTATTAAGATGAGAAAGTGGACATCCAGTGGCTCTCAAAAAAGGCATCCCAAAGGGCCAGTTCTCAAGAATTAAGAGAACTTGTTCTAATGATGAGAAATGTACTTTGCAGTTTGACAACTTGGAAAAAAGATTTTGTGAAAGTGGATATCCACACAGAGTCATCAAAAAAGCTCGAGAGGAAATAAGTAAAATTGATAGACCAACTTTACTCTATCCCCTGCCCAAAGAGGGAAATACGGATGAAATCTTCCGTTTTATTACAACATTTAATAACGGTTCAAAAGCCATAAGGGAAATACTGGAGAGACATTGGTCCATTCTTAAAATGGACATGGACATTGGTAAATTCATTCCTGATAGATCCCTAGATCACATTTAAAAAGCCGAGGTCACTGCAGGACAGACTAACTCACAGCCATTTTGTTGATAATAGAGAAACGGGCTGTGGATGGCTAAAGAATAACCTGAAAGGATGTTTTTGATGCAGTGGATGTTTGGCCTGCAATGTAATGAAAGTAAGGAAGAAATTTCATAGTAACATTACTGGAAATGTCGAACAAATGGTGTCATCTACAAAGCCACTTGCATCTGTGGCCAAGAATATGTGGGCAAAACTAAAAGAGAATTTAGAAGAATAGGAGAGCACTTGAGGGATATAAGACTAAAGAATGATACCCCACTGGCGAGGCATGTGAACATAACCAATGGGGGAGATAGCGGCTGTGTAACCTTCCAAGGCATTGATGTAGTCCCTCCGCTTAAACGAGGGGGTGACTGGCATAAGAAAATCCTTCAAAAGGAATTGAGATAGATATTCCGATTAAAAACGGTCTACCCCCTTGGAATGAATCTTTATCTTTTGCACCCTTTTTGTAAGTATACGATTAATGATATTGAGGAGGGATAGTCATCGTACGAGCGGGGGCGCCAACCACCGTCTTTTTAGGGTGCCAACATCCGCAGGTAGGTAGCGGCTAGATTTTGGTTAGTTAGCACAGTTGGTGGTGGAGTGGTTAGGATTTTTCCCATTTCTTCTCATTGGACCAATGGTCCCTAATGAAATCTTGGAAGCTTCTTTTCTCCTAGACTATTTATCCCCAAAATTCTCTAAAAATTAAAAACTAATAAAATGGCCCATGTCTCTCCAGTATCTCTCTCCCCTCCTTTCTCCCTCCATCCTTACATCACTTTTTTATACCATCCTCTTTCTGGATAGTAACTTTCTGAGGTTCACTTAATATTTAAGCAGTCTCTAGGTTTTATAAACCTGTACATAATATCTAGTAAATACCTAAGCAATATCAAACCAAAAAGAAAAAAAACTCTAAAACATTAAGTTTATTATTTCTAGTTAAAATAGCCGTCAATGAATATAGACAAAGGGCCATACCCAATTGTAAGGTCACAGACAAAATGTCGTGAAGGGCATAAAATCTAAGGGGAGGTTCTGGATGGGGCAGTGAGCAATAGAGTGAACGATGGTGTCGCTTCTATTCAAGTCACTGTCAGGTTAAATTGATATCACGATGTTCAGGATAAAGGGCCTGATATTCCCTAGAGCTAATCCCTTCCTGATAACGGTGGTTTAATTCACCTTAATGTTTTGGGTGCCCCCGTTCCTCGGCGGCTGACCCTATTTGCCCCTGTCACTATCACATAACCTGAAACCACCACCAGGTGCAATGTGTTGAGATAATTACAGTCATATGTCATTACATGGAGATGTCTGTGGTCAGATCCTGGTCCCACACAAGAGATGTCAATTCCCAATTGCACAGAATACCATATGGCTACAGTGTATAGGGGATACGTATGATTAGGGTCCCACCCCACATGTATAGATTATAGGCCTAAAGGTCCCAGTACTTATCTGCTGGGATTGATGTTGATCCCGACATGTTTTCCCCCGGCGTACCGGAGTTCATCAGGGGATGTACAGAAAGCAAGATGTGTCCGATTGATTAGGCCATCAATCTCATCATCCTCTTGTTTGCCCTCAAAACAGGTAAATAGACCTGGGTAGCTGTATTGGGGTCCAGCTGATGCTCCAGATCCCCATGCCACTTGCAGGCTGCATGGCGATTTGTCCTTCCAGATCACCGCAGTGTGCGATCATGGAGGCCCTATCAGCAGTAGATGCCTGCAGTGGCAGCGTGTCGCCGTAACAGTTGCTGTATAATTGACTTTTTCTTTTTGGTTTGATATAGTTAATCGTCTTTGATTAGATTATTTATGGTTTTGATAATATACCTAAGCAAACATTCAGCGGCTGTTAATAGTTGCTTGGGTTTTATCCTGCCACAGATTCACTTTATTATGGAAACATTAAGTGGATTTAGGAACATATAAGTTCGTTTACATGAAAAACGATACTGTGCATGCGCAATGATGTCAAACATAGCGCATGATTGATGTTCTGTTGGGGGTGGGTACAGAGGGCGCCTTGCGTTCCACTTAAGCGTTCCATTGTGGAGACGTAGTGAGCGCGCCGGTGGGCGGGACGTCGCATATAATGACGTATGCGCTTCACTAATGTGTTCCACCGCACAACCCGGAAATGGGGAACAGGTATGCGGATGTGACGTCACACGCCGTTGAGACAGGAGCGACCATTTAAGCATGGCACTCGTGGGTAGCGATGCACAGCATTGAGGAGTTGCGCTGTCGTCGCTTGGTAAGCCGCCCATCCTTTGATCCTTATTCAGGGAAGTGGGAGAAGGGATTTATATAAGTCAAGCCTCCATTTTTCTCCACCTTATAGTTTATAGTTGTCTATGTGATGCTCACTGGAATAGGGGCCCGCACTTCTTCTTTAACTCCCCTGAAGATTATGGGACATATGAAACGCGTCAGGAGAAAGAACTGGGAACGGCAGTAATTTCATTTAAAGGGATCCTGAGTCCAGATATAGAGGGACCATGGAGACGCCTATAATAATGAAAACTGTTTCTGTTTGGAATATGAATGCACCAGAACGGGTGAGACTGTTCCAATTATAATACTAAGGACAATGCTATGAATGTAACACTGATCTCTTGTGGCTCCATAGATCTTTATTGAACATAGTCCTTGTTTGTGGTTTCTTGAATCAACCTGTATTATATCGTATGATTCAGATTTAGACACTTTATTGGATACAATCTGTTACATACAACAGGTACAGGGTGCGCTAGCCCCTAAATGTATAGAGTGAGCAATGATACAGTAGCATCTCTAGCAGTGATTAATAGATTTTAACAGAGGTAAAAGGTGTTCCTTGCTTCCTTTTAAAGGGATATATTAAAAGTTATGTTTTAAGGTATTTTTTGTATTTGATCTCTCATATTTTCACGGTTCCTCACCAGTAGCTGGTTTGAATGGACATACATACATACACACATACACTCAGCTTTATATATTATATTATAATATATGGGGTTCACAGTCTGGGCTCAAGTTCGGGTTCAAGTCCGGTCCCGGTTTAACCATCTCAAGCCTTGACGTCCACTATCGATTCCAGACAATTTTGCGCTCTAAAATGCAAATGGCACTCCTTCCCTTAGCCCTGCTGTGTTCCCAAACAGAAGATTTCCACTACAAATGGAGTATCGGTGTACTCAGGAGAAATTGCACATAAATTGTACAGTACATTTTTCTCTTGTTACCTTTGCAAAATTTGTGGCTAAAGTAACATTTTTGTGGGAAAAAGTCAAATTTTCGTTTTTTCTTCCACGTCTTTAGTTTATGTGAAGCACCTAAAGAATTAATAAACTTCTTGAATCGGATTTTGAGCAGAGTTAGGGGTGCAGTTTTTAGAGTGGTGTCACTTTTGGGTATTTTCTGTCACCTAGGCCCCGCAAAGTCACTTCAAATGTGCTGTGGTTCCTAAAAAATGGTTGTGTAAATTTTGCTGGAAAAATTGCTCATAAATTTTGAACCCTTCTAACGTTCTACCAAAAAAAAGATGTTTCAAAAATTGTGCTGATGTAAAGTAGACATGTGGGAAATGTTATTTATTAAAGGCCCTGTCACACACAGAGATAAATCTGCGGCAGATCTGTGGTTGCAGTGAAATTGTGGACAATCAGTGCCAGGTTTGTGGCTGTGTACAAATGGAACAATATGTCCATGATTTCACTGCAACCACAGATCTGCCAAAGATTTATCTCTGTGTGTGTCGGTGCCTTAACTCTTTTGTGTGACATACAGTAACTCTGGTTTATTAGCATAAAAATTCAAAGTTTGAAAATTGCAGAATTTCCAATATTTTCACAAATAAAGAAAAAAAATATTGTCCTAAATTTACCACTATCACGAAGTGCAATATGTCACGAAAAAAGCAATCTAAGAATTACCGGGGTCCGATGAAGCATTCCAGAGTTATAACCTGTCAAAGTGACACTGGTCAGAAATGAAAAAATGTGGCCTGATCATTAAGGTTGAAAACAGACTCAGGGGTGAAGGGGTTAAGAAATTACCCAGATTATTATTATTATTATTATAGAAGCAAGGCAAATTTGTGAATGCAAGTAATATTATATTTGCATATAGCTATGGGCCCGCAGAGTCATTCTTACTGGTGGACACTTGGCAGCTCAGTTTGTTTTTTTAACTATAAATTTTTATTAAAGTTTAGTAATAACAGACACGTGCGCATTACAAATGCATCCAAATAGTACATAAATCATAATGGGCATACAAAGCAAATATAAAAGTTGTAATTAGTGAACTGTAACAATTATAACAATAACAAAGGCGACACGGGGAGAGGGCGGGGAAAAAGGTGGGGGAAAAGTTGGAAGATAAATGTAAGTTCAGTAAACCTTAACCCTATAGGTCCTCATCAGCTGCAAAGTAATCCCAGGGTGCCCAAACCACCAAGAAATAGTCCATTGAGGCATTTAGTAGTGCGGTAAGGTGTTACATCCTCCTGATATCTAGTATTCAACTCTTGAGGTTCTGGAGGGACGGAGCCCTCGTCTGTCTTCAACAACGTGCAGTCAGGCACCAGGCTGCTGTAAGGATGTGAAGCAGTAACTTGGAGGCCAATTTGCCCAGACTCCCTCACCTCCAGTCCCAAAAGGTAAACTAGTGGATCGAGGTCTACCACTACAAATAAGAGCATGTTTATCAGGACTTTAATTTGCTCCCAGAAGGGTACTATTTTTGGGCAGGATGAGAAGTTGTGTGGCAGGGTCCCCATGCTCCCCCCACACCTCCAACAAGAAGCGGGGATAGAAGGGTCCAGCCCATGAAGGAAGTCTGGCATGTGGCACCAAAACATCAAAATATTGTAAATATTTTCCTTGTACAAAGTGCATATTGATGGCCTGGCAGCACCCCTCCAAATGGCAGACCGCTTCCGGGGGAAAATCTGTCTACCCAGGGAGGACTCCCATTTCCGCATATAAGGAAAAACCCCATCCGACCCACCCTGCGGATCAGAGATCAGTCTATAGATTTCAGAGATCAAGCCCTTGGTATCCATGCCTCTCCTACAGATCTTCTCAAATTCCGTAGGCATAGAGGCACCTGCCCGACCATACATACAGTGCCTACAAGTAGTATTCAACTCCCTGCAGATTTAGCAGGTTTGATAAGATGCAAATAAGTTAGAGCCTGCAAACTTCAAACAAGAGCAGGATTTATGAACAGATGCATAAATCTTACAAACCAACAAGTTATGTTGCTCAGTTAAATTTTAATAAATTTTCAACAGAAAAGTGTGGGTCAATTATTATTCAACCCCTAGGTTTAATATTTTGTGGAATAACCCTTGTTTGCAATTACAGCTAATAATCATCTTTTATAAGACCTGATCAGGCCGGCACAGGTCTCTGGAGTTATCTTGGCCCACTCCTCCATGCAGATCTTCTCCAAGTTATCTAGGTTCTTTGGGTGTCTCATGTGGACTTTAATCTTGAGCTCCTTCCACAAGTTTTCAATTGGGTTAAGGTCAGGAGACTGACTAGGCCACTGCAACACCTTGATTTTTTCCCTCTTGAACCAGGCCTTGGTTTTCTTGGCTGTGTGCTTTGGGTCGTTGTCTTGTTGGAAGATGAAATGACGACCCATCTTAAGATCCTTGATGGAGGAGCGGAGGTTCTTGGCCAAAATCTCCAGGTAGGCCGTGCTATCCATCTTCCCATAGATGCGGACCAGATGGCCAGGCCCCTCGGCTGAGAAACAGCCCCACAGCATGATGCTGCCACCACCATGCTTGACTGTAGGGATGGTATTCTTGGGGTCGTATGCAGTGCCATCCAGTCTCCAAACGTCACGTGTGTGGTTGGCACCAAAGATCTCCATCTTGATCTCATCAGACCAGAGAACCTTGAACCAGTCTGTCTCAGAGTCCTCCAAGTGATCATGAGCAAACTGTAGACGAGCCTTGACATGACACTTTGAAAGTAAAGGTACCTTACGGGCTCGTCTGGAACGGAGACCATTGCGGTGGACTATGTTACTTATGGTATTGGCTGAAACCAATGTCCCCACTGCCATGAGATCTTCCCGGAGCTCCTTCCTTGTTATCCTTGGGTTAGCCTTGACTCTTCGGTCAAGCCTGGCCTCGGCACGGGTCGAAACTTTCAAAGGCTGTCCAGGCCGTGGAAGGCTAACAGTAGTTCCATAAGCCTTCCACTTCTGGATGATGCTCCCAACAGTGGAGACAGGTAGGCCCAACTCCTTGGAAAGGGTTTTGTAGCCCTTGCCAGCTTTATGACCCTCCATGATCTTGTCTCTGATGGCCTTGGAATGCTCCTTTTGTCTTTCCCATGTTGACCAAGTATGAGTGCTGTTCACAAGTTTGGGGAGGGTCTTAATTAGTCAGAAAAGGCTGGAAAAAGAGATAATTAATCCAAACATGGGAAGCTCATTGTTCTTTGTGCCTGAAATACTTCTTAATACTTTAGGGGAACCAAACAGAATTCTGGTGGATTGAGGGGTTGAATAATAAATGACTCTCTGAATAAACTTTTCACAATTTAAAAAAAAAAAAAAAAAAAAAAAAAAAAAACATTCTTCTTTGCTGCAGTGCATTTCACACTTCCAGGCTGATCTACAGTCCAAATGTCACAATGCCAAGTTAATTCCGAATGTGTAAACCTGCTAAATCTGCAGGGGGTTGAATACTACTTGTAGACACTGTAGTGCTGGCCAGGTCTCTGACCTAGAAATACTGATAGAACACGCGGTTAGTAAGGGAAAAAATTGTTTTAAGAAAATCAAAAGAGTGGATCTGCATTGTGTTCCTGTCAATAATATCTGCAAATCTAAACAAGTCGGCCCTAAGCCAGGGGTGCACCATAGCGGATTCTAGACTACTCGGGAGCATTGGTTGGTATATGAAGGACACCAAGGGAGAGCAGAGAGATGTTAGAGAAAATCTACGTGTGCAAGAGAGCCATAAATCCCTAGTAAACTGCATAGGACCCAAGAGCAGGGAAGGAGTCACACTGAGCTGGTGGCCATAAGAGTGAGTTGTGGTGTATTGGGGTGAGCCAGAGTTTCTCTGTTTCAGTCCACTTGTTATAGGCCCAAAGGGAAACCCAACAGGGGATCCTCCTTAGGTGAGTAGCCTAGTAGTACCTAATGACATCCGGGATGAATAACTCCCCCTAAGCCTGTGGGCCATCAGGATCGCCCTGGCCACCCTATGTCGCTTATTGCACGAAATGAACCGTATGATAGCTGCCTGAAGAGCTTTCAACTCCTTCAATGGTATCTTAACCGGGAGGGTTTGAAAAAATATAATAATTTAGGTAATAGACTCATTTTCACCACTGCTATCCGACCCATCCAGGAGAGGGGGAGAAGCGACCACTTGTTCAGGAGAGCCCTCAGTTCTCTAAAGAGAGGAGGAAAGTTAGATTTATAGAGGGTATCATAAGAAGAAGTCAAGTTAACCGCCAAATGTGTCCGTCTTCCATCTAAACGGCATGGCCTCTGTTTTGCTCGAGTTACCTTTGTAACCCGATAAACTCCCATACTCCTTCAAGGTACGCATAAGATTCGGAAGAGACACATGAAGGTTGGTGAGCGTTAAGAGGACCATCGTCCGCGCGAACAGAGAGATCTTAAATGATTTGCTCCCAATCGAAACCCCCGATATGTCAGGATTGCGCCGACCCACCGCCGCCGCTAAGGGCTCAATGCACGATGCAAAGAGGAGGGGAGACAAGGGGCACCCCTACCTCGTGCCATTCGAGATGGCAAAGGATTTGGAGGTACATAAATGGAGATTAATTGATGCCGTTGGATGACTATATAGAGATTTTAGAGCTCGCATAAAGCCACCCGAGACCCAAAAGACCCTCATCGTCTTAAAAAAAAAGGCCAGGATAGGCGGTCAAACGCCTTTTCTGCATTCAGGCTCAACACCAACATCTGCTGATTCCTCCGATTTGAGACATCCACCAAGTCTATGGCTCTCCTGGTGTTATCCCCCCTGGCGGCAAGGAATAAATCCCACCTGATCCTTATGTACGAGTTGGGGTAACCAGTGATTGCGTCTAGATACTAATAGCTTGGTGAAAATCTTCAAATCGGAATTTAAAAGGGCTATTGGTCTGTATTTTGCACAGTCAAGGGGGTCCCTGGGTGGCTTAGGGAGAATGATTAGGTGAGAATTGAGCATGGTTGGGGGAATAGGGGCGCCCTGTAGAAAGGAATTAAATAAGGCGGACATGTGGGGAAGGAGCTCTCTGGCAAATGATCTGTAATATAAATACATCAGACCGTCTGGACCGGGGGGATTTCCCGGAGGGCATAGACTCCAGGACCTGGCAGCCGAGTTTGACATTCTATATAAGTGAATCCATTGCTTTTGGATGCTTTGACATATGTTTGAATAGAAATATTTTGGGGATTGTATTTACAATTTTTAATTAAATTAAAGATATAAATGTATACATCTGACATATTGACCAAACACAGTAGGAATATTTGTTCTGCAGTGATCTTTCAGCTGTCATTCTACAGTTTCCAGAAAGAAGCTGAATGTGTCCTTTTCTACGCTCTGTTGAGTATTTGCCAGTTTGTGTACACATAAACCATGAGCCAGGCACTTTCAGATGCATTCAGCAGGCACTCCGCTATCTCCCAGTTGCACATCTCATGCTTTTAATATACTATTTTCTGCACCAAGAGATTTAGGCTCTCTGTGGACCATAATAATTGATTGTGCTGTATAGTAAATAGCAATGACTATAAATGTCCATTTTTCCCTGGAAGGGCTTTGTTGTGCTTTAAATCTGTGTAAAACTTCTATTTTACAGCCTATATGTCATTACTGAGTGAACTGATAAGGTAAGGGGTAATAAAGATAAAATATATGTATGTTCACGGCTACATTATGGGTTGGTACTGTAAGGCACTGCACACATATGTATTAGACATGAATGTCCTATTAGTAATGTGGCAGCATTGTCTACGTGCGTCTACATAGGTTTCCTTAAGTACTCAGTTCAACTCTCCCATCCCAGCCGTTCCCACCCTTTGTGCTTAGGTTAGTTACTAGGAAGCATAAAATGGTAATTAAATTGTGACCCCAATATGTACAACAATGAAGCATATTTTAGGGCCAGGTTACATTAATAATAAGTACCATATCTTTTGTTTTATAAGACGCACTGGATTATAAGATGCACCCCAAATGTAGAGGAGGAAAACAGGAAAAAATAGTTTATAATGTTAAAATGAGGGTCCATCATATAATCCTAGTGTGTCCTAATCCTAATGCTCATCGGGCGGGGAGCAATGGTGGTGGAGCAGCTCAGGAGGCAGAGTCAGTGATGCTGCGAGATCAGAGGAGGGGGTGTTGTAGCTCAGGAGGGTCGGGGATACTGCGGGCTCTGGGTGTTGTGATGGCGGCAGGCGCCATTGATTTTCCGGTGGGCTTTGTGGGTGTCACTGCAGTGGAGCAACTCAGGAGGGTCACAGGACAGGGTGTCTCGGTGGTGGGTGCCATTAGTCTGACTGCGGGCTCCTTTAAATCGCTCGTGGCTGATGAGATGGACTTCAAGAAAATGGCTGCGGATAGGACTCTGTGGCCATTTTCTTGAAGTCTATCACGTCGATCTGCGCACGTGCCACCATCGCAGCCATTTTTTGAAGTCCGCGATTCAGTGGAGCCCGCAATCAGATCAATGCACCCACCATCGAGACACCTCATTCTGTGACCCTCCTGAGTCTCTTCACTGCTCTTCCGAGCCTTCAGTATTATTGACCCTGCCTCCTATGAAAGTGCTCGACCACCTTCGCCCCGGTAAGCTATACCTGGATTGTAAGAAGCACACCCATTTTACCCCCAGTTTTATGGGGAAAAAACTGCGTCTTATAATCTGTAAAATATGGTAATTTAATCAGTATAGCAATATAATTCGATAATAAACAATATCAATCTTATATTTGACAAAAATTGGTCAAACAATTATTCAAATATTTTTTTCATTCCTAAATATTATATAGTCTATTTTAGATGGCCATATTTCAATGAGTCTTGAGGAATGTAATTATCTCTTAAAAATACAGCTAACCCTCCTGAAAGATTTTTTATTTTTAGACCCACAAGCCAGATTACTGCTCTGTTGTGTTGTGTTACCAGCAGGTTTCAGTGACCCCTTTATGGAAGCAGCCACATTATGTAACTTTCCAGTGAGGAAGAACGCTCAGTAACACCAAGAAGGAAAAGTGATGGCGTTAGGGAAATAACTGGATTGATAGACATGTTAACGATATGCAAATGATGAAAAATGGAAACAAAATTTTCAAAACATCTCTATTTATTTAGATTTGAATGCGAGATAAAATAGTGTGGAAGGCGAAGCGCAATAGGGTCTTACCACAATTAAGGGAGAATGATAAAAAGTGAACAACTCACGTAAAGGGGTTGTGAAAACCACAACCGCTATGACAGCAAAGATGTGTCCGGGTGAACAGCTGCAGCCCCGAGTTGGATGTGGAAAGTAGTAAAAGGAACGGTTATTTCAGCAGCGCTATCACCACATCAGGGAACATGTTATTGATTTATGTCTTTATTTTTTCATGCACAGTTCTACGCGTTTCAGGATAAATCAATGGGAATTTCAGGCTCAACCACATAATATAGGTGCTTCAGGGGATAAAAAAGCCATAAATAGTATATAACCGCAGCACTCAAAATGAAGGCAAGAGAATTTTTTGATGCAAGTGGATTTATTTGACACACTGCAAAAGTGAACCTTAGCCAGAGCAACACCACCGACGTTTCGGCGTAGAGCCTTTCTCAAGGTAGTTGCATCAATGGTTACAGCTGGAATGCGCGGGTCCCAAAGGACGACCAACATGCATGAAAAGAGGTAAGGTTCTTTCACAGTTGCAGAGTGTGCTCGTATGCAGAGGAGTGACAGTGCCACTAAAGAGGATGGGTGAACGCCTGCAGTAACGGCCCGTGGAGGTCAGCAAAGGCTGGGTGCGTGGCAGCAGCGGCGTTTTTCTCTGCAAAAACAGGATCCGTTTTTGCAGCAAAAAAACGTTCATGACGCATGCTAAAAAAACGTAGTGTGAAAGCAGCCTAACATGTCTATCAATTATGTGATTTCATAATGAATCAACTTTTCCTTCTTGCTGCTGAGGCATGTAGATCTTGGTACCTTGGGGTACATTCACGCAGGGGGCAAAGGCTGCAGATATTTTGTCTGAATTTTAAGAAAAGTAATTTTACAATACCAGTACTGTGGATATAATTTTAGGAAATCCCATACATACACTATAGAGAATATCCACAGCATAAATTGACCTGGGGGTGTGAATAGAAATCTGCAGTATGTCAATATATGCTGTGGATGTTATCATTAATCCCACGCTTTGCAGTGGTATACAGTGCAGTAAATTTTGCTGTAACACTATGGCAGAAGACCTTCCCATTCCCAGATCTTCCCATTAGGAATGTATTTTTGATGTGAATACAGTGAAATTGGTAATTAAACATTTTTGTACCTTATAAAGAAGACAGGTTCAAATCCTGATAGTCCCAGAATCAGGGTCATCTTAATATGGGCCCCTAGGAAAACAAATGTGCTGAGTTCCCTACCCCTATGATAACCACTTACAGGAATAAAACGTAAATGGTCCATAATATTAAACATATTTAATTTATTGACACTTCAACAAAACTGGTGTTAAAACATCGAAAACACGCTAATCAAAATAATACACATTTGAACAATACACAATGCTGGAAAAACACAATTATACTTAGTAAGCCAAACAGATTATATGGCACAGTATGAAAGCACGAACTTCGTATTATAACACGCATTTGTGGCATTTCTTTTCAAACAATTGCGTTATTATTGGCTTGAAGTCAGTGGTCTTCAGGATGTCGTATTCCATGCACATGAATGAAAGCCAGTTCAAACGACACTATCCCGTTGTGCTACAAAGCAGATTTTTTTTTTATAAGTTTCTGTTTGAAAAAGAACGTTCTCCAGTCCAGTTGGTCACCATCTTGGACATGAATAATCTGAGTGCAATTTCGACATTCGGGAATACAGATTTTAAAATTGTCTAAAATTATTTTTCTGTATAGTGCAGGGAGAGTCTCACAATTTTCATCAAGAGCCATGTAGTGCTTGAGCTCATCGCATTCATTTAAAGGGAACCTGTCAGGTGCAATATGCACCCAGAACCACAAGCAGTTCTGGGTGCATATTGCTAATCCCTGCCTAACTGTGCTTGTATACGCTAGTATAGATAAAGAGATCTTTAGAAAAAGTATTTCTAAAGATCGTTGATTATATGCTAATGATGCCAGCGGCTAGTCACAAGGGCGATACTTCCCTTAGCTAGTCAGCCCACATAGCATGTTAGTATGCCCTTGTGTATATACGTCCCCTGAGGAAGAGAGTGAAACGCGCGTTGGGACAAGCAGGTGTTGCGGTATCTATCCTACTGGTCAGTATATGGTTGTTTTTTGATGTCAATAATTTTTAGGGATTATACCATTCCTTGAGGGCGATTAACTGTTAAAACCCTGGGAGTTGTTTGGGTGTACTCTTCCCTCCAAACTATGGATGAAATACCATCACTAACTGTTGCTGACATATGTTTGTAAATATTTCATACACTCTTTATGTACGATACCAGCCCACCTTCTATTGAGGATTTACTGCTGTGAATGTTGTTTTTGTCTTTGTTTATGTCTTGATTTTATAAATTTGAAATAAAAATAAAATATTTTGAATTATATTGGAGTTATACCATTTTGTTTCTCTGGCTTAAATTGCTCTCAGATGAGGTAGCAATAAGCTGGTGACAGAGTCCTTTTAAATCAATAAATTCCTTACAAATATTTGAAGATACAGTTGAAACCAGATGTTTGCATACACTATATTAAAGGACACATATGCATGTTGTTCTCACTATCTGACATGAAATCAGAATAAACGTTTCCCATTTTAGATCAATTTACGATTACCAAATTATTTATATTTGTCAATTGCCAGAATAATAAGAGAGAGAACAAGTTTTAAGGCATTTTTATTACTTTCTGCAAAGGCAAAAGTTTACATAGTGTTAGGTCCGGGTGATGGTGGATCCTCTGGGCCGTGCACCAGACTCCCCCAGTGAGGCAACCTGGAGCTAACCCCTATACAGGGACTGTCCGGTCACCCCACCAGAGGGCCTAGGTACACGGTAGCAGGAGTACTAGCGGGACCGGGATAGCGTCCCTCAGGGAACGGGTAGAACGGAGTCTTTAGAGCCACAGAGTTCTTGGAGACAATTAAGGGAGTCCGGTACGGGTGCTGGTTAGGAAGCTCAGACGGGATCCGGGTTAGCTGGATGTGATGGGGAGGCAGCCGGGTAAAGCCGGGGATCACAGACAGGCACAGGCAGATGTAACGGTGGTGGGATTCCCCGCTGACGGACACCGGAGGACCTCTTGGCAAACCCGGATTCAGGAGCCGGTTACGGAGGCAGAGCAGACTCTACGAAAGAGACAGAGTTAGCACAGGCAAGGCACATGGGGACCTGGACTCCTAGCTTGCAGAACTTGACGAACAGGCGACGCCCTCCAAGCAGGAGCTCCTAATATACCTGACCCTGACTGATGCAATATCCTGTTTAGGGAGTGCAGGGCCTTTAAGAGGAAGTCAGTGACCGCGCGCGCGCCCCAATGCACATGCGTGACGCCCGGGTGCTAGAGGCCAGAGCAGGGATCGGTGCCGAGGAGGACGTGTGGCTGGAGGCAGGAGACCCGGGGACAGGAGCGGTGAGTGAGAAACGACGTCGGGACCCGGGGAGCGTGACAGTACCCCCCCCAGGCCCCCCTCCCCGCAACCGGGACAGAAAGGCACGAATCAGAGGAGTACCCACATTCTCCCGGGGTTCCCAGGACCTATCCTCGGGACCATAACCTGCCCAATCGACCAGGAAGTACTGCCGTCCCCTGACGGTCTTCATGGCCACGATATCTCTTACCGCATAGATGTCATCACCGGCTATGGGAGGAGGAGGACAGGCATCAGAGGAGAAGGGACCGAGGACAACAGGTTTCAGCAAGGACACATGGAAGGAGTTGGGTATCCGCATGGAGGGCGGTAGCTGCAACTTGTAGGACACCTCGTTGATCTTCCTGAGGACCTTGAAGGGACCAATGTACCGCGGACCCAGCTTGTACGAAGGAATCTTGAGTCTGACGTACTTGGAGGCAAGCCAGACCAAGTCCCCAGGAGAGAAGCAAGGAGGATCAAGACGTCTCTTGTCCGTATGTTTCTTCATTCGTGCAGCAGCATGTCCCAGGGAGGTCTTGACTGAGGCCCATATAGCGGAGAAGTCTCTGGCCAGGGACATCGGAAGCTTTGAGAGACTGGTAACGGCACAGAAGGCTAAAGACCATAGACAACATGGAAGGGAGAACTGGAGGTGGATTCGCTGACCTGGTGGTTATGAGAGAATTCAGCCCAAGGAAGGAGCGTGGACCAGTTGTCCTGGTGGACATTGACGTAGTGACGAAGGAAGGTGGTCATGATCTGGTTGACTCGTTCAACTTGTCCGTTTGACTGAGGGTGGTAGGCAGAGGAAAAGTCCAGAGACACCCCCAGGTGTTCACAGAGAGCCCTCCAGAAGCGTGAGGTGAATTGGGTTCCTCTGTCGGACACGATATGGGCAGGAAAGCCATACAGCCGGAAGATGTGCTGTATGAAGGCGTCCGCAAGCTCTTGAGCAGAGGGCAATCCGGCCATAGGAACAAAATGAGCCATTTTCGAGAATCGGTCCACCACGACCCAGATGACCGTATGACCGGAGGACAAGGGCAAGTCCGTGACAAAGTCCATGGCTATGTGTTGCCATGGAATGGAAGGAGTCGGCAGAGGGAGAAGAGGACCAAAGGGCAGGTGCTTAGGCGTCTTGTTCCGGGCACAGGAGGAACATGCAGAGACAAAGGCGGTGACATCCGTACTAAGAGACGGTCACCAATAGTGACGGGCGATGATGCCCCAGGTTTTCTTCTGGCCGGCGTGTCCGGCCATTTTCGAGGAGTGTCCCCATTGGAGGACCTTGAGTCGGTCGGTCTCCGTGACGTACGTCTTCCCAGGAGGGATCTGTGCCAGGGAGACGGGAGCCACCGGGATGACCTTGCTAGGACAGATGATGGGCTGGCTTGGCTCCTCCTCTTGGTCTACTGGAACAAAGGACCGAGACAGGGCATCTGCCCGTACGTTCTTGTCCGCAGGCCGATAGTGTAGCTGAAAGTCAAACCTGGCGAAGAAGAGAGACCAACGTGCTTGGCGCGGATTCAGCCTTTGAGCGGAGCGTATATACTCCAGGTTTTTGTGGTCAGTATAGATGATCACCGGGTAAACCGCTCCCTCCAGGAGATATCGCCATTCCTCCAACGCCATCTTAACGGCCAGGAGCTCTCGATCGCCAATGGTATAATTGCGTTCTGGGGCTGAGAAGACCTTGGAGAAGAAGACGCAGGTGACCATCTTCCCGGTGGTGGATTTCTGCATAAGTACGGCTCCTGCCCCTGCGGAGGAGGCGTCAACCTCCAGGGTGAATTGGAGGTTCAACTCAGGACGGTGAAGTACGGGAGAAGAAGCAAAGGACCGCTTCAGAGAGCAGAAGGCGGCTTCGGCCTCGGGTGTCCAAGCCTTCGGATTGGCCCCCTTCTTGGTCAGGGCGGAGAGCGGAGCAGTTAGGGTCGAGAAGTGAGGGACGAACTGGCGATAGTAGTTAGCAAAACCGAGGAAACGTTGGATGGCTTTTAGTCCCGAAGGAGGAGGCCAGTCGAGGATAGCAGAGACCTTCCCAGGATCCATCTGCAGTCCAGTGTCCGATATTACATAGCCCAAAAAGGGGAGGGATGATTGTTCGAACACACACTTCTCGTGTTTGGCGTATAAGCGATTCTTCCTCAGCATCTGTAGCACGATTTGCACGTGCTCTCTGTGGGTACGTAGGTCTGTGGAGTAGATTAAGATGTCGTCCAGGTATACGACTACACAGACATAGAGGAGGTCCCTGAACACGTCGTTCACCAGCTCCTGGAAGACTGCCGGAGCATTGCAAAGGCCGAAGGGCATCACGCAATATTCATAGTGCCCGTCCCGGGTGTTGAAGGCGGTCTTCCACTCATCCCCGGAGCGTATGCGAACCAGGTTGTAAGCCCCACGGAGATCCAATTTGGTGAATATACGGGTTCCCCGGAGCCGATCGAAGAGTTCAGGGATGAGAGGCAGGGGGTATTTGTTTTTCACTGTGATCTGGTTTAGTCCCCGGTAATCGATACAGGGCCGTAGGTCGCCTTCTTTTTTCTTGACGAAGAAGAAGCCCGCACCAGCCGGGGACGAGGACCTGCGAATGAACCCCCGTGCCAGGTTCTCGGTGATGTATTCAGACATGGCCCGGGTCTCAGCAGGGGACAAAGGGTATATCCGTCCCCGAGGGGGTGTGGTTCCCGGCAGAAGGTCAATGGCACAGTCGTAGGGTCGATGTGGAGGCAATACCTCCGACTCCTTTTTATCGAACACATCCGCGAAGGACCAATAGGCTGGAAGAAGACCAGGTAAGGAGTCCAGGGCCGGAGGACGACGGACGGGCTGGACTGACTGGAGGCAGTTCTCATAACAAGACGGGCCCCAGCGGATGATTTCTCCAGTACGCCAGCTGACCGTAGGTTCATGTACCCGTAACCAGGGTAAACCCAGCAGAAGCGGATGAGACATGCGTGGTAGAACATAGAAGGCGATTTCTTCGGTGTGTAGTGCACCGATACGCAGTTTCACAGGTTTAGTGACGAACAGGACGGAATCAGAGAGGGATTTCCCATCCACAGAGGCTATCACAAGCGGTGTCTGCAGCGGGGTGACAGGTAACTGGTACTTGTCAACTGTGGCCTGGTGGATGAAGTTACCCGCTGCCCCGGAGTCGAGATATGCCTCTGCCGTGAAGCGGGTTTCTCCTGTTGTCACCTGTACAGTCCATGTCACTGGGTCAGAGAGCTTCCCAGTACCTAGGGTGGCCTCTCCTACCAACCCTAGGCTTTGGAGTTTCCCGGTTTCGCTGGGCAGGCACGCACCTGGTGTGCGCGGTCTCCACAATAGAAGCAGAGACCCTTGGCGGCTCGTTCCACTCGACGCTGCTCGGAGGACCGTAGCCGGTCCACTTGCATGGACTCCATGGGCTCATGGATGGAGGAGCCAGAGAGCCCGGATGAGGAGAGGATAGGCTTCTGTGGAGAAGCGGAGTGCCTTACAGGGCGCCGCTCACGGGACATTTCCTTAGACCTTTCTTGAAATCGGAGGTCTATCCGGGTTGCGAGGGCGATCAGGGAGTCCAAGGTGGAGGGGACGTCTCGACCGGCCAGCTCGTCCTTGATACGACCGGTAAGCCCCTCCCAGAAGGCGGCAGTCAAGGCTTCATTGTTCCACCCCAACTCAGATGCCAGCGTGCGGAACCGGATGGCATACTGACCAACTGTCAAAGTTCCTTGGCGTAGCCTGAGGAGGGATGAGGCGGATGAAGAAGCACGCCCGGGTTCATCGAACGCGGTGCGGAAGGTGTGCAGGAAGTCCTGGATGTTGGTGGTTACTGGATCTTCCCTCTCCCACAAGGGGTTCATCCATGCCAGTGCTTCACCCTCCAGATGAGACATGACGAAGGCAACCTCAGCTTGGTCGGAAGCGAAGAGATGTGGAAGCAGTTTGAAGTGCAGCGAGCACTGGTTCAAGAACCCACGGCAGTTCTTGGGGTCCCCGGCAAACCGAGGCGGAGAGGCTAGTCTCAGTTGCGAGGTCGCAGAAGTTGTCCCTACGGAAGCCGTGGATGTGGCGGAAGTGGACAGGGACGTGGCTGTGGATTTCAGTGTGTTCAGGCGGGTGTCCACGGACGTCATGAAGGCCAACATACGGGATTGGGTCTCTCGCTGACGTACCAGCTCCTGCTGCAATCCGGCCAGTTGGGATGCTAGTGCTTCGGCGGGATCCATGGCCTGTTCGTTCTGTTAGGTCCGGGTGATGGTGGATCCTCTGGGCCGTGCACCAGACTCCCCCACTGAGGCAACCTGGAGCTAACCCCTATACAGGGACTGTCCGGTCACCCCACCAGAGGTCCTAGGTACACGGTAGCCGGAGTACTAGCGGGACCGGGATAGCGTCCCTCAGGGAACGGGTAGAACGGAGTCTTTAGAGCCACAGAGTTCTTGGAGACAATTAAGGGAGTCCGGTACGGGTGCTGGTTTTACAAGCTGCATCTCTGGCAGCTTGTAAACAAAGACCAATGTGGGATTGCTGGATCAAAAAGATACTATTTGGAGACTCCTTTTTTTTTTTTTTTAGAGAAAATCCTATCAACTGTAAACATTGAGGCCACTATCTTTGTAGTAGTAAAACAAAAACCACGTTGAGTATTTGGTGCGTTTTTTTATGTCAGGATTTGTAAGCCAAAGCCAAGAGTGGAACAATCAGAGGAAAAGTATAATAGAAACATGGACACCACTTTGGTATTTTTTACCCACTGCCGGCTTTGGTTTGCAACCACTGAGGTAAAAAAAGGTCAACAAATACTTAACGTGTGCACGTGGCCTAAGCGTATGTGCTCACGGAGTCCTTAGATGCCGGCATACCCACATATTATTTGAAGTGTAAGATGCTTAAAGAAAAACACCACAACCAGCATTTTCCTGAAACATCTTCTGTGTCGTTTTGTTTGTCACCTTTGCCACCACCTCCTTATTTTTGTAAGATATAAATTAGGGTCAGCTTTCAAGCATAGCCTGAAGCAGTTAAAAGATGAAAAGAAAGAGGGAACATATTCACAGCAAAATGTTTTAACATGGAATTACTTATGTTCACTATTTTTAATATTGATTACCTTTTAAAAAAAAATTGTGTGTGTATATATATATATATATATATATATATACAGTTAGGTCCAGAAATATTTGGACAGTGACACAAGTTTTGTTATTTTAGCTGTTTACAAAAACATGTTCAGAAATACAATTATATATATAATATGGGCTGAAAGTGCACACTCCCAGCTGCAATATGAGAGTTTTCCCATCCAAATCGGAGAAAGGGTTTAGGAATCATAGCTCTGTAATGCATAGCCTCCTCTTTTTAAAGGGACCAAAAGTAATTGGACAAGGGACTCTAAGGGCTGCAATTAACTCTGAAGGCGTCTCCCTCGTTAACCTGTAATCAATGAAGTAGTTAAAAGGTCTGGGGTTGATTACAGGTGTGTGGTTTTGCATTTGGAAGCTGTTGCTGTGACCAGACAACATGCGGTCTAACGAACTCTCAATTGAGGTGAAGCAGAACATCCTGAGGCTGAAAAAAAAGAAAAAATCCATCAGAGAGATAGCAGACATGCTTGAAGTAGCAAAATCAACAGTCGGGTACATTCTGAGAAAAAAGGAATTGACTGGTGAGCTTGGGAACTCAAAAAGGCCTGGGCGTCCACGGATGACAACAGTGGTGGATGATCGCCGCATACTTTCTTTGGTGAAGAAGAACCCGTTTACAACATCAACTGAAGTCCAGAACACTCTCAGTGAAGTAGGTGTATCTGTCTCTAAGTCAACAGTAAAGAGAAGACTCCATGAAAGTAAATACAAAGGGTTCACATCTAGATGCAAACCATTCATCAATTCCAAAAATAGACAGGCCAGAGTTAAATTTGCTGAAAAACACCTCATGAAGCCAGCTCAGTTCTGGAAAAGTATTCTATGGACAGATGAGACAAAGATCAACCTGTACCAGAATGATGGGAAGAAAAAAGTTTGGAGAAGAAAGGGAACGGCACATGATCCAAGGCACACCACATCCTCTGTAAAACATGGTGGAGGCAACGTGATGGCATGGGCATGCATGGCTTTCAATGGCACTGGGTCACTTGTGTTTATTGATGACATAACAGCAGACAAGAGTAGCCGGATGAATTCTGAAGTGTACCGGGATATACTTTCAGCCCAGATTCAGCCAAATGCCGCAAAGTTGATCGGACGGCGCTTCATAGTACAGATGGACAATGACCCCAAGCATACAGCCAAAGCTACCCAGGAGTTCATGAGTGCAAAAAAGTGGAACATTCTGCAATGGCCAAGTCAATCACCAGATCTTAACCCAATTGAGCATGCATTTCACTTGCTCAAATACAGACTTAAGACGGAAAGACCCACAAACAAGCAAGACCTGAAGGCTGCGGCTGTAAAGGCCTGGCAAAGCATTAAGAAGGAGGAAACCCAGCGTTTGGTGATGTCCATGGGTTCCAGACTTAAGGCAGTGATTGCCTCCAAAGGATTAGCAACAAAATATTGAAAATAAAAATATTTTGTTTGGGTTTGGTTTATTTGTCCAATTACTTTTGACCTCCTAAAATGTGGAGTGTTTGTAAAGAAATGTGTACAATTCCTACAATTTCTATCAGATATTTTTGTTCAAACCTTTAAATTAAACGTTACAATCTGCACTTGAATTCTGTTGTAGAGATTTCATTTCAAATCCAATGTGGTGGCATGCAGAGCCCAACTCGCGAAAATTGTGTCACTGTCCAAATATTTCTGGACCTAACTGTATATATCTATATATATATTTATACTAGCTGTACTACCCGGCTTCGCCCAGGTTAATTGTTGTTAACAAAATAGAATATATTAACAAAAATTTATTCTGCACACAAAAACCACAAAACAAATAGGTAGAAATGTAATTATTAAAAGGCAAAAACTAAGCTAATAGAAGCATTTCACAACATATATTTCAACACCACAGATATTCCACACAGATTTAACTAAATTGGCCAAGTAATGTGCTCTTTCTGTGGCTCTTTCCACGTCTGTCTCTTTCCTTGTCTGTCTCTTTCCCCATCTGTCTCTTTACCTGTCTGTCTCTTTCCCCATCTGCCTGTCTCTGTCTGTCTCTTTTTTTGTCTTTCTCTATCTCTCTGTTTCTTTCACCATCTGTCTCTTTCTAGGTCTGTCTCTTTCCCTGTCTGTCTCACCGTCTCTTTGTCTGTGTCTTTTCCTGTCTGTCTCTTTCCCTGTCTGCCTGTCTCTGTCTGTCTCTTTCCTTGCCTGTCTCTATTTCTCTGTCTCTTTCCCCATCTGTCTCTATCAAGGTCTGTGTCTTTCCCCATCTATCTTTGTCTATCTCTCTGGTTGTCTCCTCCTTCCCTGTCTGCCTGTCTCTCTCCCTGTCTGCATGTCTGTCTGTCTCTTTCCCCATCTGTCTCTTTCCAAGTCTGTCTCTTTTCAAGTCTGTCTTTTTCCAGGTCTGTCTCTTTCCAGGTCAGTCTCTTTCCAGGTCAGTCTCTGTCTGTCTCATTCCCCGTCTTTCTCTGTCTGTCTCTTTCACCGTCTGTCTCTGTCTGTCTCTTTCACCGTCTGTCCCTGTCTGTCTCTTTCAACGTTTGTCTCTGTCTGTCTCTTTCCCTGTTTGTCTCTATCTCTCTGTCTCTTTCCCTGTCTGTCTCTCTGTCTGTCTCTCTGTATGTCTGTCTCTCTGTTTGTCTCTGTCTGTCTCTCTCTATCCATCTCCCCACCGCCATTTTATTACCTCACAGATAAGCTTCTTATACTATGAATGTCTTTTGTTCCTATAGCAACCAATCACAGCTCCTACTAATAACCTGTAGTTCCAGGCTCCATTTACTTTAATAGAGCCATGTTTTTTGGAGAGTAACTGCAAAGCGCGGGGTTACATTTTCCTGTCAAAACATAGTCTATGACGTTCCCCGGGTCACATGAGGTGATGTGTTTGTGCAAAATTTCGTGATTGTAAATGCGACGGTGCGGATACACTTTTCATTTCACTTTTTCCCCATTATATATAGATAGGGGCAAAATTGATTGGTAAATTGGAACGTGCGGGGTTAAAATTTCACCTCACAAAATAGCCTATGACGCTCTCAGGGTCCAGACGTGTGAGTGTGCAAAATTTTGTGGAGACAACCAGAGAGACAGACAAAGATAGATGGGGAAAGACACAGACCTTGATAGAGACAGACGGGGAAAGAGACAGAGAAATAGAGACAGGCAAGGAAAGAGACAGACAGAGACAGGCAGACAGGGAAAGAGACAGACAGGAAAAGACACAGACAAAGAGACGGGGAGACAGACGGGGAAAGAGACAGACCTGGGAAAGAGACAGACCTAGAAAGAGACAAATGGGGAAAGAAACAGAGAGATAGAGACATAAAAAAGAGACAGACAGAGACAGGCAGACGGGGAAAGAGACCGAATGGGAAAGAGATAAACGGGGAAAGAGACAGATGGGGAAACAGACAGACTTGGAAAGAGACAGACCTGGAAAGAGACAGACGGAGCACATTACTTGGCTAATTTTGTTAAATCTGTGTGGAATATCTGTGGTGTTGAAATATATGTTGTGAAATGCTTCTATTAGCTTAGTTTTTGCCTTTTAATATTTACATTTCTATCTATTTGTTTTGTGGTTTATGTGTGCAGAATAAATTTTTGTTAATATATTCTATTTTGTTAACAACAATTATTGTAATACTATTGTATGTTTGAGGATTTCGATAGCGTTAGGGCAATGACAGCCAGAGACGAGTTTGTGGTACAAGATCTTTTTATGATATGTAACCACGGTAGATACACAACGGAAATACACAGTATAACAAACACAAAAAATACCTTTCTGAAACGGAGCGAAGGGGATTCCCGGGGCCACGCACCGGACTCCCCCAGGGAGACCACCAGAGCGAACCCCTATACAGGGACTGTCCGGCAATCAACCCCGGAAGGCCTAAATGCGGTGCAGCCGGGACACAAGGGGCAAGCGGTAAAGTCCAGAAGTGTCCGTACGGAATGAAAGTCCAGAATGGTTATGAACCGGAAGAAACCGGGCAGACGTGCTGACAAAAGACGGCAGACGGAGTCCGGGCACAGTTTGAAGAAACCGGGTATGGTCCAGAGTCGGTCGGTAGATTTCCAGGAGGATCCAAAGGTAATCAAGTAGCAGCAGCAGCAAAGCAGGAGCACACAGCAAGCAGTATACTCAGGCACTGGACTAAGCTTAGAGGCGGCCTTTTAAGCAGCTGGACAGGAAGTAGGGCAACAGAACACAAAACTCCATGTTAACTGAGGGCAAGCTTTTTCAAAAGAGGACTGGAAAACCCGGAAACCTGACAATTATTAACCCAGGCGAAGTCGGTTAGTACAGCTAGTATACAGTTAGGTCCAGAAATATTTGGACAGTGACACAATTTTCGCGAGTTGGGCTCTGCATGCCACCACATTGGATTTGAAATGAAACCTCTACAACAGAATTCAAGTGCAGATTGTAACGTTTAATTTGAAGGTTTGAACAAAAATATCTGTTTGAAATTGTAGGAATTTTACACATTTCCTTACAAACACTCCACATTTTAGGAGGTCAAAAGTAATTGGACAAATAAACCAAACCCAAACAAAATATTTTTATTTTCAATATTTTGTTGCGAATCCTTTGGAGGCAATCACTGCCTTAAGTCTGGAACCCATGGACATCACCAAATGCTGGGTTTCCTCCTTCTTAATGCTTTGCCAGGCCTTTACAGCCGCAGCCTTCAGGTCTTGCTTGTTTGTGGGTCTTTCCGTCTTAAGTCTGGATTTGAGCACGTGAAATGCATGCTCAATTGGGTTAAGATCTGGTGATTGACTTGGCCATTGCAGAATGTTCCACTTTTTAGCACTCATGAACTCCTGGGTAGCTTTGGCTGTATGCTTGGGGTCATTGCCCATCTGTACTATGAAGCGCCGTCCGATCAACTTTGCGGCATTTGGCTGAATCTGGGCTGAAAGTATATCCCGGTACACTTCAGAATTCATCCGGCTACTCTTGTCTGCTGTTATGTCATCAATAAACACAAGTGACCCAGTGCCATTGAAAGCCATGCATGCCCATGCCATCACGTTGCCTCCACCATGTTTTACAGAGGATGTGCTGTGCCTTGGATCATGTGCCGTTCCCTTTCTTCTCCAAACTTTTTTCTTCCCATCATTCTGGTACAGGTTGATCTTGGTCTCATCTGTCCATAGAATACTTTTCCAGAACTGAGCTGGCTTCATGAGGTGTTTTTCAGCAAATTTAACTCTGGCCTGTCTATTTTTGGAATTGATGAATGGTTTGCATCTAGATGTGAACCCTTTGTATTTACTTTCATGGAGTCTTCTCTTTACTGTTGACTTAGAGACAGATACACCTACTTCACTGAGAGTGTTCTGGACTTCAGTTGATGTTGTGAACGGGTTCTTCTTCACCAAAGAAAGTATGCGGCGATCATCCACCACTGTTGTCATCCGTGGACGCCCAGGCCTTTTTAAGTTCCCAAGCTCACCAGTAAATTCCTTTTTTCTCAGAATGTACCCGACTGTTGATTTTGCTACTCCAAGCATGTCTGCTATCTCTCTGATGGATTTTTTCTTTTTTTTTTCAGCCTCAGGATGTTCTGCTTCACCTCAATTGAGAGTTCCTTAGACCGCATGTTGTCTGGTCACAGCAACAGCTTCCAAATGCATAACCACACACCTGTAATCAACCCCAGGCCTTTTAACTACGTCATTGATTACAGGTTAACGAGGGAGACGCCTTCAGAGTTAATTGCAGCCATTAGAGTCCCTTGTCCAATTACTTTTGGTCCCTTGAAAAAGAGGAGGCTATGCATTACAGAGCTATGATTCCTAAACCCTTTCTCCGATTTGGATGTGAAAACTCTCATATTGCAGCTGGGAGTGTGCACTTTCAGCCCATATTATATATATATATAATTGTATTTCTGAACATGTTTTTGTAAACAGCTAAAATAACAAAACTTGTGTCACTGTCCAAATATTTCTGGCCCTGACTGTATATATATAGTTATATAGTACTCCAGAAGAGAGATTAAAATCTCTTTTCACTTTATTCCCATCTTCATAAAAATTTAATATTGGCAATCGTGGCAGCATTTGAAAACCCCCAACATATTTTGGGCCTAAGCTATCCTTTATTCACAACACTGAGTACTTTTTCAACCAGATTCCAGGTGGAACGTGTTTGATAAAAACATTGTGTTCACATAGTCTAAGGCTATGTTCACACAGGGCTATTTTGGCAAGTTTTTTTTCCTGACCAAAACCTGATCTTGTGGCAGGAAATCTCCTTTGAGTCATCTGCGTTTTTAGTGCGTTTTTAGTGGTGTTTTAGTGATGTTTTTAGTAGCGTTTTTAGTGGCATTTTTGGTGCGTTTTTTCTACAAAATGGGTTGTATCAATGAGAAAACGTTGCAAAAACACTGCAAAGATTTAACATGCTCATTCTTTGAAATCTGCAGCAAAAACCCAGGTATTTCACAAAACAGTCAGGAAAAAATTTGCAGGTGTTTGTGTGTGTGTTTGCGCATGAGATTTCAGAAATCTCATAGACTTTACTGGCACTGTAAAAAGCAGCTTTTAATTAACATTGGTTTGCAAAAACCAAGGTAAATCTGCAGCTAAAAAACGTAGCAAAAACTTACCATAAAAGCCCTGTGTGAACATACCCTAATGGTGGAAAATAAACCTGAATGCTTTGTGTAAATGTAGATGACTCCCACATCAGTAAATTCACAAGTGAAGTCTGTATGAGCGGACATCTCCATCTGCTGGACAGAGTTTGAAGAATAGGAACTCAAATTTGGACAGGCACTAAGATAGCAAGGATTGATTTCTTGGGGAAGAGTAAAGAGGGGGGCCCAAACATATGACTGTCTGTGACGCAGTTGGAAAATATAAAAATAACCCTTAGGCCACAGCACAACAGGAGTCATCAGCCAGACTTGTACCAAGTCGGACATGCTGAAAAAGCTGAGATGGCTTATAACAACACATAGAAGCACAAGCGTAACGGCGTGCAGTCGCTGGAAGAGGTCAAGTGAACTGAAAGGACCAAGTTACAAAGAGGATGACCGTGTGAGCTGAAAGGACTGAGTTACTGAAGAGGATGATCATGTGAGCTCAAAGGACCAAGTTACTGAAGAAGTTGACCATATGAGATGAACAGACTGAGTTACCTAACATGGTGACTGTGTGAGCTGAAAGGACCAAGTTATCGAAGAGGACAACTTTGTGAGCTGAAGAAACAGAGTTACTAGAGAGGATGACCATGTGAGCTGAAATGTTCAGGAAGTCTAGATGAGGAAGAGTGTACTTGAGACGGCTAAAGCCAGGTGGTCCCTGGAAAAATAGACTTAAACTACAAGCTGCACCCCTGAGAGACCAAAGTAGCTGGTGCCACTTATGGCTTAACGGAGAAACTGGAATAACTCCTGTTTACAGCCTGTTACAGTTACTACTCTAGATAATCCTAGTGAGGATGGCAAAGATTGTTACAGTGACTAGACGGACATTGATGGGTGTTATCACTGAGTCTGCATTCTCTGTGCTGCTGCATCCAATCACCTGTTTGCATAAATCTAGCTTTATGAAGTTTTCGCTTCCCAGTGTGGAATAAGGGTTTTGCTTAGAAACACAGTATACTTCCTAAAAATTGGCATGTGTTATAATCTATTACCATTGTACATTAGTACAAGCTGATTTTTAAGGAATTATTTTGATCTGTCAAATGAGCCTTGCTTGCTGCTGCTCAAAATTGCTGTTTTGTGTCAGGCTTGGTAAGAACATGAGTAGCAAGCAGTTAGTATATAATTTGTGCGAGGTTCCATTAACAGAACGTAGCAAAATATGCCAGATTGTTTCATTAGGTATATTACACAAGCAATAACAAAGCTCCTGTTTTTATATTTTAAGATCATTGCTAACAAACTACTTTTTCTTATTAAATAGACAGAATCAGGACAGTTAGGCTGATCTTAGTAGTTTATATCATGACCCATAGATTGTTATGCTTCAAAGTTATCTCATTTATATTCCATGTTTCTATTAGTGATAAGTTAATTATTTGTCCATTAAGCCCTCCCAGCAACAAATACAGTTAGGTCCAGAAATATTTGGACAGTGACACAAGTTTTGTTATTTTAGCTGTTTACAAAAACATGTTCAGAAATACAATTATATATATAATATGGGCTGAAAGTGCACACTCCCAGCTGCAATATGAGAGTTTTCACATCCACATCGGAGAAAGGGTTTAGGAATCATAGCTCTGTAATGCATAGCCTCCTCTTTTTCAAGGGACCAAAAGTAATTGGACAAGGGACTCTAAGGGCTGCAATTAACTCTGAAGGCGTCTCTCTCGTTAACCTGTAATCAATGAAGTAGTTAAAAGGTCTGGGGTTGATTACAGGTGTGTGGTTTTGCATTTGGAAGCTGTTGCTGTGACCAGACAACATGCGGTCTAAGGAACTCTCAATTGAGGTGAAGCAGAACATCCTGAGGCTGAAAAAAAAGAAAAAATCCATCAGAGAGATAGCAGACATGCTTGGAGTAGCAAAATCAACAGTCGGGTACATTCTGAGAAAAAAGGAATTGACTGGTGAGCTTGGGAACTCAAAAAGGCCTGGGCGTCCACGGATGACAACAGTGGTGGATGATCGCCGCATACTTTCTTTGGTGAAGAAGAACCCGTTCACAACATCAACTGAAGTCCAGAACACTCTCAGTGAAGTAGGTGTATCTGTCTCTAAGTCAACTGTAAAGAGAAGACTCCATGAAGGTAAATACAAAGGGTTCACATCTAGATGCAAACCATTCATCAATTCCAAAAATAGACAGGCCAGAGTTAAATTTGCTGAAAAACACCTCATGAAGCCAGCTCAGTTCTGGAAAAGTATTCTATGGACAGATGAGACAAAGATCAACCTGTACCAGAATGATGGGAAGAAAAAAGTTTGGAGAAGAAAGGGAACGGCACATGATCCAAGGCACACCACATCCTCTGTAAAACATGGTGGAGGCAACGTGATGGCATGGGCATGCATGGCTTTCAATGGCACTGGGTCACTTGTGTTTCTTGATGACATAACAGCAGACAAGAGTAGCCGGATGAATTCTGAAGTGTACCGGGATATACTTTCAGCCCAGATTCAGCCAAATGCCGCAAAGTTGATCGGACGGCGCTTCATAGTACAGATGGACAATGACCCCAAGCATACAGCCAAAGCTACCCAGGAGTTCATGAGTGCAAAAAAGTGGAACATTCTGCAATGGCCAAGTCAATCACCAGATCTTAACCCAATTGAGCATGCATTTCACTTGCTCAAATCCAGACTTAAGACGGAAAGACCCACAAACAAGCAAGACCTGAAGGCTGCGGCTGTAAAGGCCTGGCAAAGCATTAAGAAGGAGGAAACCCAGCGTTTGGTGATGTCCATGGGTTCCAGACTTAAGGCAGTGATTGCCTCCAAAGGATTCGCAACAAAATATTGAAAATAAAAATATTTTGTTTGGTTTTGGTTTATTTGTCCAATTACTTTTGACCTCCTAAAATGTGGAGTGTTTGTAAAGAAATGTGTACAATTCCTACAATTTCTATCAGATATTTTTGTTCAAACCTTCAAATTAAACGTTACAATCTGCACTTGAATTCTGTTGTAGAGGTTTCATTTCAAATCCAATGTGGTGGCATGCAGAGCCCAACTCGCAAAAATTGTGTCACTGTCCAAATATTTCTGGACCTAACTGTAAAAAATAAAATTATCCTCTTATTCTTTCTAAGTACAGTATGTATGTGATGTAGTGTCAGTGCATTAAAATATTTACTGATCGCCATTTTGCCTTGTTTCCAGGAGCTACAGTCTTCTTCTGGGTCATGTGGCTTTAAATCAGAAGAGATCACACAGGGGTCTATCTATGGGTGGACCGGAAATCACTATTGTGGGGACACGGGGGTCAGTGGGTGTTCTCGTCCGCTGGCCCGGTCACCTTTAGAAAGACAGCATGGCCCAGGGCTCATCCCAACTGAACGCCCGACCTCCTTAACCGTGGGCGGAAACTACTCAGACAACACAGGGTGAGGGAATCACAATATTAAGACTTTCTTGGATCCCCAAACAATTAACGGCATATAGCACATAACCAGCAAAACATACAAATGTAACAGGCAACAGTTTCTCACCCTTCCGCTGGCTCACCAGGGATTAGAATGTCCGTGCCTCAGAGCTTCCAGGGCTACTTACTCCAAACCAGCAGCACCCCGCTTTCGGCGGGCACCCACCGAGAATGGAATAACGCCAGATTTAGGAAGCGGGCTGAGGTCCGCAAAGTCTGTAGTCAGATGTCAGGATTGTCCCAAGCTGGATTTCTTCATTAGGTTGTCCTTGATATCACAGCCGAATCCTTGCATTTGATGCTGAAGTCCATGTAGTATTATAACCCAGGTTCGGTTATGGCTTGCCAATCGGATCTGCAGATCCTAGATTGGTAGCATGTAGCAAGAGTCGCTCTGGGCAATGAACAGTCCTCCTTCTTATACCCCTGAGCTCTCCATTCAGACCATTGGGGTCTTCACGATTGGTGGAAAAGACTGGGCTCTTATTGGCTAGATTTCAAGCTATATTCAAATATCCACAGACAAGGGAGAGACAGGTAAGTTACATCACATCCAGCAAACACATTGTAATACAATGGGTATTTGGCCTTCAGTGGCCAAAACAATTACATGAGTCAACAAAAACTTCAATACTAAACTCCCAAGAGTCTTGTAGAACAATGAGGGATTATCCCCCATCTATAAACAAACTGTCTTCATGTCTGGCTGAATGTTAAGAAAGTTAACCCATGCTAGGCACCGAGAGTCCATGTCGTCACAACTATCACAATGTAAAGGGTACTTTACACGCTGCGATATCGGCACCGATATCGCTAGCGAGCGTACCCGCCCCCGTCGGTTGTGTGTCACGGGCAAATCACTGCCCGTGGCGCACAACATCGCTAACACCCGTCACATGGACTTACCTTCCCTGCAACGTCGCTCTGGCTGGCGATCCGCCTGCTTTCTAAGGGGGCGGTTCGTGCGGCGTCACAGCGACGTCACACGGTAGCCGTCCAACAGCAGAGGAGGGGTGGAGATGAGCGGCCGCCCACCTCCTTCCTTCCTCATTGCCGGTGGACGCAGGTAAGGAGATGTTCGTCGTTCCTGCGGTGTCACACATAGCGATGTGTGCTGCCACAGGAACGACGAACAACATCGTACCTGCAGCAGCAACGATATTTGGAAAAGGAGCGACGTGTCAACGAGCAACGATTTTTCACGTTTTTGTGCTTGTTGATCGTCGCTCCTTGATGTCACACGCTTCGATGTTGCTAACGGCGCCGGATGTGCATCACTAATGACGTGACCCCGACGATATATCGTTAGCGATGTTGCAGCGTGTAAAGCACCCATAAGTCTATGCAGCCTCCTTCTGAAGCTCAATAGGTTTACATTGGGAGAAGTAGCACCGCCGCACACAGCAGTCTCTGTGTGAGATGGCAAAGTTGAGATGTGGTGATGTGACCCTGGAGATAGGCAGAGCAGCACTGGAAAATGGAAATGATAGCGATTGTAAAGTATTTTAGTCCTCCAGCACTACATTACTGGCATATTTAGAAAGGATTAGGGCAGAGGTCATCAACCTTTCTGATCTTGAGAGCCAAATTCCGCTCTCAGAAGGACACGAGCCACATCCACTGCCCTCACAGTAGTGATACCCAGAGCCCCCATTACTGGTATTATTACAGGGAAAACTTTTCCAGAAAAATCACATTGAGGCAGTATTTCAGTTTCTTGGCATTCAAATTTGCTCACTCCTGTGACGGTTAATTACAAAAGTCACTATTTGGAGACCTGCTCTTCATAGCTATTTGCTAGACCTGGTGCTAATGCATAAAGCTGGCAAACAGCCGCGTGCCATACAACATGGGCCTACGAACCACATGAGGCTCCTGAGCTACAGGTTATGGACTCCTGCATTAGGGGACAAAATATTGCTGTGTGGGCTTCTTTAAATACAACCTGTCTTCTATTATATGCTGCCCATGAAATCCAAACAGGGTCACTCATTACAGAGAGAGCAGAGTTGCTAACAGTCCAGACGTTCCAGGAGAGTCTGTAAAAATTTGCCTTGTGCATAAAAAAAATTGAAGGTGTCCTTGCTTTTTTTGAGGCTGAAGATACTTATACATATTATTTTGACTTTGTGAGGTTATAACTCTGGAACGCTTCAATGGATCCCAGCGATTTTGAAATAGTTTGGGTTTTTTTGTGATATTTTGTACTTCATGTTTGTGGTAAATTTAGGACTGTTTTGTGTTTATTTGTGAAAAAATTGGAAATTTTGCAATTTTCAAACTTTTAATTTTTATGCCCTTAAGCCAGAGAGTTATGTCACACAAAATAGTTACTAAATAACATTTCCCACATGTGTACTTTACATCAGTGCAATTTTTTAAGCATCTTTTTTCTTTGTTAGAAATGTTAAAAGTTTATCAGCAATTTCTCATTTTTCCAACAATGTACAATACAAAATTATATTATGGTACTGTGTTAGCCAGAAAAATCGATGTAAATACTTTTATGCCCGAAAATGACAAACGTATTCTAGGAATGATACCTTCATTGGCTAACCAGAAAAAATATGTTTGCAAGCGTTCACAGCACAAAGGCTCCTTCTTCGGGTAGGTTTACAAATGAGTGAAACCCTTCACCCCTTCAATTTTCCGTTTTTCGTTTTTTGCTCCCCTTCTTCCGAGAGCAGTAACAATTTTATTTTTTCATCAATATTGCCGTATGAGGGCTTATTTTTTGCGGGACAAGTTGTACTTTTGAATGAAATCATTAGTTTTACCATATAGTTCACTGGAAAATGGGAAAAAAATTCCAAATGCTGTGAAATTGCAAAAAAAAGTGCAATTGCACAATAGTTCTTGGGATATGTTATTCACCGTGTTCAGTAAATGATAAAATTGATTTGTCCATATGATGCCTCACGTCGGTATGAGTTCGTAGATACCAAACATATATACTTTTACTTTTATCTAAAGGGTGGAAAAAAATCTGAAGTTTGTCCAAAACAAGAGTAGCGCTTTTGTCGCCATTTTCTGAGACCTGTAGCTTTGTCATTTTTTGGGATCTGGGGCTCAGTGATGGCATATTTTTTGCATCTTGAGTGCACATTTTTACTTATACCATTTTTGTGCACATGCTACGTTTTGATTGTCTATTATTACGTTTTAAAAAAATTTAGCGGTGAGAAAAAAAGTCACACTGTATACCGATCAAATTAATTGAGTTTATATTTTGATAGATTGGGCATTTCTGAATGCAGTGATACCATATATGCGTCATGATAACAACAGGAGTCATCACTTGATCCTTTAATGCCATGGCAACTATCGGTTCGCTGCAGCCATTTAAGTCACATTTTGACAGCGCAATCGAAGTAGCAAGCAGACACGGGTGGATCGCGGATCAACCTGCGCCTTTTAGCCCCACATGTCTGCTGTTCAAATTAGCAGACATGTGCAGGAATCAGCACCGGCTCATCGCAGCAGCCTGTGGCAATACGACCATAGATGTACAGTTACGTCCTTGGTTGTACAGGGGTTAAGGTGATAGAGAGAGAAAAATGTTGGGATCCAAACTGATAAGGATGTTCAAGTCTTCGACAAAAGAACTCAATCTAGCCCCTGGATTTATGACTCACTACACAGACACACTTCACAACTCCACCAGACTGACTCCAGATCACTAACCATCATTTTTAACACATCTCCATTTGTAACAAAAACCATAAAGGTGCTTCCCCACAAACAACGTTCATTTTCAAGTTGATTTTAATCAATAGATCTTAGAATAATGATTTGAAAAAAATCTTTATGTGCTGAGATAATCTGTCTTCAGTCACATCATCAACAAACACTAAGTTACCCAGTGCCATGGGAAGCCATGCATGTCCATGCCATCACTCTTTCACAATGACCTTTTGTGGCTTACCCTCCTTGTGGAGTGTGTCAATGACTGCCTTCTGGACATCTATCAAGTCAGCAGATTGTGTAGCCTACTGAACCAGACTAAAGGACCATTTTAAAGGCTTAGGCATCCTTTGCAGGTGTTTTGTGGTAATTATTCTAATTTTCGGAGATAATGACTTTTGGGTTTTCATTGGCTGTAAGCCATAATCATCAACATTAACAGAAATAAACACTTGAAATAGATCATTATATAATAACTCTATATAATAAATGTGTTTCCTTTTTTGTATTGAATTACTGAAATAAATTAACTTTTTGATGATATTCTAATTTATTGAGATGCACTTGTGATACTGACAACCACAGTTTCTTCATATTAATGCTTGCACAGTGTCCTTTCTTTACACTCCCACGCTACTATTCTGCATCATTGCATTATCTAGCTTTAGTGCAAAGGTTATAGGTGAGTGACCTCTAAAAAGCTGCTCATTTGGAATTCCCTCTGCTTGTTGCCATCTTTTCAGGGGGAAAAAGGAGATTGATTGAAAAGAACAGTCTGATCATTCTTGCCAACCAACAGCTTTATGACAACACAGTACACCTTGGAAGCAGTGTTGTATTTTTGCATAAACCTTCCTTTCCTATAAGAAAATAATTGTCATGTATTAAGTTCAGCATTCAGCCAAGCAGAAACTGAACACAGTGGCAGGTAGTGAAGAATCAGACAGCCGCACAGTACCAGATTTGTGAGCTTCCCTCTAAGTTGCTGCCCTTTCCCAAGGAATCTCATTAAATCTGCGCTGCGTTTTTCAAACAATGTGAATCTTTCAGCCCTGCCAAATGTAGCATTTACATAGTGCCCACGCTATTGTTCAGGTGTAAGTACCATGAATTATATACACAGAGGGAAAGTAGGCTCTGCTGCTTGACATCCTTATCAGATCTCTCACAATTGCTGGGAGACAACGCTTATGTGTTTTCTCAAGACGAAGTCAAATTGATTAAAGGGAAAACAAGTAAAGCCTGCTTTACACGTTGCAATTTCGCATACGATATCGTATGCGATTTGAAACACCCCCATCGTATGTGTGGCACATTCAATTTGTTGAACGTGACGCACAAACGATTAACCCCCGTCACACATACTTACCCGTCCATACGACCTCGATGTGGGCGGCGAACGTCCACTTCCTGGAGTGCGAGGGACGTTCGGCATCACATCGACGTCACGCGGCAGCCGGCCAATAGAAGCGGAGGGGCGGAGATGAGCGGGACATAAACATCCCGCCCACCTCTTTCCTTCCACATTGCCGGCTGGAGCCACGGGCGGCAGGTAAGATCTGTTCAATGTTCCCGGGGTGTCACACACTGCGATGTGTGCTGCATCGGGAACATTGAACAACCCGACGTGCAATTCGTCAGGATTCAACGACGTGTATGTGATGAACGTTTTACCGTTCAATCATAATCGCACGTACCTGTCACACACTACAATGTACCTTACGATGCCAGATGTGCGTCACTTACGATATGACCCCGCCGACACATCGTAAGATATATTGTAGCATGTAAAGCGGGCTTTAGTGTGAAGGTGCATTGAACAGTTGGCCACGCCAAGGGAGCACTAAGAACCTTATTACCACATTTCAATAAAGAAACATTTCTGACAAATACAGCATTGAGTTTGGACACTAAGGGGTCTATTCACTAAGGAGATAACGCCAGAATTCTGGCGTAAAACACCTTAAAAAGGCGCAATGTTTTTACCAAACGGATGATATGGGAGAAAAGCAGTTTATTTTTTTATAAATGTAAGAATAGAAATGGATGAGTGTGTATAGCCTAAAGTGTTTTCCTTGGGGGTCCTACACAGAAGGGGGCTTTACACGGTAGCGATATTGCTAGCAATTTCTAGCGATATCGAGCGTGTAAGTACCCGCCCCCGTCGCGCATGATTGTTTGTGATTGCTGCCGTAGCGAACACGTACTTACCTGGTCGGCGGCGTCGCTGTGACTGCCGAACAAACCCTTCTTCAAGGGGGAGGGACGTTCGGCATCACAGCGACGTCACCGCAACGTCACTAAGCGGCCAGCCAATCAAAGCGCAGGGGCGGAGATGAGCAGGACGTAACATCCCGCCCAACTCCTTCCTTCCGCATTGGGGCCGGCGGCAGGTAAGGAGACGGTCCTCGCTCCTGCAGTGTCACACATAGCAATGTGTGCTGCCGCATGAGCGATGAACAACATGGATAAACAACCCTTACCGATTTTTGAGTTTGGGACGACCTCTCCATGGTGAATGATTTTCACCATTTTTGAGGTCGTTTAAGGTCGCTGGTCAGTGTCACACGCTGCGATATCGTTAATGACGCCGGATGTGCGTCACTAACAACATGACCCCGACGATAAAACATTAACGATATCGTAGCGTGTAAAGCCCCCTTTAGGCTACGTGCCTACAATCCGGACATTCATCTTTGATGTAGCATGTCTTCTCCTGCGGGGCCTACTACAGCTGCTCGTGCCCTCCAAAAGGGTTCGAGCAGCTGCAGTCTTTCTCTCTTTTCTCCCTGTGGAGAACACTCACGGCTCCGCGACAATAAATTGACATGGTGCAGCTTGGGAAACCACACCACCAGTTAGTTTATGCTGCGGGAAACACAAGCACAGTGGGCATTAGATTTCTATAAATCCCATCCACTGTGCTTGTACTGTACAACGCAGCGTTTAGGATGCAGAGAAAACACACTGCTTCCAAAACGCTGTGAACCCTGATTGTGGGCACACAGCCTTAAGCTATGTTCACACACTGCATCTTTTTTCTGTGGAGTGCATCTTGACTACATCTTTTTCCTGTGGCCTCAGAAAATGCAGCTTGTGGCTCAAAAAACGCATGACATTTTTCCTCATTTTTACCACGTTTTTGTTAATGCGTATTTTAAAGGAGACATAAAATACAATAGGATAGGATAATGGATAGATAGAATAGATAGGTAGAGAATAGATAGATAAGTAGATTGATAGATAGATAAATAGCTTGATAGAGGGATAGCTAGCTTGGCCAGCTGTTTTTAATTTTTTTTTTATAAGAAAATGACGTGGGTTCCCCTCATTTTTCATATCCAGCACAGGAACAGCAGGCTGCAACCCTCAGCTGTCTGCTGTACCTTTGCTGGTTATGAAAAACAGAGGGGATCCCTCCCTTCTTTGTTAAATTATTTGATTTATTTAAAAAAAAAAATTACGTGAGGTCCCCCCATTTTTCTAAAACTAGCCAAGGTACAGTAGACAACTGGGGGCTGATATTATTAGGGCGGGAAGGGCCATCATTATTTGATGAGACACCCCCATCACTAGTCTGTAAGTGAAAGTAAATAAACACATACACCCAGAAAATCCTTTATTTGAAGACAAAAAAGCACCCTCTTTCACCACTTTATTAACCCCCCAAACACCCCTCCAGGTCTGACGTAATCCACACGAAGTCCCACAATGCTTCCAGCACTGCTACATATCGGAAGCTCACAGCGAGCACCATAGAACAAGACTGCCCGCTGTGAGTTCCACTCAGCAACTAAAGTGAGCTGCGCAATAAGCGGTGACGTCACTCAGGTTACCCGCGGCAACAGCTGAAGTCCTCCTCCTGTGACCGCAAATCAGGCCGCGACTGAAGTGAGATGTGCGATCAACGAGACTTCACTCAGGTGATTTGCTGTCACAGGTAGAGGCCGTGGCCATGCTGTGGCCGCGGCTAACCTTAGTGACGTTACCACTGAGCGCACTGCTCACTTCAGTTGCGGCCTGAACTTCACAGTGGGCAGTCCTGTTCTATGGCGCGTGCTGTGAGCTTCAGATCTGTAGCAGTGCTGGAAGCGTCGTGGGACCTCGTGTGGATTACGTCGGACCTAGAAGGTTGTGTTAGGGTTGATAAAGTGGTGAAAGAGGGTGCTTTTTTGTCTTTTATTCCAAATAAAGCATTATTTTGGTGTTTGTGTTTATTTCATTTCGCTTACAGATTAGTGATGGGGGGGTGTCTTGGGTAGACGCCTGCCATTACTAATCTAGGACTTAGTGGCAGCTGTGGGCTGTTATTAACTCCTTATTACACCATTGCCACTGCACCAGGGCAATGCAGGAAGAGCCAGGTAAAGTGCCGGGGCTGTCACATCTGATGGATTCCGGGCAGCTGCTGGCAGATATTTTTAGGCTGGGAGGTGCCCAATAACCATGGGTATTTCCAGCCTGAAAATACCAGCATCCAGCTGTTGTGCTTTATCTGTCCTGGTATCAAAATATGGGGGGATCCTAAGCCAATTTTTATTAATTTATTTACTTATTTTACTGTACGATATAGACCCACCCACTGGCATCAGTGATTGCTTGCAGTCAGACGCGCTGTTACTCAGGGTGAGGGCTCATCTGACTGCAAGCAATCACAGCCACCGGTGGGAGGGGGAAGCAGTGCATATTCAATAAAGGTAATGAGCGGCCCGGGAAATTAATGACCGGCCGTGGGAGCAGTGTGACAGCCGCGCTGGTGATTAGGTAAGTATGAAGTTCTTGCTCCTATCCCTTTGTGCCAGTTTCTGGTCCTCATTGACTTTATGGGAACCGGCATCTAGCCAGATACCAGGGATCAATCACCCACTGACCCCAAGTCAGCGGGGAATTGATCTGCCAATCCTCTGAAATGCAGGGACAAGATGCAAAAAGAATTGACATGCTGCATCTTGGCTGCGTCTTTAAAAATGGAGCCAAAATGCAGCCAAAAAAAGAGGCACTGTGTAGACAGCAAAATAGAAATTTCAGGGAAAAGGGAAAAAGGAAATGCATGCATTTAGGTGCATCTTTGTGACATGAAAAAATGCACCAAAAACAGTAAAATATGCAGTGTGTGAACGTAGCCTTAGACTGAGAAGTGTGCTTTTTCAGCTCCTTATCTATAGTGGCGCCCCTGAGGCTTCAGTTGCCACAGAGTACTGCACTTGATTTAAGGTGTAGTGCTTAACCCAGATACAGAGGAGGTTGGTAATGGTATCACCATTAACACACTCAAATACACCACCAGGAGGCCCAATGGGGACCGGGCTAGGGTACAGTCTTAAGGTATCCTTCAAACATAGGGGGCACCACCCACTAGTAACTTTGACCCGGGGGAGGGGCAGACACTAAGGGGGAGTTAGGAGCCAACACAACAGTTAGGAGGTGTTCTCCAGCAGGAGAGGAAAGGAGCAGACGTGTCTTATCGGTGCTCTGGTGGGACACAGGAGTTCATGCGGTTGCCGAGGGGAGAGCTTCATTGCTCCCTCTGAACCGGCGCCACGCAGGGTGCTGGACCCTATGGAAGATCATACTTAAAGTTTGTTTTCCAGAATCTGCCGGAACTGGGAGGTTTCAAGCTTCCCTGGCCACACAGAGCCCAAAAGCACAGTGTCAGATAGGATCCAGGGCCTTGGACACAGCCAGGCCCCACTGCGGAGCCGCGGCACCTGCAAATAGGGACAAGAGTACTACTCGAGACAGACTGGGGTCCCCAAGTAGCTTTAAGCCACAGGGATCCAACACACAAGGCACTAGGAGGAAGGCGCCCACCGAGCATCACACCGGACTGACCTTCAAAGGAATCCGGTGTTCGACGGAGCCCATCACAGTGAGTGACCAGTACTACCCAGGCAAGCAGCACAAAGAGTGAGTAAAAACACCTGGAACCGCAGCATTTGACTCTGACTCTTATTACCAGCTCCGCGCCTCGGCGCCAAAGGCCTTCGCCATCACTACTCCACTCATCATCCTTCCCGGGTCCCGTTCCGCCTGTGGGGAGCGATACCATCCTCAGCTGCTATTACCATGCGCCCAGCGACAGCAGCGGTGGCTAATCTCTGGCCGCGTACCACAGGTGGCGTCATGGCAATCTTCCTTCTACAATCCCCATCATCCTCCCTCCTTATTGGTGTACACCTCGGGGCACAAAGCCGGGCAGGTCACCGCGACATCCCAAACCACCACATCGGCCCAGTGACGAGTAACTTAGGTACGAGGCCCCGTGCCTGATTCCCTCTGCCCCCTAGGTGCTACATATACACATCTTAAATTACGACATTTGCTGTTTATAGCCGCTGCACATTCTGATCATGGTTCCAGAAGATATTTGACTATGTTTTTAACGCTTACTTCACATACTGCCAAATGTAATGTATGCGTAACCTGAAGTATACATTATTAAAGAGACAAAAAAAATGAAGCTGTTAAAATTCAAAATGAGGTTTCTTGCACTTTTGTAAAGACTTCGGGGTGACTTAAATATTGATGTGCTTCTTTGTGTCCATTGTGAATGCGTTGTATGATATGAATAGACGTGCTGTATGCTTTGGAATAAGCGCCAGATATGCCATTCTAGTGTACGCAAGCAGCTATGAATATCTAATATGTTTTTTATCATCTAAATATATTTATAGCATTTATTTTGCTGCTGTAATAGATGTTATTTTTGTCTGTTTCTTTCCTTTAGCATAACAATTATTACCTTTCAGATGCCAGAGTTATTTTCCAATACTAGCTACAATTGTTGAGCATATGCTTCATGGAGAATAATTTAGAATGTGATTATCCACATAGCCATCTGTTTTTGTGGATAACATTGGCTCGAAAACCTAAATCAGAATGAAACTTGGCTCAGGGATTGAGAATCTGCAGCCTTTAATGTAAAAAATATCACAATAGGACAATTCAGTAGTTTTAAAAGGTGTACAAAACATACTTCACCCCATGCCAGTATTATCTCACTACAATGCTGATATCTAAATCCAGCACATCAAGTCATGACATTTAAAGCCAGTGATATTTTCATTAAGATTAATCTCTAGGATAAATACTTTATAGTGATTGTTTTCTCTGTTTACTTACCTTAAGACCACAACCTTCTCCAAAAATGAGGCTAGGCATTTATATCCACATGCAGCAACACACACCTAGTATTTAACTATATTAGCCCCAGCATAAAAAATATAGTGCAACATACTGTATATACAGATATGCTATATCAGATATGCATATATAGTACCGCTGTATACAGTTATCGTACTGGTATTCTTCACACATAGTGTTGTTGTACTGTACATATAAAACCGACACATAGAAAAACAGCCAACAGCCAATAAAATAATTATTTCTTTATTAATGACATAATTAAAAACAAAATCAAGCAAGGAAAAATGGTGACAAGAGGAAGCCAAAGGCACGATACAATTTTGTAACAAATTTTTTTTTTGTAACAAAATTGTAACGTGCCTTTGGCTTCCTCTTGTCACCATTTTTATTAGCTTGATTTTGTTTTTAATTATGTCATTAATAAAGAAATAATTATTTTATTGGCTGTTTTTCTATGTATCAGTTTTATATTTATATAATAGCCTATTTATTGATAGTTGGGGTGTAGTTATTATATTTATATATGGTGATAGTTTTTTAACACACTATATTGTAGCCTCCATCTTGGCATTAATCGGTTTAGTTTGTACTGTACATATACTACTGCTATACAATACACATTAATACCTAATCATATAAGTGGGGAAAATAAGCATTTCATAAACTTTTTTGCTAATTTTCCTATCTACAAATAATGTAAAAGTCTGTAATTTTTTATCATAGGTACATTTCAACTGTGACAGACAGAATAAAAAAAAATCCAGAAAATCACACTATGATTTGTAAATAATTAATTTGTATTTTATTGCAAGAAATACAGTCCCTGACAGAAGTTATGTCGCTTATCCATGTTATGTAAATGAAAGCTTATAACCTGACTTTAAATTCATCCATTGTTTTTTTAAATTACTCTTTTGAAAGTTGAAACCCTCCCAAATTTGGTTTAGGTTATGAAAATAAAGTTGCTGCAAAGCTGAAATATTGATAATTTAATGAACACAAAAAGGTCAGATTTTGGCAAGACAAATGTTTTGTCGCCCACAGAAAGTAATGTGAAATTCAAACAAATAATTAACTTCTAATACAAAGATATGTTGCATAACATTGGTGAATAAAGTTGTGGTGCTATTAGAGCCATATTTAATATTTTGTGTGACTTCCATGAGCTTAAAGGACTGCATCCATATGGTTCAACAATGATTCATACAATTTGTTGATGAAGTCACCAGGAATAGCAAAGAATGCAGTCTTACACGCCTCCCAGAGTTCATCTAGATTCTTTGGTTTTGTCTTCCAAGCTTCCTCTTTCATCCTACCCCAAACATGCTTAATGATATTCATGTCTGGTGACTGGGCTGGCCAGTCCTTGAGCACCTTGATCTTCTTTGCCAAAAGGAACTTTGTTATAGAGATGGATGTATCAGATGGAGCACCATGCTACTGCAGAATTTGACCCCTTTTATGATTGGGAATGTAAGAGGTAGCTAATACTTCTTGATATTTTAGGCTATTGATATTGCCTTCCACCTTGCAAATGTTTCGCACACCCCCATACTGAATGTAACCCCAGACCATGATCTTTCCACCACCAAACTTAACTGCTTTCTGGATCCATACGGGCTCTAGTAGGTCTCCTGCAGTATTTGCGGCGGCTGTGGTGTAATTCAACTGAAGATTCATCAGAGAAATTCACCTTCTGCCACTGTTCCAGCATCCATCTGTTTAGCAGGCTGTGGGACTTGGCAAATGCCACACGTTTTTTTAATTGCCTTTTGTTTAGTGCTGGCTTCTGGGCACTGATTCGACCATGGAGTCCATTTCGAGACAGAATCCCACAAACTGTTCTAGTTGACACAGGGACTTGAGGTGACCAGACATTTTGGAGCTCTGCTGCAGTGGAAGAAGGCTGGTTTTGGATTTTCTAACAAACAAACTTTCCTCCTGAGCAGTTGTCTTGCAGAGTCTGCCACACCTGGGCTTGTCAAGAACATCTCTAGTCTCTTCAAATCTTTTTTTTAATTATTTGTACTTGACGCTGAGACACATTAAAGGTGCCAGGCACCTCTGCAGTAGATCTGGTCTTCAGCCTCTTGATAATCAAGGCTTTGGTCACAGGGTGGATTTTTGGCATGTTGTCAGAGGTCAAGTTGCAGTTCAAGTGAAGGTCTGGGCTGCTGGGTTTCTTTTTATACACACCCACTAATTAACCGATCATTTAGTGAACACAGGTGAGGATGTAAACTAGGATTGGGTACATTGTATGACAAGGCGACAAAACTTTTGTCTTGCCAAAATCTGACCTTTCTGTGTTCATTAAATGGTCAATATTTCAGCTTTGCAGCAATTTTATTTTCATAGCCTAAACCAAATTTGGGAGGGTTTCAGCTTTCAAAAGAGTAATTTATGAAACCGATGGATTAATTTAAAGTCAGGTTATAAGCTTTTATTTACATAACATGGATAAGCGACAGACTTTTTGTCAGGGACTGTAAGTATTTGATCATCTACCAACCAGCAAGAATTCTGGCTCTCACAGACCTGTTATTTTTTCTTTAAGAAGCCGTCCTACTCTGACCTCATTACCTGTATTAACTACACCTGTTTGAACTCATTACCTATATAAAAGACAGCTGTCCACACACAATAAATCACACTCCAACCTCTCGACCATGGTCAAGATGAAAGAACTGTCTAAGGATACCAGTGACAAAATTATAGAACTGTACAAAGCTGGGATGGGCTACAGGACAATAGGGAAGCAGCTTGGTTAAACGACAACAACTGTTGGTGCAATTATTAGAAAATGGAAGAAACAAAAGATGACTGTCCATCTTACTCGGTCTGGAACTCCATGAAAGATCTCGCCTTGTGGGGTAAGGAAGATTCTGAGAAAGGTCAGGAATCAGCCCAGAATTACACAGAAGTACCTAGTCAATGATCTGAAGAGAGCTGGAACCACAGTCTCAAAAATTACCAATAGTATCACACTACGCCATCAGGGATTAAAATCCTGCAGGACATGCAAGATCCCCCTGCTCACACCAGCACATTTTCACACTCGTTTGCAGTTTGCCAATGACCATCTGGATGATGCAGAGGAAGCCTGGGAGAAGATCATATGGTCAGATGAGATGAAAATAAAACTTTTTGGTATCAACTCTACCCGCCATGTTTCCAACTGTGAAGAATAGGGGGGAAACATAATTTGGGGGTGCTTTTCTGCAAAGAGGACAGGACGACTGCATTGTATTGAAGTGAGCATGGATTGGGTCATGTATTACGAGATTTTGGCCAACAACCTCCGTCCTTCAGTAAGAGCATTGAAGATGGGTTGTGGCTGGGGCTTCCAGCATGACAATGACCTGAAACACACAGCCAGGGCAACTAAGTTAGCTGAAATGCATTGGTCAGTAAGGCTGCTTTCACACATCCGGTTTGAGCCGTGCGGCTCAATCCGGCTGTGAAACCTATGCAACGGATGCATTGAAAACACCGCATCCTTTGCATAAGTTTTTTACATGCGGCCCGTCCGGTTTTTGCCGCTTGCGGCATGCTACCGAGCATGCGCAGTAGCAAAAACCACATGCGGTGGCCGGATGCAGTTTTTGCCGCATCGCACCGCATCCGGCATCCATAGGGATGCATTGGGAAAAGCGCCACATTGGCCGGATGCGTTTTTTTTTTGCCGCACAAAAAAACGTGCCAGGCAACGTTCCATCCGGCTGCCGCATCGGCTAAATCTGCCGCATGCGGCAAAAACCGGACGGAACGCAAGGCCATGCGGCACAATGCGGCAAGTCTATGCAGGAAAAACGCAACTGGCAGCAAAAAAAAAGGTTACGTTTTTCCTGCAAAGTGCCGGATTGTGCCGCATAGCAAAAACCGGAGGTGTGAAAGCAGCCTAACTTGCCACACACCCTATAGTGTTTTAGAGTTTTTTCTGATGAATGTATATGCAATGGATATTTTAAGATTGTAGAAATAAAATGCAAGATTTTACTTATTCCTGGTGGACTTTCTTCCCTCACTGGATCATCTATGGTTTTTTCTAGACATGGTTTGGGGTTTTTTTGAGGATTCTTATGATTCTTTATTTGATTTATGTTATTTTTAAATTTAAGACTCACTGTCTGAAATTATGGTATAATATTTGATCCTCTAATTCTGAACATGGAGGAATTAGAGGTTTTATGAGTTTCATCCCTTTAGATAGGATGTTAAAATAGAAGTGCTCATTAATAAAAATAAGTCTTTTTTTGTTTGTTTTATTTTTTCAAAAAGCCCATATTCAGGAAACAGATGCATCCATGCTATTTCTGCATCAGAGGAAATTAATGACTGGAAATGAACTTAGCTGAGATTGCTAGCACTCAGCTGGGAAATCACAAAGCTTTCCTTTTCAAATAAGATAAATGGAGCCAAACTGGCATTTAGCACTTTTCTTAACTAATGTAAATGCATTTTTGGGTGACAGCCTGAATGGTAGTTTATGCAGATAAGTATGCACTGTTACGGTATAAAGTGGATTAACTTCATGCTTTTCAATCCATGCCTTATATTTTTATATACAAAAGCTGTATATTTTAAATGACACTCATGGAGGGAGAACGGATGTCCTCTAACTAAACAGTGACAGGTTAGTTTACTTCCTATGTAGGTACATTACAGAAGTAGTGAAGACATTTTGTATTGTTCTGATCAAGATCAAGCACTGTTAAAGGAGTTATCCGACATACACTCCAAAAAAAATTGTAAGCTAATCTGTGCTGTATTGTCATATAAATCACCCCTACATTGTTATTTTTAGTTTTCTAACTTTTGTTCCTCTTGAATTCACCCTTTATTCTCTGCAGCACCTTGTTTACATTCAGCTCCAACAAACATGACAATTTCCTGTATTCTTGGTTGCCAAACCTCAGTCAGAGCTGGCACCACCCAGCCTCAGTGTACAGGAACGCCCCCTGCCCGGCCTCAGTGTCCAGAAACGCCCCCTGCCCTCCCTCTGCACATTCAATGGCTGTCAGTATTCTGCCCGGCACCTGACCTCTCAGCAGCATGTGACAGAGCAGAGATCCAGCTTCTCTCATCTGTGACACAGCAATCAGCTCACATCCCATCAACAATGGTAACAGAAAGAGTTGTTACATGTTCCTCACCCCTTATAGATAAATGAATCCTGTATTAGGCCTCTTTCACACGTCAGTGATTCTGGTACGTTTGTGCTTTTTTTTTTAAACGTACCAGAATCACTGACATACGCAGACCCATTATAATGAATGGGTCTGCTCACACGTCAGTGATTTGTCACTGCACGTGTCTCCGTGCAGCGTACCCGCGTGTGCGTGATTGCCGCACGGAGACATGTCCATTTTTTTCTGGCATCACTGATGTCCCACGGACCACGCAGTGGTGTGGTCCGTGAAACACGTGCCAGAAAAAAACGTGCTTTTAAAATAAAAAACATTTTAACTCACCCGGCGTCCAGCGATGTCCTCTGCAGCCCGTGCAGCTTGCTGCTTCTGAGCCGGCTCATTATTGTCGCTCATATTCATGATGCGCGACACAGCCGACCTGGAAGCAGCTGCTGCGGGGGTCAGCGCCGGCCGGATGCTGCACCGCGGGAGCGATCAGCACCATGGAGAGCGGGAGCGGGCACAGGTGAGTTGTTTTCTAAGTGCAATCACGGGCCACGGAGAACGGAGCCCGGATTGCACTTAGACAACCCACGTGTGCCGTGAATCACGGCACACGCAGGGACATGTGCGTGTTTTACACGCCAGTGAAAAACGTCACTGTTTTTCACTGACGTGTGAAACGGGCCTAAGGCAGACTATATATAGCACCCAATGTGAGTCTATAGTAGATATATACGCCATGTATGTATGGTACATGTGTGTGTGTGCGTGGTTTGTGTCATATAGTTATGTGTATACATATATATATATATATATATATATATATGCACATAGATTCTCCAGGCTTATCCCTCTATGTGTCACTATATGAATTGACACATTGGGCTCCGATTGTAGAGTGTGCAGATTGCATACGAGTGGTCACATGACCATTCATTCTGACTGTCGACAACTGTGTCTGCTGCATGTGATGTGAGGATTCACATATCTGCACTGTGTAGCAGCAAGCAAGAAATAGTGCGATAATAATAATAATCATCATCATCTACAATAAAATATAGTTACTGCAGATTTTTGTGAAAAATCTTGACCACTATTTTTTCCTTGGGCTACATGATATTTTGGTCATGCTGTCATACATCACAGCATGCCTATGTCACTACTAGAGTTGAGCGCGGTTCGTGGTTCGTGGTTCTCCAGTTCTAGGCTCGAGTGATTTTGGGGCATGTTCTAGATCGAACTAGAACTCGAGCTTTTTGCAAAAGCTCGATAGTTCTAGAAACGTTCGAGAACGGTTCTAGCAGCCAAAAAACAGCTAAATCTTAGCTTGGTTTCTGCTGTAATAGTGTAAGTCACTCTGTGAATCAAACTATTATCACATTTCAGTGTATAGTGTGCGTGAACAGCGCCTTCAGATCACTGCTGTTTCTATAATGGCGATCGCCATTTTTTTTTTTTTTTTTCTTGTCTTCCTTCCCTAAGCGCGCGCGTCTTGTGGGGCTGGCCAGCATGTCAGCCAATCACAGACACACACACACCTAAGTGGACTTTGAGGCAGAGAAGCAACGGCATGTGTGATAGGATCTGCATGTCACATGTCCCTGCATTATAAAACCGGACATTTTCTTCACGATCGCCATTATCTGCCTTCTGCGTCTTTGGTGTCAGACATCACTGTCGCAGTTCCGTCCTTTGTCCTATCGCCGATACAGCTGTATGCGCTGCATACACAGCGTTAGACAGCTTAGGGAGAGCACATTCTAGCAGTCCTTTTAAGGGCTCGTACCGGCAGGGTCAGAGAGCCATAGGTGACAGGTCCTGCAAACAGCAACAGCGTCTGTGTAGCCCAGGTCAGGGATTTCCTCCCTGCATTTCACCATTAGGAGGGAATAGAAAGGCAGGCTTCCATTCCTCTACCCAGAGCACCACAATCCTGCCACTGTACCCTCTTGTCCTCTGCACACTCCAACTCATTCTAACTAAGCCATTATACTAGCAAACACTCAGTGTACCTAGTGGCATCCTATCTGTGGCTATTGGACTTTGCTATAGTCCCACTAGTGCAAAGACATTTGCAGAGCACATCTGCCTGCATTGCACACTCCAAGTTTTTTAAACTAAGCAATTTTACTAGCAAACACTCAGTGTACCTAGTGGCATCCTATACGTGGCTATTGGACTTTGCTATAGTCCCACTAGTGCAAAGACATTAGCAGAGCACATCTGCCTGCATTGCACACTCCAAGTTTTTTAAACTCAGCCATTATACTAGCAAACACTCTGTACCTAGTGGCATCCTATACGTGGCTATTGGACTTTGCTATAGTCCCACTAGGGCCAAGACATTTGCAGAGCGCATCTGCCTGCGTTGCACACTCCAACAAATTATAACGAAGCCATTATACTAGCAAACACTCAGTGTACCTAGTGGCATCCTATACGTGGCTATTGGACTTTGCTATAGTCCCACTAGTGCCAAGACATTTGCAGAGCGCATCTGCCTGCGTTGCACACTCCAACTAATTATAACGAAGCCATTATACTAGCAAACACTCAGTGTACCTAGTGGCATCCTATACGTGGCTATTGGACTTTGCTATAGTCCCACTAGTGCCAAGACATTTGCAGAGCGCATCTGCCTGCGTTGCACACTCCAACTAATTATAACGAAGCCATTATACTAGCACACACTCAGTGTACCTAGTGGCATCCTATACGTGGCTATTGGACTTTGCTATAGTCCCACTAGTGCCAAGACATTTGCAGAGCACATCTGCCTGCATTGCACACTCCAAGTTTTTTAAACTAAGCAATTTTACTAGCAAACACTCAGTGTACCTAGTGGCATCCTATACGTGGCTATTGGACTTTGCTATAGTCCCACTAGGGCCAAGACATTTGCAGAGCGCATCTGCCTGCGTTGCACACTCCAACAAATTATAACGAAGCCATTATACTAGCAAACACTCAGTGTACCTAGTGGCATCCTATACGTGGCTATTGGACTTTGCTATAGTCCCACTAGTGCCAAGACATTTGCAGAGCGCATCTGCCTGCGTTGCACACTCCAACTAATTATAACGAAGCCATTATACTAGCAAACACTCAGTGTACCTAGTGGCATCCTATACGTGGCTATTGGACTTTGCTATAGTCCCACTAGTGCCAAGACATTTGCAGAGCGCATCTGCCTGCGTTGCACACTCCAACTAATTATAACGAAGCCATTATACTAGCACACACTCAGTGTACCTAGTGGCATCCTATACGTGGCTATTGGACTTTGCTATAGTCCCACTAGTGCCAAGACATTTGCAGAGCACATCTGCCTGCATTGCACACTCCAAGTTTTTTAAACTAAGCAATTTTACTAGCAAACACTCAGTGTACCTAGTGGCATCCTATACGTGGCTATTGGACTTTGCTATAGTCCCACTAGTGCAAAGACATTAGCAGAGCACATCTGCCTGCATTGCACACTCCAAGTTTTTTAAACTCAGCCATTATACTAGCAAACACACAGTGTACCTAGTGGCATCCTATACGTGGCTATTGGACTTTGCTATAGTCCCACTAGTGCCAAGACATTTGCAGAGCGCATCTGCCTGCGTTGCACACTCCAACTAATTATAACGAAGCCATTATACTAGCAAACACTCAGTGTACCTAGTGGCATCCTATACGTGGCTATTGGACTTTGCTATAGTCCCACTAGTGCCAAGACATTTGCAGAGCGCATCTGCCTGCATTGCACACTCCAACAAATTATAACGAAGCCATTATACTAGCAAACACTCAGTGTACCTAGTGGCATCCTATACGTGGCTATTGGACTTTGCTATAGTCCCACTAGTGCCAAGACATTTGCAGAGCGCATCTGCCTGCGTTGCACACTCCAACTAATTATAACGAAGCCATTATACTAGCAAACACTCAGTGTACCTAGTGGCATCCTATACGTGGCTATTGGACTTTGCTATAGTCCCACTAGTGCCAAGACATTTGCAGAGCGCATCTGCCTGCGTTGCACACTCCAACTAATTATAACGAAGCCATTATACTAGCACACACTCAGTGTACCTAGTGGCATCCTATACGTGGCTATTGGACTTTGCTATAGTCCCACTAGTGCCAAGACATTTGCAGAGCACATCTGCCTGCATTGCACACTCCAAGTTTTTTAAACTAAGCAATTTTACTAGCAAACACTCAGTGTACCTAGTGGCATCCTATACGTGGCTATTGGACTTTGCTATAGTCCCACTAGTGCAAAGACATTAGCAGAGCACATCTGCCTGCATTGCACACTCCAAGTTTTTTAAACTCAGCCATTATACTAGCAAACACACAGTGTACCTAGTGGCATCCTATACGTGGCTATTGGACTTTGCTATAGTCCCACTAGTGCCAAGACATTTGCAGAGCGCATCTGCCTGCGTTGCACACTCCAACTAATTATAACGAAGCCATTATACTAGCAAACACTCAGTGTACCTAGTGGCATCCTATACGTGGCTATTGGACTTTGCTATAGTCCCACTAGTGCCAAGACATTTGCAGAGCGCATCTGCCTGCGTTGCACACTCCAACTAATTATAACAAAGCCATTATACTAGCAAACACTCAGTGTACCTAGTGGCATCCTATACGTGGCTATTGGACTTTGCTATAGTCCCACTAGTGCCAAGACATTTGCAGAGCGCATCTGCCTGCGTTGCACACTCCAACTAATTATAACGAAGCAATTTTACTAGCAAACACTCAGTGTACCTAGTGGCATCCTATACGTGGCTATTGGACTTTGCTATAGTCCCACTAGTGCAAAGACATTAGCAGAGCACATCTGCCTGCATTGCACACTCCAAGTTTTTTAAACTCAGCCATTATACTAGCAAACACACAGTGTACCTAGTGGCATCCTATACGTGGCTATTGGACTTTGCTATAGTCCCACTAGTGCCAAGACATTTGCAGAGCGCATCTGCCTGCGTTGCACACTCCAACTAATTATAACGAAGCCATTATACTAGCAAACACTCAGTGTACCTAGTGGCATCCTATACGTGGCTATTGGACTTTGCTATAGTCCCACTAGTGCCAAGACATTTGCAGCACGTCTAATCAAACCAAATTATCCCAATAAAACTTATAAATCGATAAAACGTTTTTTTATTGATGGTATTAAAAAACATAAACACAGACAATAATTAAAAATCAAGGCAAAGGGGAGCATGTACTACACCCACAATGGGAGCCATATGTATTAAATAACCTAAGTCCCAGCAGGTCATATAACAGCTATAAATTACACAACAAGAACATTGATCAAGCAGCTAACATTATCCCCATATAATAATAGCAATGGTCTACTTTAAATCGCTGCCCATCAAAGTACTTGGCTCATAACAATACCAGACCTGCTGTCATGTCAGTAGTACAAAAACTGCTCCCCTGCCAGCCACTCCAACACGTGTTTCACACCGCTTCCTCAGGGAGTGATGTGGAGGCAAGCAGGGAGCGTTCTTATATAGGACCGGCACACATGTGTTAATTAATCCAAAACCCCATACTTTCGTATATGGCGCCACCATATCAACGCCCACCGGAAGTTCAGGAGCGCGTCACCGTCGGCCACGTCACACGCACGCGCACTGGCATGCGATGACGCGGGCGAGGGAGACGCGTCCCCTAGCAACCGTCGGGATGCAGGCAGGCGGCGCACAGCATGGGGAGAATCATGTGTTTTGTAGCCAGGTCACATGACCGCATTGTGAACCCGCCCTAACAGAATATCCAGGGACGCACCTCTTCAACCAACCATATAATACGGAAGGGGGGAGGATGCATCCCATGGAAACCAAAAGCGTCAGACAGAATAACTTAAACACCGGGCAAATAGCATACAAAGGGCACTACATAACCCATCCATCAACCATAGCAATCACTCAACAATCATAAACCTTATATCCACACAGTCATCCAAGATGCATGTATAAACATACATAATGAGTTAAAAAGTATATATATATAAAATGTATATATATATATATAAATATAAAAACTTTATTAATATCTCAATATAAAAATAAGAGTGCACGTGAAAGTGACCAAGTAAAAATAAATATAAATAAATAAGTGCATAAATATACAATATATATGTAACCAGTGATAATTATAAATGTATGTGAGCAAGTGAAAGTGATAAAAAATGATGACAAAATATGTAATAAATATACCATATATAAGTGAAAATACGAGGATAAAAAATAAATATATCCATAAAAATAGTGAAAAAAGGGGTTAAAAGTGAAAAAGTGAAAAATAATTAGTATAAATCCGAAAAAAAGGTGAGAGTGAAAAATTATTTATTAAAAATTGAATACAATAAAATTATGCAATATAGAAAATCTCATTTGATACAGACCCATAACCATACCATTAACTACTATACTCAACCGCACCACAGACACTTACTACACTGTTGGGTTGAAATTGAATATACATTCAACCACATCACAAACAACCTACACTATTGAATTAAACCTAACAATACAATAGCCCTTCCAGAATCGCAAAAGCCCATATCCAAACCCATCTGACGCCAAACCAACTTTATTAAACAAGAAAGCTTACCCCCTATATTATTTAAATCAATTTACGTCAATTCATTTACCACTGTACAATACTAAAGACTATGCTCCATTAGGTCAATGCAGATTACAGAGTATACAGATCACAGAAAGCTACCAAAGCCCCATTGTTCGTTAAGTCCAAAAGGTACGATTGTTCTTAGAATAGTAATCCATCGGCATTCTTTTTGCAGCAAGCGGGTTTTCAAATCTCCACCTCTTAAACCCATATGGATCCGATCAATTCCTTGGACCTTTAATCCCTTCCATGAACTGGGATGTTTGTCACGAAAATGCCTTGCCAATGGCTTCAGTTTCTTGATGGCCTCAAAATCATCAGGTCTGACCTCATATGCAGACTTGATATCCCGTATATGCTCTTGAATACGGACTCTTAACTCTCTTGAAGTCATACCCACATACGAAAGTCCACAGGGGCACGTCGCAAGGTATATTACCGCCTCTGTTTTGCAATTTATATGATGAACAACTTCAAATTCCCGTGTTCCCGCGGAGTTCCAGAAGGTTTTGGTCTTCAAAATAACAGGACACACAGAACAGCCCCCACACGTCCATGATCCCCATTTCGGACCTGAGGACTGAAAAAGAAAACCAGGCTTAGGAGGAACATAATGACTTCGTACAATAGAGTCTCCAATGGTCTTACTTCTTCTGGCTGTAACAATAGGAACATCAGATATGAACTTTCTGATATCCTGATCCTGTTGTAGTATTGGCCAATATTTTTGAAAAATTTTTATCATATCGTTCCATCTACCATGGTAGTTGGTAATAAGGCGAACAACTTCCTGATCATTAGTCTTTTTCTTTGCGATCAGTAAGTCACTCCTCTTACTACCCCTAGCCCGATTGTATCCTTTTTGAATACAATCTTGTTTGTACCCTCGCTGTACAAACCTCTTCTGGAGCTCCACTGCCTCCTTTTCAAATTCTTCATCTTTATCACAAATACGACGTGCCCGAATGAACTGTCCAGTAGGTATTCCTTTTATTACATGAGCTGGATGTGCAGATCTTGCATGTAAATAAGCATTAATGCTGGTTTCTTTACGGAATATTGTCGTATGCAAAGTACCATCCTCATCCACAGATATTTTCAGGTCAAGGAAATCAGTAGTCTTCTGTTCGATCCTATGGGTTAAGCGGATATTATTATTATTTGCATTTAAAGTACGCAAAAACGCATCCAAGGCCGTTCTTGATCCTTGCCATATAAAAAGGATATCGTCGATGAATCTCATCCAAGATATAATAGACCCACCCATAGATGCCTCATTGATGGGTATGCAATCTTTTTCCCATAACCCTAAAAATAAATTTGCATAGGAAGGGGCGAAAGCCGCCCCCATGGCCACGCCCCTCCTCTGCAAATAATACTGATTCTTGAATAAGAAGAAATTATGGGTTAGTGCAAATTCCATCAATACCATCAAAAGATCCAACAAGTCCCTATTGAGTCCACGCATGGAAAGATAATATTTAGCAGCAAGCAACCCATCTTCATGTTTTATAGATGTATATAGGGACTCGACATCACATGTCACAATAAACATGTCTGGTTCCAAGATGACACTGTCCAACCGCTGTAAAACTTCTGTCGAGTCCCTAATATATGATGGTAGATCACTTACACATGGTCTCAAATAGTAATCTAAAAATTTGCAGACTGGTTCAATAAGGGCCCCATTCCCCGATACGATGGGTCTACCCGGGGGATTTGATATGTCCTTATGAACCTTAGGGAGGAAATATATTGTGGCCACAGTGGGTTCAGGAACTTTCAATCCCTCCCATATCTTCTTTGGAATAACGCCATTCTGATAACCCAAATCCAAAATTCCAAACAATTCCTCCTGGAACCTTTTGGTTGGATTATTTTCCAATTTAGCATAACAATTATTATCTCTCAATTGGCGATACGCCTCCTTTTCATATTTCTGGGCAGGCCATACAACAATATTGCCCCCCTTATCTGAGGGTTTAAAGATCACACCTTCCATCTTTGACAATTCATTCAGGGCTTTCCTTTGGGCACCAGTCAAATTGTCATACATCTTATGACTAGGCATTTTGTAAAACTCCTCACAAACCATCATAGTGAACATTTCCACAGCTGAACTACCTGACAGGAGAGGAAACATCTTTCCTTTTTTCTTAATAAAGTCTGGAAACTTACCAAAATCTCCATTGGTCTGTTCCTGAAGAAGCTCCTCTAATATCCGTACCGCTTCCAATTCCTCCTCTGTAGAAAAGGGAGAATATGGAGGTTGTTTAGAAAAATGTTTCTTAAGGAGGAGTTTACGTGCAAACAAAAATGTATCTTTGATTGCATTGAAACAATCAAAATTTGCAGATGGACAAAATTTTAGCCCAAAGGATAATACGGACTCCTGAGCCTCTGTAAGGGGAATATCAGATAAATTGATTACCTTTAGGACCTTATTCTCAGTAGACCCAGCATCTCCATTGTAATCCTGTTTTCTCTTCATGGCACTTTTCTGTGTATTTTGTCTCGTCATCATACCATATGAGGTAGTTGGTATATCCTCATTAGAAGTGCCTGAGTTGATGCTGGATAAAGATGACATAGAATGGGACCTGGTTTTCAATTTCCTCATTCTCCACTTAAAGACCTGGTTTGTTTGGTAATCTCCCATATCTCGTTTAAATTTATCCATTTTAAGTTGTTGAATATCCGCCTCCCACTTAGGAAATAGGGTTTCAATTTCTTGTTCAAATTTTGATCTGTTTTCGGTACTTAAATTCTGCTGCAATCTAAGTTGAACTTGTTTAATCTGTTCCTCTGTATTCTGCAATGACTTCATATCATGTTCAATCAAAATTTCTATAAATTTTTTGGAGCAATTTGTACAAGCTTCTTCCCATCTATCCAATAAACCATTATCCTCAATGGGAAAAGCTGGATGTACCTGGATCCTCAGTCCTCTTGGAACCATTTGTTTTAATAAATATTGCTCCAAGGACGTTTTATTCCACCAAGTTTTCATTCGGCGGAACAGTAAATCCTTTAATAGCCTCTGATCCATCAAGCCAGTGGTAACAACCTCCACAGGTGCCGTATTACCACCATCACCAAAAACTTTTGTCACTTGTAACAACCAATTGCTGTCTCTACTTTTAAAATCCATTATTCGACTTGGTCCTTCTACAACAATACATAAACCCAAAATTAGAAGAGTTGACCATAAATCACAGATATTCAGAATTCAACTGGGATAAACCAACAGCTAATCAAACCAAATTATCCCAATAAAACTTATAAATCGATAAAACGTTTTTTTATTGATGGTATTAAAAAACATAAACACAGACAATAATTAAAAATCAAGGCAAAGGGGAGCATGTACTACACCCACAATGGGAGCCATATGTATTAAATAACCTAAGTCCCAGCAGGTCATATAACAGCTATAAATTACACAACAAGAACATTGATCAAGCAGCTAACATTATCCCCATATAATAATAGCAATGGTCTACTTTAAATCGCTGCCCATCAAAGTACTTGGCTCATAACAATACCAGACCTGCTGTCATGTCAGTAGTACAAAAACTGCTCCCCTGCCAGCCACTCCAACACGTGTTTCACACCGCTTCCTCAGGGAGTGATGTGGAGGCAAGCAGGGAGCGTTCTTATATAGGACCGGCACACATGTGTTAATTAATCCAAAACCCCATACTTTCGTATATGGCGCCACCATATCAACGCCCACCGGAAGTTCAGGAGCGCGTCACCGTCGGCCACGTCACACGCACGCGCACTGGCATGCGATGACGCGGGCGAGGGAGACGCGTCCCCTAGCAACCGTCGGGATGCAGGCAGGCGGCGCACAGCATGGGGAGAATCATGTGTTTTGTAGCCAGGTCACATGACCGCATTGTGAACCCGCCCTAACAGAATATCCAGGGACGCACCTCTTCAACCAACCATATAATACGGAAGGGGGGAGGATGCATCCCATGGAAACCAAAAGCGTCAGACAGAATAACTTAAACACCGGGCAAATAGCATACAAAGGGCACTACATAACCCATCCATCAACCATAGCAATCACTCAACAATCATAAACCTTATATCCACACAGTCATCCAAGATGCATGTATAAACATACATAATGTATGTTTATACATGCATCTTGGATGACTGTGTGGATATAAGGTTTATGATTGTTGAGTGATTGCTATGGTTGATGGATGGGTTATGTAGTGCCCTTTGTATGCTATTTGCCCGGTGTTTAAGTTATTCTGTCTGATTTAAAGTAGACCATTGCTATTATTATATGGGGATAATGTTAGCTGCTTGATCAATGTTCTTGTTGTGTAATTTATAGCTGTTATATGACCTGCTGGGACTTAGGTTATTTAATACATATGGCTCCCATTGTGGGTGTAGTACATGCTCCCCTTTGCCTTGATTTTTAATTATTGTCTGTGTTTATGTTTTTTAATACCATCAATAAAAAAACGTTTTATCGATTTATAAGTTTTATTGGGATAATTTGGTTTGATTAGCTGTTGGTTTATCCCAGTTGAATTCTGAATATCTGTGATTTATGGTCAACTCTTCTAATTTTGGGTTTATGTATTGTTGTAGAAGGACCAAGTCGAATAATGGATTTTAAAAGTAGAGACAGCAATTGGTTGTTACAAGTGACAAAAGTTTTTGGTGATGGTGGTAATACGGCACCTGTGGAGGTTGTTACCACTGGCTTGATGGATCAGAGGCTATTAAAGGATTTACTGTTCCGCCGAATGAAAACTTGGTGGAATAAAACGTCCTTGGAGCAATATTTATTAAAACAAATGGTTCCAAGAGGACTGAGGATCCAGGTACATCCAGCTTTTCCCATTGAGGATAATGGTTTATTGGATAGATGGGAAGAAGCTTGTACAAATTGCTCCAAAAAATTTATAGAAATTTTGATTGAACATGATATGAAGTCATTGCAGAATACAGAGGAACAGATTAAACAAGTTCAACTTAGATTGCAGCAGAATTTAAGTACCGAAAACAGATCAAAATTTGAACAAGAAATTGAAACCCTATTTCCTAAGTGGGAGGCGGATATTCAACAACTTAAAATGGATAAATTTAAACGAGATATGGGAGATTACCAAACAAACCAGGTCTTTAAGTGGAGAATGAGGAAATTGAAAACCAGGTCCCATTCTATGTCATCTTTATCCAGCATCAACTCAGGCACTTCTAATGAGGATATACCAACTACCTCATATGGTATGATGACGAGACAAAATACACAGAAAAGTGCCATGAAGAGAAAACAGGATTACAATGGAGATGCTGGGTCTACTGAGAATAAGGTCCTAAAGGTAATCAATTTATCTGATATTCCCCTTACAGAGGCTCAGGAGTCCGTATTATCCTTTGGGCTAAAATTTTGTCCATCTGCAAATTTTGATTGTTTCAATGCAATCAAAGATACATTTTTGTTTGCACGTAAACTCCTCCTTTAGAAACATTTTTCTAAACAACCTCCATATTCTCCCTTTTCTACAGAGGAGGAATTGGAAGCGGTACGGATATTAGAGGAGCTTCTTCAGGAACAGACCAATGGAGATTTTGGTAAGTTTCCAGACTTTATTAAGAAAAAAGGAAAGATGTTTCCTCTCCTGTCAGGTAGTTCAGCTGTGGAAATGTTCACTATGATGGTTTGTGAGGAGTTTTACAAAATGCCTAGTCATAAGATGTATGACAATTTGACTGGTGCCCAAAGGAAAGCCCTGAATGAATTGTCAAAGATGGAAGGTGTGATCTTTAAACCCTCAGATAAGGGGGGCAATATTGTTGTATGGCCTGCCCAGAAATATGAAAAGGAGGCGTATCGCCAATTGAGAGATAATAATTGTTATGCTAAATTGGAAAATAATCCAACCAAAAGGTTCCAGGAGGAATTGTTTGGAATTTTGGATTTGGGTTATCAGAATGGCGTTATTCCAAAGAAGATATGGGAGGGATTGAAAGTTCCTGAACCCACTGTGGCCACAATATATTTCCTCCCTAAGGTTCATAAGGACATATCAAATCCCCCGGGTAGACCCATCGTATCGGGGAATGGGGCCCTTATTGAACCAGTCTGCAAAAATTTTTAGATTACTATTTGAGACCATGTGTAAGTGATCTACCATCATATATTAGGGACTCGACAGAAGTTTTACAGCGGTTGGACAGTGTCATCTTGGAACCAGACATGTTTATTGTGACATGTGATGTCGAGTCCCTATATACATCTATAAAACATGAAGATGGGTTGCTTGCTGCTAAATATTATCTTTCCATGCGTGGACTCAATAGGGACTTGTTGGATCTTTTGATGGTATTGATGGAATTTGCACTAACCCATAATTTCTTCTTATTCAAGAATCAGTATTATTTGCAGAGGAGGGGCGTGGCCATGGGGGCGGCTTTCGCCCCTTCCTATGCAAATTTATTTTTAGGGTTATGGGAAAAAGATTGCATACCCATCAATGAGGCATCTATGGGTGGGTCTATTATATCTTGGATGAGATTCATCGACGATATCCTTTTTATATGGCAAGGATCAAGAACGGCCTTGGATGCGTTTTTGCGTACTTTAAATGCAAATAATAATAATATCCGCTTAACCCATAGGATCGAACAGAAGACTACTGATTTCCTTGACCTGAAAATATCTGTGGATGAGGATGGTACTTTGCATACGACAATATTCCGTAAAGAAACCAGCATTAATGCTTATTTACATGCAAGATCTGCACATCCAGCTCATGTAATAAAAGGAATACCTACTGGACAGTTCATTCGGGCACGTCGTATTTGTGATAAAGATGAAGAATTTGAAAAGGAGGCAGTGGAGCTCCAGAAGAGGTTTGTACAGCGAGGGTACAAACAAGATTGTATTCAAAAAGGATACAATCGGGCTAGGGGTAGTAAGAGGAGTGACTTACTGATCGCAAAGAAAAAGACTAATGATCAGGAAGTTGTTCGCCTTATTACCAACTACCATGGTAGATGGAACGATATGATAAAAATTTTTCAAAAATATTGGCCAATACTACAACAGGATCAGGATATCAGAAAGTTCATATCTGATGTTCCTATTGTTACAGCCAGAAGAAGTAAGACCATTGGAGACTCTATTGTACGAAGTCATTATGTTCCTCCTAAGCCTGGTTTTCTTTTTCAGTCCTCAGGTCCGAAATGGGGATCATGGACGTGTGGGGGCTGTTCTGTGTGTCCTGTTATTTTGAAGACCAAAACCTTCTGGAACTCCGCGGGAACACGGGAATTTGAAGTTGTTCATCATATAAATTGCAAAACAGAGGCGGTAATATACCTTGCGACGTGCCCCTGTGGACTTTCGTATGTGGGTATGACTTCAAGAGAGTTAAGAGTCCGTATTCAAGAGCATATACGGGATATCAAGTCTGCATATGAGGTCAGACCTGATGATTTTGAGGCCATCAAGAAACTGAAGCCATTGGCAAGGCATTTTCGTGACAAACATCCCAGTTCATGGAAGGGATTAAAGGTCCAAGGAATTGATCGGATCCATATGGGTTTAAGAGGTGGAGATTTGAAAACCCGCTTGCTGCAAAAAGAATGCCGATGGATTACTATTCTAAGAACAATCGTACCTTTTGGACTTAACGAACAATGGGGCTTTGGTAGCTTTCTGTGATCTGTATACTCTGTAATCTGCATTGACCTAATGGAGCATAGTCTTTAGTATTGTACAGTGGTAAATGAATTGACGTAAATTGATTTAAATAATATAGGGGGTAAGCTTTCTTGTTTAATAAAGTTGGTTTGGCGTCAGATGGGTTTGGATATGGGCTTTTGCGATTCTGGAAGGGCTATTGTATTGTTAGGTTTAATTCAATAGTGTAGGTTGTTTGTGATGTGGTTGAATGTATATTCAATTTCAACCCAACAGTGTAGTAAGTGTCTGTGGTGCGGTTGAGTATAGTATTTAATGGTATGGTTATGGGTCTGTATCAAATGAGATTTTCTATATTGCATAATTTTATTGTATTCAATTTTTAATAAATAATTTTTCACTCTCACCTTTTTTTCGGATTTATACTAATTATTTTTCACTTTTTCACTTTTAACCCCTTTTTTCACTATTTTTATGGATATATTTATTTTTTATCCTCGTATTTTCACTTATATATGGTATATTTATTACATATTTTGTCATCATTTTTTATCACTTTCACTTGCTCACATACATTTATAATTATCACTGGTTACATATATATTGTATATTTATGCACTTATTTATTTATATTTATTTTTACTTGGTCACTTTCACGTGCACTCTTATTTTTATATTGAGATATTAATAAAGTTTTTATATTTATATATATATATATACATTTTATATATATATACTTTTTAACTCATTATGTATGTTTATACATGCATCTTGGATGACTGTGTGGATATAAGGTTTATGATTGTTGAGTGATTGCTATGGTTGATGGATGGGTTATGTAGTGCCCTTTGTATGCTATTTGCCCGGTGTTTAAGTTATTCTGTCTGACGCTTTTGGTTTCCATGGGATGCATCCTCCCCCCTTCCGTATTATATGGTTGGTTGAAGAGGTGCGTCCCTGGATATTCTGTTAGGGCGGGTTCACAATGCGGTCATGTGACCTGGCTACAAAACACATGATTCTCCCCATGCTGTGCGCCGCCTGCCTGCATCCCGACGGTTGCTAGGGGACGCGTCTCCCTCGCCCGCGTCATCGCATGCCAGTGCGCGTGCGTGTGACGTGGCCGACGGTGACGCGCTCCTGAACTTCCGGTGGGCGTTGATATGGTGGCGCCATATACGAAAGTATGGGGTTTTGGATTAATTAACACATGTGTGCCGGTCCTATATAAGAACGCTCCCTGCTTGCCTCCACATCACTCCCTGAGGAAGCGGTGTGAAACACGTGTTGGAGTGGCTGGCAGGGGAGCAGTTTTTGTACTACTGACATGACAGCAGGTCTGGTATTGTTATGAGCCAAGTACTTTGATGGGCAGCGATTTAAAGTAGACCATTGCTATTATTATATGGGGATAATGTTAGCTGCTTGATCAATGTTCTTGTTGTGTAATTTATAGCTGTTATATGACCTGCTGGGACTTAGGTTATTTAATACATATGGCTCCCATTGTGGGTGTAGTACATGCTCCCCTTTGCCTTGATTTTTAATTATTGTCTGTGTTTATGTTTTTTAATACCATCAATAAAAAAACGTTTTATCGATTTATAAGTTTTATTGGGATAATTTGGTTTGATTAGCTGTTGGTTTATCCCAGTTGAATTCTGAATATCTGTGATTTATGGTCAACTCTTCTAATTTTGGGTTTATATATTTGCAGCACGTCTGCCTGCGTTGCACACTCCAACGAATTATAACTAAGTTACATTGTCAGGGATATTTATTCTTTATTATTCTGCTGTTAATAAAGCTAGACCACCACTGCAATCTTCACCACCTCTCAATTTTTACTACCACATTTTCAGTCCACAATCTTGTCGCAATCAACATGAGTGGCAAAATGACAGATGCTGGTGGAAAGGGGAAGAGGCGTGGTGGAAAAGGCAAAAAATGTTTTGTCAGTGGGGAAGGTGGCAAAGCTCCATTATCATCTGCTGAAGATAGACCATCTACTAGCAAAAGTAAGATGTCTACTACTTATTGTGGACAATCCGATGTGCTCCCTTTTTTACGGACACGAACAACTGGAACAAAGGTAGATGATGGCCAAAAAAGGAAAATGCTTGAATGGATCTCAAGTGGTCCAACAAGTGCCCTCTCAGCCACTTCAAGTACCGCATCCAAAAAACACCATTCCTCTGAGTTGTCATCCCAATCACACTTGATTTCTCCCAGCTCTGAAGTCTCCATCAGCCCTGCACAGTATGGTGGAACTGAGATGGCTGAGTCTGCAGAGCTGTTCAGTCACACTATAGCCTGGGAATCAGAGGTCTGCTCCCAAGCTACAGTGAGTACAGAACAGGAAATGGTCTGCAGTGATGCCCAGAACCTTTGTGACTCAGATTCAGGCCGTGAGGACCAAGTTTCTGAGCATAATGTTGACCCTTTGTCACAAACTGTAACACCTGTGGTTATAGACAATGAGGAACATACTGATGAAGATGAGACGCAGATACCCGATTGGGATGACAACTTAAATATTCGGTCAGGGCAAGAAGAGGCTCGGTCTGAGGGGGAGGGGAGTGCAAACACAACAATTGATGATGACGTTCTAGATCCCACCTACTGTCAACCCCCAGTCAGGCACTCGAGGAGGTCAACAGAGGCGGTGGAGGAGGATGCAACCGACGACGAAGTTACCTTGCGCCTTCCTGGACAGAGTCGGAGCACTGGTAGCACGTCTACAACTGCATCCTCAGCCACCACTCTGCCTATGAGCATTATTCGGGGTGGATCAACAGGTCGCATGGCCTCTAAGCCTTGCCTAGCCTGGGCCTTTTTTCACATCGAAAAAGATCGCCCAACTCATGTGATATGTAACATTTGTCATGATTCTGTTAGTAGAGGTCAAAACCTCAGCAGTTTGACAACTTCTTCCATGAATCGTCACATGAATAAATATCATAAGTCCCGGTGGGAAGCTCACCGTGCTGCAATGCCGGCTAGCGGAGCGAACCATCCACCGCCCGCCCCTTCCAGTGCATCCGCGCGCTCTTCATCTTCTAGGACTGTGGGGACAGCTGTCACACCTGTTTTTCCACGCAAAACTTCCACCACTGTAACCGCAACAGGCAGTTTGCTTGTAAGGTCGTCAGTTGGTTTGGAAGGGGAAACAAGTGAGTGTGTACAGCTCTCTCAGACATCGATAGCACCAACGTTGGATGAAGGCAACATCATGTCTCCGCCTGCACTTTCCTCACAAACCTGCATTTTTCCAGGGACACCCTACTCAACACCGTCTACACACAGCAGCCAGATCTCTGTCCCTCAGATGTGGTCAAATAAAAGGCCACTTCCTCCGACCCATGACAAAGCTAAGAGGTTGACTCTATCCCTCTGTAAGCTGTTGGCTACCGAAATGCTGCCTTTCCGCCTAGTGGACACACAGGATTTTAGAGACCTTATGTCTGTCGCTGTGCCCCAGTACCAGATGCCTAGTCGCCACTACTTCTCTAAGAAAGGTGTGCCCGCGCTACACCAGCATGTCGCACACAACATCACCGCTTCCTTGAGAAACTCTGTGTGTGAACGGGTGCATTTCACCACCGATACTTGGACCAGTAAGCATGGACAGGGACGTTACATGTCGCTGACTGGGCACTGGGTAACTATGGTGATAGATGGTGAAGGGTCTGCTGCACAAGTCTTGCCGTCCCCACGACTTGTGTGTCAATCCTCTGTCTGTCCAAGTTCCGCCACAGCTTCTGCATCCTCCACCTCATCTGGGTCCTCCACCTCCGCCCCAAGCCTGCCTGGTCAGGCCACCAGCGTTCTCACTGCGCAGAAGGAATCACGCACGCCTCATTACTATGCTGGCAGCCGAGCGCAACGGCATCAGGCGGTCTTTAGCTTGACATGTCTTGGTAATAAGAGTCACACAGCTGAGGAGTTGTGGTCAGCTCTGCGGTCCGAGTTTAATAAATGGTTGTCTCCACTCAACCTGCAGCCTGGTAAGGCCGTGTGCGACAATGCTGCAAACCTGGGTGCGGCCCTTCGCCTGGGCAAGGTGACACACGTACCTTGTATGGCTCACGTGTTGAACCTTGTCGTGCAGCAATTTTTAACACACTATCCCGGCCTAGATGGCCTTCTGAACAGGGCACGAAAACTGTCTGCTCACTTCCGGCGTTCAAGCGCCGCAGCTGAGCGACTTGCATCGCTCCAGAAGTCTTTCGGCCTGCCGGTTCATCGCCTGAAATGCGATGTGGCGACACGCTGGAATTCAACTCTACACATGTTACAGCGACTGTGGCAGCACCGCAGAGCCCTGGTGCAATACGTCATGACGTATAGCCTGGGCCAACGAGATGCAGAGGTGGGGCAGATCACCCTGATGGAGTGGTCTCAGATCAAGGACCTATGCACCCTTCTGCACAGTTTCGACATGGCGACGAATATGTTTAGCTCTGACAATGCCATTATCAGCATGACGATTCCAGTCATTTACATGCTGGAGCACACGCTAAACACTATTCGGAGTCAGGGGGTGGGACAACATGAAGGGGAGGAACTACAGGAGGATTCATATGTGCAAGGGACAACAACATCACCAAGATCCAGACGTTCATCATCACCAACGCAGCAGGCATGGGACCATGGGGAACAGGGATCGACAAGGGCGCATAGTAGCAGGCGAAATGTTGAGCAAGGTGCAGGAGAACATGAAGAAATGGAGGACGAACTGTCCATGGACATGGAAGACTCAGCGGATGAGGGAGACCTTGGTCAAATTTCAGTTGAAAGAGGTTGGGGGGAGATGTCAGAGGAAGAAAGAACGGTTAGCACCTCTATGCCACAAACACAGCGTGGACTTGGTCCGCATGGCTGCGCAAGACACATGAGTGCCTTCTTGTTGCACTACCTCCAACATGACAGTCGTATTGTCAAAATTAGAAGTGATGATGACTACTGGATTGCCACACTATTAGATCCCCGGTACAAGTCCAAATTTTGTGACATAATTCCAGCCATAGAAAGGGATGCACGTATGCAGGAGTATCAGCAGAAGCTGTTACTCGATCTTAGCTCGGCTTTTCCACCAAACAACCGTGCAGGTGCAGGGAGGGAATCTCCCAGTTGTAACTTGACAAACATGGGACGGTCTCGTCATCTTCACCAGTCTACCCGTACCAGTAGGACCGTATCTGGTGCCGGTAACAGCAATTTTATGGAATCTTTTCATAATTTTTTTAGACCCTCTTTTGCAAGGCCACCAGAGACAACAAGTCTGACACATACTCAACGGCTGGAGAGGATGATACAGGAGTATCTCCAAATGAACATCGATGCCATGACTGTGCAACTGGAGCCTTGCTCCTTTTGGGCTTCAAACATAGAAAAATGGCCAGAGCTCTCCAGTTACGCCTTGGAGATTTTGTCGTGTCCAGCTGCCAGCGTTGTCTCTGAACGTGTATTCAGTGCTGCTGGGTGTGTGCTGACAGATAAGCGCACGCGTCTGTCCAGTGACAATGTGGACAGACTGACGTTCATCAAAATGAACAAGTCATGGATCCAGAAGGAATTTACTACCCCTGTGTCATCCTGGGGAGAGTAAATGCTTGTGGATTTGGAATGTGCTTGATGCAAATCAAAACATCCTGTTTGCAACTAGGGCCCAAGTGCTGCCACTGATGGGGTGGGTGTCTGTGTGGCCCAATTTTTGGAAAAAAGGGAGACTCCGCTTGGAGTAACCCTTGCTTGCTGTGTTTTTAAAAGAAGCCAAGATGAACAGAGCTGGGATCAGGAAAGACTTTGCTACCTACCCCGGTGTCATCCTGGGGACGGATAAGAATGGCGTATTTTTGAATGTGCTTGATGCAAATCAAAACATCCTGTTTGCAACTAGGGCCCAAGTGCTGCCACTGATGGGGTGGGTGTCTGTGTGGCCCAATTTTTGGAAAAAAAGGGAGACTCCGCTTGGAGTAACCCTTGCTTACATTGTTTTTAAAAGAAGCCAAGATGAACAAGTCATGGATCAGCAAAGACTTTATCTACGTACCCCGGTGTCATCCTGGGGACGGATAAGAATGGCGTATTTTTGAATGTGCTTGATGCAAATCAAAACATCCTGTTTGCAACTAGGGCCCAAGTGCTGCCACTGATGGGGTGGGTGTCTGTGTGGCCCAATTTTTGGAAAAAAGGGAGACTCCGCTTGGAGTAACCCTTGCTTGCTGTGTTTTTAAAAGAAGCCAAGATGAACAGAGCTGGGATCAGGAAAGACTTTGCTACCTACCCCGGTGTCATCCTGGGGACGGATAAGAATGGCGTATTTTTGAATGTGCTTGATGCAAATCTAGCTGTGAAGTGTACAACTGGGGCACAACTGCTGCCACTGAAGGGGTGGGTGTGTGTGGGCCCAATTTTTGGAAAAAAGGGAGACTCCGCTTGGAGTAACCCTTGCTTGCTGTGTTTTTAAAAGAAGCCAAGATGAACAGAGCTGGGATCAGGAAAGACTTTGCTACCTACCCCGGTGTCATCCTGGGGACGGATAAGAATGGCGTATTTTTGAATGTGCTTGATGCAAATCTAGCTGTGAAGTGTACAACTGGGGCACAACTGCTGCCACTGAAGGGGTGGGTGTGTGTGGGCCCAATTTTTGGAAAAAAGGGAGACTCCGCTTGGAGTAACCCTTGCTTGCTGTGTTTTTAAAAGAAGCCAAGATGAACAGAGCTGGGATCAGGAAAGACTTTGCTACCTACCCCGGTGTCATCCTGGGGACGGATAAGAATGGCGTATTTTTGAATGTGCTTGATGCAAATCAAAACATCCTGTTTGCAACTAGGGCCCAAGTGCTGCCACTGATGGGGTGGGTGTCTGTGTGGCCCAATTTTTGGAAAAAAGGGAGACTCCGCTTGGAGTAACCCTTGCTTGCTGTGTTTTTAAAAGAAGCCAAGATGAACAGAGCTGGGATCAGGAAAGACTTTGCTACCTACCCCGGTGTCATCCTGGGGACGGATAAGAATGGCGTATTTTTGAATGTGCTTGATGCAAATCAAAACATCCTGTTTGCAACTAGGGCCCAAGTGCTGCCACTGATGGGGTGGGTGTCTGTGTGGCCCAATTTTTGGAAAAAAGGGAGACTCCGCTTGGAGTAACCCTTGCTTGCTGTGTTTTTAAAAGAAGCCAAGATGAACAGAGCTGGGATCAGGAAAGACTTTGCTACCTACCCCGGTGTCATCCTGGGGACGGATAAGAATGGCGTATTTTTGAATGTGCTTGATGCAAATCAAAACATCCTGTTTGCAACTAGGGCCCAAGTGCTGCCACTGATGGGGTGGGTGTCTGTGTGGCCCAATTTTTGGAAAAAAAGGGAGACTCCGCTTGGAGTAACCCTTGCTTACATTGTTTTTAAAAGAAGCCAAGATGAACAAGTCATGGATCAGCAAAGACTTTATCTACGTACCCCGGTGTCATCCTGGGGACGGATAAGAATGGCGTATTTTTGAATGTGCTTGATGCAAATCAAAACATCCTGTTTGCAACTAGGGCCCAAGTGCTGCCACTGATGGGGTGGGTGTCTGTGTGGCCCAATTTTTGGAAAAAAGGGAGACTCCGCTTGGAGTAACCCTTGCTTGCTGTGTTTTTAAAAGAAGCCAAGATGAACAGAGCTGGGATCAGGAAAGACTTTGCTACCTACCCCGGTGTCATCCTGGGGACGGATAAGAATGGCGTATTTTTGAATGTGCTTGATGCAAATCTAGCTGTGAAGTGTACAACTGGGGCACAACTGCTGCCACTGAAGGGGTGGGTGTGTGTGGGCCCAATTTTTGGAAAAAAGGGAGACTCCGCTTGGAGTAACCCTTGCTTGCTGTGTTTTTAAAAGAAGCCAAGATGAACAGAGCTGGGATCAGGAAAGACTTTGCTACCTACCCCGGTGTCATCCTGGGGACGGATAAGAATGGCGTATTTTTGAATGTGCTTGATGCAAATCAAAACATCCTGTTTGCAACTAGGGCCCAAGTGCTGCCACTGATGGGGTGGGTGTCTGTGTGGCCCAATTTTTGGAAAAAAGGGAGACTCCGCTTGGAGTAACCCTTGCTTGCTGTGTTTTTAAAAGAAGCCAAGATGAACAGAGCTGGGATCAGGAAAGACTTTGCTACCTACCCCGGTGTCATCCTGGGGACGGATAAGAATGGCGTATTTTTGAATGTGCTTGATGCAAATCTAGCTGTGAAGTGTACAACTGGGGCACAACTGCTGCCACTGAAGGGGTGGGTGTGTGTGGGCCCAATTTTTGGAAAAAAGGGAGACTCCGCTTGGAGTAACCCTTGCTTGCTGTGTTTTTAAAAGAAGCCAAGATGAACAGAGCTGGGATCAGGAAAGACTTTGCTACCTACCCCGGTGTCATCCTGGGGACGGATAAGAATGGCGTATTTTTGAATGTGCTTGATGCAAATCAAAACATCCTGTTTGCAACTAGGGCCCAAGTGCTGCCACTGATGGGGTGGGTGTCTGTGTGGCCCAATTTTTGGAAAAAAGGGAGACTCCGCTTGGAGTAACCCTTGCTTGCTGTGTTTTTAAAAGAAGCCAAGATGAACAGAGCTGGGATCAGGAAAGACTTTGCTACCTACCCCGGTGTCATCCTGGGGACGGATAAGAATGGCGTATTTTTGAATGTGCTTGATGCAAATCTAGCTGTGAAGTGTACAACTGGGGCACAACTGCTGCCACTGAAGGGGTGGGTGTGTGTGCGCCCAATTTTTGGAAAAAAGGGAGACTCCGCTTGGAGTAACCCTTGCTTGCTGTGTTTTTAAAAGAAGCCAAGATGAACAGAGCTGGGATCAGGAAAGACTTTGCTACCTACCCCGGTGTCATCCTGGGGACGGATAAGAATGGCGTATTTTTGAATGTGCTTGATGCAAATCAAAACATCCTGTTTGCAACTAGGGCCCAAGTGCTGCCACTGATGGGGTGGGTGTCTGTGTGGCCCAATTTTTGGAAAAAAAGGGAGACTCCGCTTGGAGTAACCCTTGCTTACATTGTTTTTAAAAGAAGCCAAGATGAACAAGTCATGGATCAGCAAAGACTTTATCTACGTACCCCGGTGTCATCCTGGGGACGGATAAGAATGGCGTATTTTTGAATGTGCTTGATGCAAATCAAAACATCCTGTTTGCAACTAGGGCCCAAGTGCTGCCACTGATGGGGTGGGTGTCTGTGTGGCCCAATTTTTGGAAAAAAGGGAGACTCCGCTTGGAGTAACCCTTGCTTGCTGTGTTTTTAAAAGAAGCCAAGATGAACAGAGCTGGGATCAGGAAAGACTTTGCTACCTACCCCGGTGTCATCCTGGGGACGGATAAGAATGGCGTATTTTTGAATGTGCTTGATGCAAATCAAAACATCCTGTTTGCAACTAGGGCCCAAGTGCTGCCACTGATGGGGTGGGTGTCTGTGTGGCCCAATTTTTGGAAAAAAAGGGAGACTCCGCTTGGAGTAACCCTTGCTTACATTGTTTTTAAAAGAAGCCAAGATGAACAAGTCATGGATCAGCAAAGACTTTATCTACGTACCCCGGTGTCATCCTGGGGACGGATAAGAATGGCGTATTTTTGAATGTGCTTGATGCAAATCAAAACATCCTGTTTGCAACTAGGGCCCAAGTGCTGCCACTGATGGGGTGGGTGTCTGTGTGGCCCAATTTTTGGAAAAAAGGGAGACTCCGCTTGGAGTAACCCTTGCTTGCTGTGTTTTTAAAAGAAGCCAAGATGAACAGAGCTGGGATCAGGAAAGACTTTGCTACCTACCCCGGTGTCATCCTGGGGACGGATAAGAATGGCGTATTTTTGAATGTGCTTGATGCAAATCTAGCTGTGAAGTGTACAACTGGGGCACAACTGCTGCCACTGAAGGGGTGGGTGTGTGTGGGCCCAATTTTTGGAAAAAAGGGAGACTCCGCTTGGAGTAACCCTTGCTTGCTGTGTTTTTAAAAGAAGCCAAGATGAACAGAGCTGGGATCAGGAAAGACTTTGCTACCTACCCCGGTGTCATCCTGGGGACGGATAAGAATGGCGTATTTTTGAATGGGCTTGATGCAAATCAAAACATCCTGTTTGCAACTAGGGCCCAAGTGCTGCCACTGATGGGGTGGGTGTCTGTGTGGCCCAATTTTTGGAAAAAAGGGAGACTCCGCTTGGAGTAACCCTTGCTTGCTGTGTTTTTAAAAGAAGCCAAGATGAACAGAGCTGGGATCAGGAAAGACTTTGCTACCTACCCCGGTGTCATCCTGGGGACGGATAAGAATGGCGTATTTTTGAATGTGCTTGATGCAAATCTAGCTGTGAAGTGTACAACTGGGGCACAACTGCTGCCACTGAAGGGGTGGGTGTGTGTGGGCCCAATTTTTGGAAAAAAGGGAGACTCCGCTTGGAGTAACCCTTGCTTGCTGTGTTTTTAAAAGAAGCCAAGATGAACAGAGCTGGGATCAGGAAAGACTTTGCTACCTACCCCGGTGTCATCCTGGGGACGGATAAGAATGGCGTATTTTTGAATGTGCTTGATGCAAATCAAAACATCCTGTTTGCAACTAGGGCCCAAGTGCTGCCACTGATGGGGTGGGTGTCTGTGTGGCCCAATTTTTGGAAAAAAGGGAGACTCCGCTTGGAGTAACCCTTGCTTGCTGTGTTTTTAAAAGAAGCCAAGATGAACAGAGCTGGGATCAGGAAAGACTTTGCTACCTACCCCGGTGTCATCCTGGGGACGGATAAGAATGGCGTATTTTTGAATGTGCTTGATGCAAATCTAGCTGTGAAGTGTACAACTGGGGCACAACTGCTGCCACTGAAGGGGTGGGTGTGTGTGGGCCCAATTTTTGGAAAAAAGGGAGACTCCGCTTGGAGTAACCCTTGCTTGCTGTGTTTTTAAAAGAAGCCAAGATGAACAGAGCTGGGATCAGGAAAGACTTTGCTACCTACCCCGGTGTCATCCTGGGGACGGATAAGAATGGCGTATTTTTGAATGTGCTTGATGCAAATCAAAACATCCTGTTTGCAACTAGGGCCCAAGTGCTGCCACTGATGGGGTGGGTGTCTGTGTGGCCCAATTTTTGGAAAAAAAGGGAGACTCCGCTTGGAGTAACCCTTGCTTACATTGTTTTTAAAAGAAGCCAAGATGAACAAGTCATGGATCAGCAAAGACTTTATCTACGTACCCCGGTGTCATCCTGGGGACGGATAAGAATGGCGTATTTTTGAATGTGCTTGATGCAAATCAAAACATCCTGTTTGCAACTAGGGCCCAAGTGCTGCCACTGATGGGGTGGGTGTCTGTGTGGCCCAATTTTTGGAAAAAAGGGAGACTCCGCTTGGAGTAACCCTTGCTTGCTGTGTTTTTAAAAGAAGCCAAGATGAACAGAGCTGGGATCAGGAAAGACTTTGCTACCTACCCCGGTGTCATCCTGGGGACGGATAAGAATGGCGTATTTTTGAATGTGCTTGATGCAAATCTAGCTGTGAAGTGTACAACTGGGGCACAACTGCTGCCACTGAAGGGGTGGGTGTGTGTGGGCCCAATTTTTGGAAAAAAGGGAGACTCCGCTTGGAGTAACCCTTGCTTGCTGTGTTTTTAAAAGAAGCCAAGATGAACAGAGCTGGGATCAGGAAAGACTTTGCTACCTACCCCGGTGTCATCCTGGGGACGGATAAGAATGGCGTATTTTTGAATGTGCTTGATGCAAATCAAAACATCCTGTTTGCAACTAGGGCCCAAGTGCTGCCACTGATGGGGTGGGTGTCTGTGTGGCCCAATTTTTGGAAAAAAGGGAGACTCCGCTTGGAGTAACCCTTGCTTGCTGTGTTTTTAAAAGAAGCCAAGATGAACAGAGCTGGGATCAGGAAAGACTTTGCTACCTACCCCGGTGTCATCCTGGGGACGGATAAGAATGGCGTATTTTTGAATGTGCTTGATGCAAATCAAAACATCCTGTTTGCAACTAGGGCCCAAGTGCTGCCACTGATGGGGTGGGTGTCTGTGTGGCCCAATTTTTGGAAAAAAAGGGAGACTCCGCTTGGAGTAACCCTTGCTTACATTGTTTTTAAAAGAAGCCAAGATGAACAAGTCATGGATCAGCAAAGACTTTATCTACGTACCCCGGTGTCATCCTGGGGACGGATAAGAATGGCGTATTTTTGAATGTGCTTGATGCAAATCAAAACATCCTGTTTGCAACTAGGGCCCAAGTGCTGCCACTGATGGGGTGGGTGTCTGTGTGGCCCAATTTTTGGAAAAAAGGGAGACTCCGCTTGGAGTAACCCTTGCTTGCTGTGTTTTTAAAAGAAGCCAAGATGAACAGAGCTGGGATCAGGAAAGACTTTGCTACCTACCCCGGTGTCATCCTGGGGACGGATAAGAATGGCGTATTTTTGAATGTGCTTGATGCAAATCTAGCTGTGAAGTGTACAACTGGGGCACAACTGCTGCCACTGAAGGGGTGGGTGTGTGTGGGCCCAATTTTTGGAAAAAAGGGAGACTCCGCTTGGAGTAACCCTTGCTTGCTGTGTTTTTAAAAGAAGCCAAGATGAACAGAGCTGGGATCAGGAAAGACTTTGCTACCTACCCCGGTGTCATCCTGGGGACGGATAAGAATGGCGTATTTTTGAATGTGCTTGATGCAAATCAAAACATCCTGTTTGCAACTAGGGCCCAAGTGCTGCCACTGATGGGGTGGGTGTCTGTGTGGCCCAATTTTTGGAAAAAAGGGAGACTCCGCTTGGAGTAACCCTTGCTTGCTGTGTTTTTAAAAGAAGCCAAGATGAACAGAGCTGGGATCAGGAAAGACTTTGCTACCTACCCCGGTGTCATCCTGGGGACGGATAAGAATGGCGTATTTTTGAATGTGCTTGATGCAAATCAAAACATCCTGTTTGCAACTAGGGCCCAAGTGCTGCCACTGATGGGGTGGGTGTCTGTGTGGCCCAATTTTTGGAAAAAAAAGGGAGACTCCGCTTGGAGTAACCCTTGCTTACATTGTTTTTAAAAGAAGCCAAGATGAACAAGTCATGGATCAGCAAAGACTTTATCTACGTACCCCGGTGTCATCCTGGGGACGGATAAGAATGGCGTATTTTTGAATGTGCTTGATGCAAATCAAAACATCCTGTTTGCAACTAGGGCCCAAGTGCTGCCACTGATGGGGTGGGTGTCTGTGTGGCCCAATTTTTGGAAAAAAGGGAGACTCCGCTTGGAGTAACCCTTGCTTGCTGTGTTTTTAAAAGAAGCCAAGATGAACAGAGCTGGGATCAGGAAAGACTTTGCTACCTACCCCGGTGTCATCCTGGGGACGGATAAGAATGGCGTATTTTTGAATGTGCTTGATGCAAATCTAGCTGTGAAGTGTACAACTGGGGCACAACTGCTGCCACTGAAGGGGTGGGTGTGTGTGGGCCCAATTTTTGGAAAAAAGGGAGACTCCGCTTGGAGTAACCCTTGCTTGCTGTGTTTTTAAAAGAAGCCAAGATGAACAGAGCTGGGATCAGGAAAGACTTTGCTACCTACCCCGGTGTCATCCTGGGGACGGATAAGAATGGCGTATTTTTGAATGTGCTTGATGCAAATCAAAACATCCTGTTTGCAACTAGGGCCCAAGTGCTGCCACTGATGGGGTGGGTGTCTGTGTGGCCCAATTTTTGGAAAAAAGGGAGACTCCGCTTGGAGTAACCCTTGCTTGCTGTGTTTTTAAAAGAAGCCAAGATGAACAGAGCTGGGATCAGGAAAGACTTTGCTACCTACCCCGGTGTCATCCTGGGGACGGATAAGAATGGCGTATTTTTGAATGTGCTTGATGCAAATCTAGCTGTGAAGTGTACAACTGGGGCACAACTGCTGCCACTGAAGGGGTGGGTGTGTGTGGGCCCAATTTTTGGAAAAAATGGAGACTCCGCTTGGAGTAACCCTTGCTTGCTGTGTTTTTAAAAGAAGCCAAGATGAACAGAGCTGGGATCAGGAAAGACTTTGCTACCTACCCCGGTGTCATCCTGGGGACGGATAAGAATGGCGTATTTTTGAATGTGCTTGATGCAAATCAAAACATCCTGTTTGCAACTAGGGCCCAAGTGCTGCCACTGATGGGGTGGGTGTCTGTGTGGCCCAATTTTTGGAAAAAAGGGAGACTCCGCTTGGAGTAACCCTTGCTTGCTGTGTTTTTAAAAGAAGCCAAGATGAACAGAGCTGGGATCAGGAAAGACTTTGCTACCTACCCCGGTGTCATCCTGGGGACGGATAAGAATGGCGTATTTTTGAATGTGCTTGATGCAAATCTAGCTGTGAAGTGTACAACTGGGGCACAACTGCTGCCACTGAAGGGGTGGGTGTGTGTGGGCCCAATTTTTGGAAAAAAGGGAGACTCCGCTTGGAGTAACCCTTGCTTGCTGTGTTTTTAAAAGAAGCCAAGATGAACAGAGCTGGGATCAGGAAAGACTTTGCTACCTACCCCGGTGTCATCCTGGGGACGGATAAGAATGGCGTATTTTTGAATGTGCTTGATGCAAATCAAAACATCCTGTTTGCAACTAGGGCCCAAGTGCTGCCACTGATGGGGTGGGTGTCTGTGTGGCCCAATTTTTGGAAAAAAAGGGAGACTCCGCTTGGAGTAACCCTTGCTTACATTGTTTTTAAAAGAAGCCAAGATGAACAAGTCATGGATCAGCAAAGACTTTATCTACGTACCCCGGTGTCATCCTGGGGACGGATAAGAATGGCATATTTTTGAATGTGCTTGATGCAAATCAAAACATCCTGTTTGCAACTAGGGCCCAAGTGCTGCCACTGATGGGGTGGGTGTCTGTGTGGCCCAATTTTTGGAAAAAAGGGAGACTCCGCTTGGAGTAACCCTTGCTTGCTGTGTTTTTAAAAGAAGCCAAGATGAACAGAGCTGGGATCAGGAAAGACTTTGCTACCTACCCCGGTGTCATCCTGGGGACGGATAAGAATGGCGTATTTTTGAATGTGCTTGATGCAAATCTAGCTGTGAAGTGTACAACTGGGGCACAACTGCTGCCACTGAAGGGGTGGGTGTGTGTGGGCCCAATTTTTGGAAAAAAGGGAGACTCCGCTTGGAGTAACCCTTGCTTGCTGTGTTTTTAAAAGAAGCCAAGATGAACAGAGCTGGGATCAGGAAAGACTTTGCTACCTACCCCGGTGTCATCCTGGGGACGGATAAGAATGGCGTATTTTTGAATGTGCTTGATGCAAATCAAAACATCCTGTTTGCAACTAGGGCCCAAGTGCTGCCACTGATGGGGTGGGTGTCTGTGTGGCCCAATTTTTGGAAAAAAGGGAGACTCCGCTTGGAGTAACCCTTGATTGCTGTGTTTTTAAAAGAAGCCAAGATGAACAGAGCTGGGATCAGGAAAGACTTTGCTACCTACCCCGGTGTCATCCTGGGGACGGATAAGAATGGCGTATTTTTGAATGTGCTTGATGCAAATGTAGCTGTGAAGTGTACAACTGGGGCACAAGTGCTGCCACTGAAGGGGTGGGTGTGTGTGTGGCCCAATTTTTGGAAAAAAGGGAGACTCCGCTTGGAGTCACCTTGCGGTGTTTTACATGATTTTAGAAGGGCGTGCCATGCCTATATCTGTGTGTCCTCCTCTTTTTCCTTGTCCAGCTGTTTTGTTTTCGCATGAGTATATGTCCTTGTCACTTTCCAATGTGTTTGAGTTGTTTGTCACCTTTAGGACACCTTTGAGGGTGTTTTCTAGGTGTTTTTCTGTGTTTGTGATTGCCTGCCATTGTTTCCTATGCAGTTCGAGTTCGGTTCGTCGAACGTTCGACGAACCGAACTCGAACGGGAGGTCCGTTCGGCGAACCAACCTCGAGCCGAACCGCGACCGGTTCGCTCATCTCTAGTCACTACTAGCATGATGCAGGTCTGTGAGGTGGCTTTCATTTCCGCACTGTCTTGTTCACCATCTGTCTCGTTCACCGTCTGTCTCTGTCTGTCTCTAGCTTTCCGTCTCTTTTCTTTCCCTGTCTGTCTCTCTCTATCCGTCTCCCCACTGACATCTTATTACCTCTTATACTAACACTGTCCTTTGTTACTATAGTAACCAATCACAGCTGAGATTAATAAACTGTAGTTCCAGGCTCCATTCACTTTAATGGAGTCATGTTTTTTGGAGAGTAACTGTAAAGCGCAGGGTTAAATTTTCCTGTGAAACCGTAGTCTACAACGTTCCCTGGGTCACATGGGTCATCTGTGCAAAAAAACGTTATTGTAAATGAGATAGTGCGGATTCCTTTAGCGGACTCACACACACACACACACACACACACACACACACACTCAGCTTTATATATTAGATATTATATATATATAATATTTATTTAAAATTGAAAGATATATACAGTTGTGTACCGCTCATGGCGGCAGACCACGTTGCTACTAAGGGACCTGTGAGTCAGGGGGCCAGTTCCAGGGCCTGCACTGGACCCTCCTCCGTCCTGTATTGCACGTTCAACTGAACGATAAATGCCAATATAATTGAAAGCAATGATCTGACGGCTCCCTCCTCCATTATTCTCCCTGTGCTTATGAGCTTTGATGTCTCAGTGCAGAGGGCACAATGATGTCACTTCAACGCACCCTCTGCAGACCAGTGCCGAACATTCAGGACACCTGCTGCGAAGATTGGAGCAGCGGGAGAATGGGGAGAGATGAGTAATTTTTTTAATCATTAGGTGGGGCAGCCATTATACTGTTTTGATCTGTGTAGGGGCCAAAATATAGTTTGCTGGGCTGTATGAGGGGGACATTATAGTATTTGGATGTCTATGTGAAGCGCATTATACTGTGTGTGAGCCATTATAAAATGTGGTGGGTTGTGTCGGGGCTATCATACTGTGTTGATGAAACTGTACTTTGTGGGTTGTTGAAAATGGAGGTTCACGAAACTTTGCGTCATCTTTTCAGAGTAGCTACTGAAAAAACTCGTTCTATCAGTCAGCGTAGGGGTAAACAGCCCTCTTTTCAGAGTATCAGAGGCTATTGTTGGGCAGAACCAGGACCTGGATTCCGGATGTGTGATCAGGATCAGGCACTTGTGAAATTAAAAATTAATAGTAAAGTAAAAAAAAAAAAAGAAGAAAGCGCTTCATACTGACCGAGGCTCCGTTGCAGCTGTACACTGCTCCCGTGGCTTCTCCTTCACTTTCTGGGCCTCTAATTACTGCTCATTCATATGCACTGCTTTCCCCGTCCTCCGGCTGTCCTGTCTCCTGTGATTGGTTGCAGTCAGACGCACCCTTAGCGTATGTGACAGCATCTGCCTACAACCAATCACGGGCGCCAAGACGGTTGATGAGCGAGAAAGCAATTCAACTCTGCGGATCATTATTGTGGTATAAAACGCATAAAATTTTTCACTGTGTTTTTCTCCCATATTATGACACCAAGAACAGAAAAAGCATATGGCTACAGTATGCAGCCCCCAGCCGTGCGCTTATATTGGCTGTGTATCCAAATAAGAAGAACTGCATGCGGCTTTTTTCTTGATTTACAAAAATAATTTAAAAATAAGCGAAATTCAGTCCCCCCCGAATTTTGGTACCCATGCATGATAAACCACAAAAGCTGGGGGCTGGTATTGTCAGGCTGGGGAGACCCCTATTTATTGAGCCGCCCCGTGCCTAAAAATAGCAGCCTGCAGCCACTCAGGATTGTCACATCCATTAGATGTGACAATCCCAGCACTTTACCTGGCTCTTCCTGGTTGCTCTGGGGCGGTGGCAATCAGGCTAATATGAAGTTAATCACAGCCCACAGCTGCCTCTAAGCCAGATATTAATCGTCAGGGTCTATGAGACACCCCCCCCCCTTAGTAATCTGTAAGTGACAGTAAATAAACACATACACCAAGAAAAAACAGTTTTTTGTAATTAAATACATCACCCTCATAAGCCTCTTGATTAGGCTACATTCACAGGATTGCCCCGTTTTTGCGGTCTGCAAAAAAATGGTCATGTTTTTTCACGGATGCAACTGTGTGGCATCCGTTCCGTTCTGTATATGGTCCGTGTGTCATCTGCGTACCTTCCTATTTTTTTCATACTGCAAAAAAACGGAAGCAGCTAGATAGATAGAGGAATAGATAGAGACAGATAGCTAGAGGGATAAATAGAGGGATGGATGAATGAATCAAGGGATAGATAGAGGGATAGATAATAGATGAGAAAGACCAATATAATGTCCTACGCCCCCCCGCATATTCTAAGCTGGCACCCTTTAGTGCCTTTCATGTGGCACTAAAGGGTGCTTAGCCTTGTATTTAGCCAATAAAAAAATAAATAATTAAAAAAAAACGACATGAGGTCCCCCCTATCTTTTGTAGCCAGCTAGGGTAAAGCAGACGGCTGCAGCCTGCAGACCACAGCTGGCAGCTTCACCTTGGCTGGTAATCTAAAACAGAGGGCACCCCACGCTATTTAAAATTAAATAAATAATTTAAAACAAAAAACGTGGGGTCCCCCCCAAATTGCATCACCAGCCAAGGTAAAGCGGACAGCTGTGGTCTGGTATTCTCAGACTAGGGAGGTCCACCGTTATTGGACACTCCCCAGCCTAAAAATAGCAGGCTACAGCTGCCCCAGAAGTGGCGCATCCATTGGATGTGCCAATCCTGGCGCTTTGCCCCAACTCATCCCGTTGCCCTGGTGCGTTGGCAAACGGGGTAATATATGGGGTTGATGCCAGATGTGTAATGTCACCTGGCATCAAGCCCTGGGGTTGGTGAGGTCAGGCGTCTATCAGATACCCGACATCACCAACCCAGTCAGTAAGAAATAAAAAATAGACAACAAAAAAAGTTTTATTTGAAAAAACACTTCCCACATTCCCTCTTTCAACAATTTATTGACAAGAACAATCCAATCCGGGTCCGGCGTAATCCAATAAGGGGGTCGCACGGCGATCCATACCATAGTCAATGAGACTCCCAGTCAATGAAGAACAAAATGTTCCCCATTGGCTGGGAAAGCCGTGCAGTGACCTGAGCTAACATCAATAGATCAGCCCAGGTCACTGCAGGGGATGCCGAGCGCTGCCATGAGGAGGTTAGATGAGATCATTACCTGCAGTGACGATCTCCTGCTCTCCTGACGTCAGCGCTGTCAATGACTTCTATGCCCGCCGCGTTCTACGCAGTATCGCGAGAGCCCGTGACGTCACTGCTAGTGACAGTCTCGGGCCGCCCGCGAGACGGGCAGAGAAGGCAGTGACCGCGGTGACGTCAGGAGGCAGGAGATCGTCACAGCAGGTAATTATCTCATCTAATCTAACCTGCAGCTACATGTGCAGAGAGCAGGGAGCCGCGCACACTGAGCGCTGGCTCCCTGCTCTCCTAGCTACATTACACATCGGGTTAATTAACCCGATGTGTACTGCAGCTACATGTCACAGTGCAGAGAGCAGGGAGCCGCGCACACTGCTTAGCGCTGGCTCCCTGCTCTCCTAGCTACAGTGCACATCGGGTTAATTAACCAGATGTGTACTGCAGCTACATGTCACAGTGCAGAGAGCAGGGAGCCGCGCACACTGCTTAGCGCTGGCTCCTTGCTCTCCTAGCTACAGTACACATCGGGTTAATTAACCCGATGTATACTGCAGCTACATGTCACAGTGCAGAGAGCAGGGAGCCGCGCACACTGCTTAGCGCTGGCTCCCTGCTCTCCTAGCTACAGTACACATCGGGTTAATTACACGATGTGTACTGCAGCTACATGTGCACAGAGCAGGAGCCGGCGCTGGCAGCAAGAGCGGCGGAGGCTGGTAACGAAGGTAAATATCGGGTAACCACCTTGGTTACCCGATGTTTACCTTGGTTACAGCTTACCGCAGCTGCCAGATGCCGGCTCCTGCTCCCTGCTCGCTTTATTTCGTCGCTCTCTCGCTGTCACACACAGCGATCTGTGCGTCACAGCGGGAGAGCGACGACCAAAAAATGAAGCTGAACATTCAGCAACGAGCGGCGACCTCACAGCAGGGGCCAGCTCGTTGCTGGATGTCACACACAGCGACGGGACGTCGCTGCAACCTCACAGAAAATGGTGACGTAGCAGCGACGTCGTTGTCATTGTCGCTGTGTGTGACACCACCTTTAGCAGTCAGTGTCCCGCTCCCTGCCAGCCCCGCGGCGTGAGAAGCTGCTGATACTGCGGGCAGACACTGACATTGCAGTGCGGGCAGCTGCGGGGCTGGCAGGGAGCGGGACACAGACTGCACGGGCAGTGATGACAAGCAGCGCTCGTCATCCCCGCGGCTGCACGCACTGCAGGGTGAGAAGCAGCTTATACTGCAGAGGGGGGCAAACACTGACACGCTGCAGTGCGGGCATCCGCGGGGCTGGCGCGGGACACAGACTGATGCACACACACAGGTGACCCATGATGACACAGACAGCGTGCACGGGGGAGGGGGGGGGACAGTTCCCAGGGCGTCAGGCAGTAAACATGATAAAGCGCTGGGGACACAGCGTGACAGTGTATCTGACAGCAAGTGTTCCTTGCCTTATTGAACTGGATACTGAATCGGCTGGAATTCAGGGCGCACGTAGCTGGGCACAGGAGGCGGGGGAGGGAGACTATGGAGTGTGTGGGAGGTTGTGGGCAGAGTACGGGGTACAGGGGAATGTGTGGGAGGGTGCACGGAACGGGGGCGGTTACTCCACACACTGTACAGCCCAGCAGGGCGGTAACATGCTGTTCCAGATTTGCATGTCAACATGGCCCTGCCCATGTAGACATGAAATGACCGGAAGCAGCAAAATCGCGGCAGGAGCGGTCACATGACCACTCTGAGCCGGGGGACAGGGGCTGACAGCAGGACAGGTAAGTGGTCTCTATCTACTTACCTGCCCCAATGTAGCCCAATAGGGAAATAAAAAAAAAAATGTCAAAGAAGCCGGATAACCCCTTTAATAAGAAACTGTCGCAGAACAGTATTCTTCCTGTGTGCGTTTAGATGTACAATTTTTATTTTTCTTATTCATTTTTTAACAGTGCCTTTAACACTAGAAGTCCCAGGAATTTCGAGCTCCATAGGGTTCCAATGGTAGAAATGTTAAATGACCGCTCTCTGGGACTTCTACTGTTAAAGGTGTATTCCCATCTCCAAGAACCTATCCCAATATGTAGAAGGGGTAATAATTGTAAATAGCTAGGGCTGAGCGGGCCCGGGCTGTAAATGTCCGGATCCGCGCGGTTTCAGCACTATTCCCGGGCCCGATCCGGGCCCGGGATTCCGGCTACACGATCCGGAACTGGCATTTAATAAAAAATGAAGAAAAAAAACAATAATTAATTAGCGTTTCATACTTACCAGAGTCATGGCGGCACACTTGCTTCCGGGACGCGCTTTCACTTCCTGTGCTGTCACACAGCTTTCCGTGTTTTCCCCGCCCACACGCCCACTGGCCGTCCTCTCAGCTGTGATTGGTTCCTGGCTGATGCGCCCCCAGCCTGTGACAGTGTCTGCCGTGCAGTCATTGCTTATCGCGGTCAGTACTACGCTGCACTCAGAGCGGGCAGCCGTGCTCTATGGCGGCTCGCTCTAACATGTAGCAGAGCTGAAGCGGCGTGGGACTTCTCCTGTGGATTACGTCGGAGCTGCAGGGTGTTTGGGGGTAATAAAGTGGTGAAGGAGGAGTGTTTTGTATTTTATTTCAAATAAAGGATTTTTCTGTGTGTCTGTGTTTATTTACTGTCATTTACAGGTTTGTGTGATGCAGGTATCTGATAGACGCCTGTACCATCACACAAACCTAGGGTTTAGCAGCAGCTATGTGCCCCTGCTAACCCCTGCTATTACCCCGACTGGCACCGCATCACGCCAGCGGGAATAGCCAGTATCGCACCAGTATGTCGCATCTAATAGATGCGACATACCGGACGGCTGCGGGCTGAGGATATACCAGCCCCCGGCCGGCGTTATCTTGGCTGGATGTGAAGATTAGGGGGACCGCACGTGGTTTTTTTTTTTTTTTTTACTTTCACCAGAATCACAGGTGCGAGGGGCTCTGGCAGCACCCGGCAGCCTCACACATGTGACTCCGGGCACTGGATAAACAGCACAGATACTGTGCGACAGCTGGGGCTGCAGCCGAGCGCTATAACTGTGCTGCCGAGTGTGTTTACCACCGTGACCGACAGTGACCTGCTTTCCCTGCCCACCGGCCGTCCTGGCGCCTGTGATTGGTTGCAGTTAGCTGACACGCTGCCACTCAGGATGGGGGCGTGTCTATCTGCAACCAACACACGCCGGTGGGCGGGGAAAACCATGAATATTGAATTGTCGGCTCCGGAAGGTAACAGCGTGACCCGGAAGGAGTGTGTCGCCATGACAGCGCCTCGGTGAGTATGCCGCGCTCGTTCCCAGCCCCCTAGCCCCTCCACAAACGTTTTAACCCTCCGGATTCCGGTCCCCATTGACTTATATGGGCACCTGATTCCGGAGCGGATCGGACTTATTTTTAAGTCTGTTAACGACCCGCCGGCCCCGGGTTATTGTCTTCTCGCTCAACTCTATAAATAGCTCAAATTAGAAATGTAGTATAGTTCTCCTGATATAGCCATGTTTCGTACTTCATGTGCAGGGTATTGCAGCTTAGATATCCACTCATATAGTGAGTTAGTTGCTCATGGTCGTAACTATGGATACCTAAGCTGCAATGCCCTGCACATGAGGTAAGAGATATGGCTATATCAGGAGAACTATACTACATTTCTAATTGGAGATATTTGTTACAGTGCTGGCCAAAAGTATTGGCACCCCTGCAGTTCTGTCAGATAATACTCAGTTTCTTCTTGAAAATGATTGCAATCACAAATTCTTTGTTATTATTATCTTCATTTATTTTGATTGCAATGAGAAAACACAAAAGAGAGTGAAGCAAAAATCAAATCATTGATCATTTAACACAAAACTCCAAAAATGGGCCAGACAAAAGTATTGGCACCCTTAGGCGGGCTTTGCACACTACGACATCGCAGGTGCGATGTCGGTGGGGTCAAATCGAAAGTGACGCACATCCGGCGTCACTTGCGATGTCGTAGTGTGTAAATCCTAGATGATACGATGAACGAGCGCAAAATCATCGTCATCGTATCATCGCTGCAGCCTCCGACATTTCCATAATGCCGGGGGAGCGACAGGTACGATGTAGTTCCTCGTTCCTGCGGCCGCACACATCGCTGTGTGTGAAGCCGCAGGAGCGAGGAACTTCACCTTACCTGCCTCCCGGCTGCAATGAGAAGGACGGAGGTGGGCGGGATGTTTACATCCTGCTCATCTCCGCCCCTCCACTTCAATTGGCCGCCTGCCGTGTGACGTCACTGTGACGCCGCACGGCCCGCCCCCTAAGGAAGGAGGCGGGTCGCCGGCCAGAGGGACGTCGCACGGCAGGTATGTGCGTGTAAAGCTGCCGTAGCGATAATAATCGCTACGGCAGCTTTCACTATATATCGAACGTGCGACGGGGGCGGGACTATCGCTGCAGCATCGGTAACACATTGTTACCGATGTCGCAGCGTGCAAAGCCCGCCTTAGCCTAATACTTGGTTGCACAACCTTTAGCCAAAATAACTGCGAACAACCACTTCTAGGGAGGTTAGCCACAGTGCCATGGGCTTTAAATTTCTTGATGACACTGCACACCATAGACACATGAACTTTCAGGTCTTTGGAGATGGACTTGCAGCCTTGAGATTGCTCATGCTTCCTCACAATTTGGATTCTCAAGTCCTCAGACAGCTCTTTGGTCTTCTTTCTTTTCTCCATGCTCAATGTGGTACACACAACTACACAGGACAGAGGTTGAGTCAACTTTAATCCATGTCAACTGGCTGCAAGTGTGATTTAGTTATTGCCAACACCTGTTGCCACAGGTAAGTTACAGGTGCTGTTAATTACACAAATTAGAGAAGCATCACATGATTTTTCAAACAGTGCCAATACTTTTGTCCAACCCCTTTTATATGTTTGGTATGGAATTATATCCAATTTGGATTTATGACAATTTTTTTTTTCATTGAAGACAAATTAAATGAAGATAATAATACCAAAGAATTTGTGATTGCAATCATTTTCAAGAAGAAACTGAGTATTATCTGACAGAATTGCAGGGGTGCCAATACTTTTGGCCAGCACTGTAATATTATTAATATTATTATTATACCTACTACATATTTGGATAGGATCTTTGAAATGGGAAATTATCGATAAGTGGTTTGAAATTGATCTTCCTTTTTACTACCTAAAAATTATTAGTTAGCATTGCATACTCTCATGTAAGCAGACAACTGCTAGTCCATAGTACAAAGTGATTTCACAGTTACAAAGTGACTATTTTATCTTAGTCACAAGTTGCTGAAATTGTGAATCGGCACTCGTTTTATAAATATATCTTCCAGTGTAAAGAAAATGAATATTTTCCCAATATACTAAGTACAGAATTATTAGATTAGTGAGTATTATCATTTTCATGCAGATTTTCCAACGCCAAGGCTGGCATTTTGTGTAACAGGGAAGATGTGGCCTAAGAATACAACACCCTTTATAAAGGTGTGTGTAATTATTAGGCAGCTTGTTTTCCCTAGGCAAAATGAGCTAAAAGAAGAGATTTAACCAATTCTGAAAAGTCAACAATTGTTAAAAGTCTAAGGGGTACTTTGCACGCTGCGACATCTCTAGCGATCTCGTTAGCGATGTGAAATGCTAGATCACAAGTGTGATCTTTCGAGATTGCACATGTGTAAAAATGACCTATGTGCGATCTCGAAAGATCGCACTTGCGATCTAGCATTTCACATCGCTAACGAGATCGCTAGCGATGTCGCAGCGTGCAAAGTACCCCATTACAGAGGGATGCAGCACTTGCAATTGGGGTGGGATCACAGAACCATCACAAGCTTTGTTGCAAGTAGTCCACATAGCATACCATGGAAGACACTGAAGGACTGCAACCAAGAAGGACAAGTGGATTTCAGATCCAAATGGAGACTGAACTGACACTATGGTTAATTGGGTTTTTGCATAGATAAAACAACTGTGTGTGTAAGGCTGGTGTCACACTTGCGATTGCCTTCTTGTGTATCTCGCGCACGTCTCGTGGTGCATCACCCGGCATGGACTCACACTGTGAGGAGAGTGTGAATCCGTGACGGGTGATGCACCGCGAGACTCGCACGAGGCAATCGCAAGTGTGACACCAGCCTCACACTGAGCTTCAGCAACCAAGGATCATTACTTGATAAAGCGCAGGGTTACACGGTTAAATTAGTCAGTCAAATATTCAGTGATACAGAGACATCTATTGAGAAACTTGCTGCTTTCGTCTAGAGTGTATATCATTAATATCAAGAAAAGAGAAAAAAAAGCTTCACATGTTTTAGTTGAACTGCTGGTCTCTGTTTACAGGCTGCAAGCAGTGATGTACTGTATCGGCACATGACCACTGCTGCCAATCAGTAAATATGGAATGTGACCAAATTAGGCCACTGATAGGCAGCAAGAGTCATGTACCAGCAAAGTATATCATTCTTGGCAGCCTGCAAGCAAAGATCACCAGGTACTGAGAGAGTACACAGATCGTAAAAGCGGACACATGGCGCGTACACTGATGACATACTGATTGTAAAAGCGGACACACGGAGCGTACACTAAAAACTGAGCGTAACAGCGGACAAATGGCACCTACAATGATGACACACTGAGAAGCGTACACTGATGGCACACTGATCATAAAGCAGACACACGGAGCGTACAATGATGACACACTGAGGAGTGTACACTGATGGGACACTAATCATAAAGCAGACACATGGATCGAATACTGATGACACAGTGAGGAGAGTACACTGATGGCACACTGATCATAAAGCAGACACACGGAGCGTACACTGATGACACACTGAGAAGCGTACACTGATGGCACACTGATCATAAAGCAGACACATGGAGCGTACAATGATGACACACTGAGGAGCGTGCACTGATGGCACACTGATCATAAAGCGGACAAACGGACCGTATACTGATGACACACTGAGGAGCGTACACTGATGGCACACTAATCATAAAGCAGACACATGGAGCGTACACTGATGACACACTGAGGAGCGTACACTGATGGCACACTGATCATAAAAGCGGACACAGAGCGTACACTGATGACATGGAGATCATAAAAGTGGACACGTGAAGCGTACACTAATGACACAATGAAGAGCGTACACTGATGACACACTGATCATAAAAGCGCACACACGGACCATACACTGATGACACACTGATCCAAAACACTGATGAAACCAATACTATTTTTTCACTTACGTGGTGAATGAGCCTAAGATGTTACTATAAGATACAAGATCATTGTTTTAGGCCCTGGTCATCTTGGGTCAAACTTCAGAGTATGCAGACCGGTAACATTTCTTTGCTTATGTTTTTCATGCCTAAGTAATGCAAAAAGTAATCATGTGAGGCCTGTGGCAATAATGGAGTTGTCAATCCTGTTCCCACACCTGCGATAACCTATATGCAACTTGTGTAAACCCTGACACATTGGTGTAATCGTGTGGTTTAATGAAACCAAATTTGAGGTGTTTTTTTTAATATACAGTATATCTATGTTAACTATTTAATTTCTTATTAGTACTGTGTATTAGTTTAGATTACTCTTAATACTGAGTTGTAATGTCAAATCATTATTTCCAGTAATAACAAGTCTAAAGGGGACTTTACACGCAACGACATCGCTAACGAGATGTCGTTGGGGTCACGGAATTCATGACACACATCCGCCCCTCCGCTTCTATTGGACGGCTGCCGTGTGACGTCGCTGTGACGCCGCACGAACCATCCCCTTAGAAAAGAGGCTGTTCGCCGGCCACAACGACGTCGTTAGAAAGGTAAGTATGTGTGATGGGTACTAGCGATTTTGTGCGCCACGGGCAGCGATTTGCCCGTGACGCACAAACAACGGGGGCGGGTGCTTTCACAAGCGACATCGCTAGTGATATTGCTGCGTGTAAAGCAGCCTTAAGAGATAAGACTTATGAGCTACCCTACAGCAATTATATACAGTTGTGCTCAAAAGTCTACACACCCTGGAAGATTTTTGGCTTTCTTGGCCTTTTTTCCGAGAATATGTCTTATAACAGAAAATCTTTTTTTCCATTTATGGTTAGGGGTTGGGTAAAGCCATTTATGGTCAAACTACTGTGTTTTCTCTTTTTCAATCATAATGACAGCCAAAAAAAAATGACCCTGATTAAAAGTTCACATACCCCAGTTCTTAACCGTGTATTTCCCCCTCTAACATCAATGACAGCTTGAAGTCTTTTATGGTAGTGGTGGATGAGGCTCTTTATTTTTTCAGATGGTAAAGCTGCCCATTGTTCTTGGCATAAAGCCTCCAGTTCCTGTAAATTCCTGGGATTTCTTGCATGAACCGCGCGCTTGAGTTCTCCCCAAAGTGGCTCAATGATATTGAGGTCAGGAGACAGAGATGGTCACTCCAGAACCTTCACTTTGTTTTGCTGTAGCCAATGACAGGTCGACTTAGCCTTGTATTTTAGATCGTTGTCATTTTGGAACATCCAAGTACGTCCGAAGCGCAGCTTCCAAGCTGATGAGTGCAAATTTGCCATCAGTATTTGCTGATAACACATTGTATTCATCTTTCCTTCAACTTTGACCAAGTTTCCTGTGCCTTTGTAGCTCACACATCCCCACATCATCACGATCCACCTCCGTGCTTTACAGTAGGAATGGTGTTCCTTTCTGAATAGGCCTTGTTGACACCTCTCCAAATGTAACGTTTATAGAACCCTTGAGTTTCCATTTGTTATTCACAGTTTTAACACTGCTGACTGGCATTATTAATTCCATGGATATCTTTTTGTATCCCTTTCCTGTTTTATACAGTTCAACTATATTTTCCCATAGATCTTTTGACAATTCTTTTGCTTTCCCCATGACTCACAATCCAGAAATGTCACTGGCTGGATGAAAGATGCAAGAGTCTGTCTGGATCCCAGAAATTCACTCAGCTTTTATGCACACACTGATTACAAGCAAACAGGTTAAGGTACTGTCACACATAACGAGATCGCTAGCGCGATCGCAGCTGAGTCATGGTTTCCGTGACGCAGTAGCGAATCGCGTTAGCGATCTTGTTATGTGTGACACCTACCAGCGATCAGGCCCCTGCTGTGAGATCTCTAGTCGTTGCAGAATGGTCCAGGCCATTTTCTTCAAAGGCGATGTGTGTGACAGGGTCACAGTGACTGCTGAGATCATTATACAAGTCGCTACTGCGACCTGTATTGTTCCTGCATCGCTGGTAAGATCTGACTGTGTGACATCTCACCTGCGACCTCCCAGCGACTTACCTGCGATCCCTATCAAGTCGCATCGTTTTCGGGATCGCTGGTAAGTCGTTGTGTGTGACTGTGTCTTTACAGGTGAGGATATTACCTTTATTAGTCATTCAAACCCATTTGTGTCAACTTCTGTGCATGTTATCAGGCCAAAATCACCAGGGTATGTGAACTTTTGATCAGTTATTTGGATGTTTTTGGTTGTTATTATGATTTAAAAAAGAGAAAACACAGTAGTTTGACAATAAATGGCTTCACCCAACCACTAACCATGAGTGGAAAAAAAGATTTTGTGTTATCATTCATATTCTCTGAAAAAAGGACAAGAAAACAAAAACTCTGCCGGGGTATGTAAACTTTTGAGCATAACAACTGTATGAGTCGGGACATATCATTGGTGCAGAGCTGCACAGGGGCCCGGGAGGTAAGGGGCCATTATTAGTTTAATTTTAAAGAAGTAAGCAGCTTCTGTCATGGACCCAACAATTAGACTGTAAAGGCCCCATACATATACTGTTCTTGCAGAGGGGCATTTTTCTGCCTGTGGCCACTGTTGATATGAGTTATAGATCCGTTTCTCTACTCAGTTGCACTTTTTTGTGATTCCGAACCACTTTCAGTCTTAAAATGTACTATTAATTGTGACTAGTCAATGATGTATAGTCATGAATTCTACTACCATGGATGATTTTTTGTAACAGTTTGTGACTGACTGATTTTCTGTCTTTAGAACAGGCAGCAGTGATCCATACTGCATTGTGAAGATTGACGATGAGACAATTATCCGGTAAGACACATTTTACTTTCTCCTTTTTCACTTGCATTTCCGTCTTTTTGTTATTATAAATGTATCTAAAAAGACTTCGTATTTGCCAAATGCCCCAGACAATATTAATGGCTGCCATCCAATTCTAATATTTGGCTATTGCTATAAAAGTATATTGTTCATAGTATATCTAGTGCTTCAACTTTCTCACTTGTGTCCACTGGGATTAATAAAACAGACACTGCTTATATGAGTGCCATTAAACATAACAAGAAAGTTATATATAGATGTCTCAATCCCACAACTGACAAAAATAGAAAAGAAACCTAGAAATGTCACATTGCTCTACATTGTATTTGCCTGGTAACATTTGAATCACAGAGGATTTCGTACATGATTTTCTGACAGCCTCGTTGCTGTGTCAGAAAGTTCAAGGACTATGGGAAACTATGAGATGAATGAGCCGCTCTTATAATGGCTAATGTGTGGCCAGCATCCAGTCAGTAGCCCTGAAAGCCCCAGGCTAGGAAAAAGGTTAGTCAAAGAATAAAGCTGGGTTTACACATAGCGACAGGGACAACGACGTCGCTGTTACGTCACCATTTTCTGTGACGCAACAGCGACCTTGTAAGTCGCTGTTATGATCGCTGCTTAGCTGTCAAACACAGCAGACGTAGCAGCGATCATAACGACACGCATCGCTGTGCTACATGTGCAGAGAGCAGGGAGACGCGCACACTGCTTAGCGCTGGCTCCCTGCACTCCTAGCTACAGTACACATCGGGTTAATTACCCGATGTGTACTTCAGCTACATGTGCAGGGAGCCGGCACTGGCAGCTAGAGCAGCGGACGCTGGTAACGAAGGTAAATATCAGGTAACCAGGGAAAGGTCTTCCCTTGGTTACCCGATATTTTACCCTGGTTACAGCTTACCGCAGCTGCCAGATGCTGGCTCCTGTTCCCTGCTCGCTTCATTTCATTGCTCTCTCGCTGTCACACACAGTGATGTGTGCGTCACAGCGGGAGAGCGACGACCAAAAAATGAAGCTGGACATTCAGCAACGACTGGCGACCTCACAGCAGGGGCCAGGTCGTTGCTGGAAGTCACACACAGCGACAGCGACGGGACGTCGCTGCAACATCACAGAAAATGGTGACGTAGCAGCGACATCGTTGTCGTCGTCGTTGTGTGTGACACCACCCTAAGGCTACCTAGGACACAACTGTTTTGGTTATCCAGTAAGAGTATTCCTAGAAGAGAAATAGGTCAGTGAGCTGCCAGATAACCACCTGATTGCAAGGACTAGGGCACCAGTATTCTCTGAATACAATGACCATACCTCCCAACAGAACAGGAAGAGGGACAAATCATGCCACGTAGTGGAAAATTTTGACCACACCCATTTGGCAGTGAGGGACATTCAGCAAGTGCCCAGGACTGTTCATTCATTCATAGTTGAAGCAACCAGAACTTTATTATCTTTATGTAACTTTGCTATATGACATGTGGCCTTTTTTGTGCCTGTCAGGCTATGTGCGCACGTTGCGTACTGTCACTGCAGAAATTTCTGCAGCGATTTGAACAGCACACGTGCGCTTCAAATCGCTGCAGAAACAGTCCGTAATGAAAAAAAAAAAAAGCCGATTCCATGCGCTCTGACTGCAGCCCCTCCCATAGACAGGGCGGGGGCTGAAGGCAAAGCGCACGGAAGAAGTGACATGTCACTTCTTAGAACGCGCGCTTCAGGCAGCAGCCGAAGCGCTGCGCTCTAATACGCCATTTGCGCACGGCTCCTGCACAATCTCCATAGATTGTGCAGGGGACGCAGGACACATGCAGTTACGCTGCGGTGCAGATCGCAGCGTAACTGCATGCAATTACGCAACGTGCGCACATAGCCTAAGGCCGTGTTCACACATTGCATTAATACTGTGTTATCTGTTTTCTGCAGGTGTCTGCACCAATCTACATTATAACAATTTTCTCCAATTATTGCATTTTTGCTGCATTTTTTTATTTCTTTTTCCTCTTATTTGATTTGTTTTTGGTGCAGATGTGAAGTCATGTTTTTAAGTATTGTTATACTACAGGAAAGCTTTGATTCTGCACTTAAAAAGTAACTGCAGTTTTTTCCATGCATTTTTTTAAGGGTCCACATAGAGGCCTCAACTTTTTTAAAGCGTTGTTTTAGTGTGTTATAGTAGTCAACCATAAAAATCCAATATAGAAATCTGGTATGGCTGTAATCGCACTGACTTGAAGAATAAAACCATCTTATCACTGATATCGCACGGTGAATGGCATAAAAATAAATAAAATGATTTCTTGATCTGCTGTTGATTTTTTTATTTTACCTCCCAAAGATAGCAGTAAGGTTCAGCTCACATTTATCCTGCGCTCTACGCTGAGCACTTACACCTGGGTAAATCTCTGAAATATTTGATTAAAATGGAACCCCAGATGAAACATTCACTATCATGAGGCAGATGGAGACACTGTGGACTCTCTCTCCAGCAGTGTCCGTCTTTTTAAAAAGTGTGGTCGGCCACAGTTTTGTACACTTTTAAAAAGACGGACACTGCTGAACAGAGGCCAGATATAGTAAATGGATCCCTCAAAAGTGTCACGTGATGCTGAGATTTTGATGTAAACCCAAATTAAGGGGTTCAGCGTAGAATATAGGATAAATGTGATCCAAAATGTCTTGTAAAATGTTCCCAATAAAAGCTTCAACTCATTCCACACAAAAATAACAAAAATAAGTCACTATTCAGGTCCGTCATCTGTCAATGGAAATATAACGGGCTTCCATGTTACTGGTAACACAAAGGCTTGGAAAAGCACCATGGCTTATCCTCCATAAAAATCTAGAAAAATCAGCACTTCCAAATCCAAATGCATCTTTCCCTTCTGAGCCCCACAATGTGCATTAACCATATGTATTGCATTTCTGTATTGAGGAGAGCCCGTTTAATTTACCAGGTGTGTGGCACCAGAAGCTTGAGCTGGGCACAATCTATGGGCACAGCAATGTACGTGCACTACAATGGCAGATTTGCAATTTTCACTAAGCAACATTCATTGTACTCTATTTCAGCCACTTTTTGAGCCAAAATAGTTTCTACATCAGTGGATAAATTCACAGATAGTTGTCATTTCCAAAATGGGGACACTTGAGGGGGAATTCTGCTCTTCTGGCACTTAGCGGCTCTGTATATTTAGGCTATGTGCCCACGGGACTCTGTACCTGCGGATATATCCGCAGGTACGTCCGCAGGTTTCCTGCAGCAGCTCCCCGGAATCCGCAGTTATCCATAGCTGCGAGATTCCAGCTAAATATGTGCGGAAAACCTGCAGACATACATGCGACTTACCTGTGGAAGTCCCAGCCTCTATCTCCATAGTGGAGAGCCGGGAATTCCGCAGGTAAATCCGCAGGAATACATGACATGCAGTTACGTGCGGCTGCGGGACATCCGCAGCATATTCCGCAGCCGCACATACCGCAGCATGGACACAGACACTCCCCATGTCCCATAGGATAACATGGGGAGTGTCTGTACTTGCTAAAACCTGCGTATTTATCTAGAAAATCCAGATAAATCCGCAGGTTTTCCGCGGCAAAATCCGCGGGAACATAGTCCTGTGGGCACTTTGCTTTTTTACCTGCTTTTCCACTGCTTTTTCAACTGCAGTGTTTTCATGCCAAAATGCTTGCGTTATGCTTTTCAAGCAAAGTCAATGGGACATTGAGCTTTCTTGTGCACACTTTCCTGTTCAAAACACTGCGTTTAATTTGCATAAATTTGGGCAAAAACTCAGCGTTTAAAGAAGCAACATGTCAATTGTTTTTGCCATTTTGGCTGCGTTTCCCATCCATTCAATTTAATACAAAACTGCAGCGTTTCTAAAAGCACCGGAAAAGCACTAAAAACTCATGAAAATCACAAGGTGCGCATAGGCTACTTTCTTTGCATTTTAGATGCATTTTTAAAGCCAAAAGCATTGTCCTTTCTGCCAGAGGATACTTTTTGAACTGCAACTACCTCGACGCAAAGTGCGCACATAGCCTTAAGGCCTCTTTACACGCTGCGATATCGGTACCGATATCGCTAGCGTGGGTACCCGCCCCCATCGGTTGTGCGACATGGGCAAATCGCTGCCCGTGGCGCACAACATCCCCCAGACCCGTCACACTACTTTCCTGCCTAGCGACGTCGATGTGACCGGCGAACCGCCTCCTCTCTAAGGGGGCGGTCGGTGCGGCGACACAGCAACGTCACTAAGCAGCCGCCCAATAGAAGCAGAGGGGCGGAGATGAGCGGGACAAAAATCCCGCCAACCTCCTTCCTTCCTCATTGCCGGTGGACACAGGAAAGGAAAGGTTCCTCGTTCCTGCGGTGTCACACGGAGCGATGTGTGCTGCCGCAGGAACGACTAACTACATCGTTACTGCAGCAGCAACGATAATCGAGAATGGACCCCCATGTCACAGATGAGCGATTTTGCACGTTGTAAAATCGCTCATAGGTGTCACACGCAACAACATCGCTAAAGCGTCCGGATGTGCGTCACAAATTCCGTGACCCCAACGAGATCGATTTAGCGATGTCGTAGCGTGTAAAGCGGCCTTTAGTCTGCAAACTATTTTAGGAAAATCTGTGCTCCAAGGGTCACATAGCTCATCTTCCATCCCTCGCAGGTCTCATTGTGTAGCTAAGCAGTGCTGTACAGCCACATGTGAGGTATTGCCTTGCTCAGCAGAAATTGTGTGACATACTTTGGTGCTATTGTTACCCATATTCACTTGTGAAAATGTAAAATCTGCGGCTAAAACAAAATTTGTGGTAAAAATGTAATTTTATCTTCACCGCCTAATGGTACAAAATTCTGTGACACACCTGTGGTGTAAATAGGATCACTGCAGAGAGGTGTAGATTGTAATATGGGGTCTCTTATGAGTTTCTGCTGTTCTGACATCTCAGGGGGTCTGCCGCAAACCATTCCAGCAAAATCTGCACTATAATATGGCGCTTCTTCCCTTCTCAATTTTCCATTGTGCCTGAAAACTAGCTCCTGATTATATGTAGGTTATTGGCACACTAAGGAGAAATTGCTCAACAAACCATGTGGTCTATTTTTTCCTATTAGCCATCATAAAAATGAAACATTTGGGGCTAAAAACACTTTAGTGGTGAAAATGTAATTATTCTTTTTCACCATGCAATTGTATAATATTTTGTGACACATCTGTGGTGTCAATATGCTCACTACACCCCTAGATGAATTCATTGAGGGGTGTAGTTTGTAAAATGGGGTCATTTGTGGAATAGTCTGATTTTCTAGCACCTCAGTGATTCTGCCAATGTGACATGGCACCTGCAAACCATTCCAACAAAATCTGCACTGTAATATGGTGCTCCTTCCCGTGTGGGCTTTGCACTGTGCCTCAAAAGTAGTTTTCAAGCACATATGGGGTATTGGCGTACTCAGGAGAATTTTCACAACAAACTGTAACATTAGTTTTCTTCTATTATGCTTTGGTAAGTTTAAAACTTTGGCCCAAAGCAACATTAAAATGGAAAAAATGGGAAATTTTGATTTACTCAACCCAATGTTATACAATTGTGTGAATCACTTAAGAATGGAAGATGCTCACTACACCCTTACACCACTAGATAAATTCCTCAAGAGGTGTAGTTTTCAAAATGAGGTCTCTTGTGGGGGTTTCTGCTTTTTTGCCATGTCAGGGGCTTGTCCAATGTGACATGGTGTCTGCAATTTATTCCAGCGAAAATGACGCTTCAAAATTCAAATAGCGCTCATTCCTTTCTGAACCCTGTATGCAGGAGAAATTGCACAACAAATTGAATGGTCCATTTTCTTCTGTTACCCTTGTGAAAATTAAAAATTTCAACCAAAGCAAAATGTTTGTGGGAAAAATGTACTTTTTTCATTTCCATGTTTCAGCATTATAAAATTCTCTGAAGCATCTGTGGGTTCATGGGGCTCACTACACTCCTTCAGGGGTGTAGTTTCCATAATGGGGTCACTTGTGGGGTTTTACTACTGTTTAGGCACATCGGGGGCTCGGCAAATTCAACATGTCATCCGCTATCTATTTCAGCCACGTTTCCTTTCCAAAAGTCAAATGATGCTCTTTCCATTCCAAGCCTTCCCGATTGTGAGATATTGGTATATTCAGGAGAAATTGTACAACAAATTATATGGTCTACTTTCTCATATTACCCTTGTGAAAATTAAAAATTTGGGGCAAAAGCAATATGTTTGTGGGGAAAAATGTATTTTTTAATTTTCACACTACAAAGTTAAAAAATTATGTGCCGCACCTGTGGGTTCAAGGTGCTCACCACACATCTATATAAATTTCTTGAAGGGTGTAGTTTCCAAAATGGGATCCCTTGTGGAGGTTTCCACTGATTAGGCACATAAAGGACTCTGGAAATGCAATGTGGCATCTGCTATCCATTTCAGACACTTTTGTACTCGAAAAGTCGAATGATGTGCCTTCCCTTCTGAGCCCTGCCGCGCGCCCAAACCGTGGAGGTATTGGTGTAATCAGGAGAAATTGCACAACAAATTGTATAGTCTATTTACTTCCGTTTCCCTAGTGAAAATGCAAAATTTGAGCCTAAAGCAATATTTTTTGTTGGAAAAAGTAAAATTTTCATGTTTTCCGTATACATTGCTTTATTGCCTGTAGTGATGAGCGAGTATGCTTGTTACTACTCGGTACTCGCACGAGTATCACTGTACTCGGGCTACTCGGCGGGTACCGAGTAATTTTGCAATACTCGTGCTGTACTCGTGGTCTTCATCCCTGCATGTTGGCGCTCTTTTGAGAGCCAGCCCTCATGCAGGGATTGGCTGGCAGACCACTGCAATGCCACAGCCCTGTTAGTTGTGGAATTGCAGTGATTGGCCGGCCTGCACAGCGTGACCGAGCTTTTATACCGGCGGGCGCACTGTGCTCTGCACACAGCCATCTCATATTCCCTGCTATCCCCGCCCACAGGCGCCTATGATTGGTTGCAGTGAGACACGCCCCCACGCTGAGTGACAGGTGTCTCACTGCACCCAATCACAGCAGCCGGTGGGCGTGTCTATACTATGCAGTAAAATAAATAAATAAATAATTAAAAAAAAAGGCGTGCGGTCCCCCCCAATTTTAATACCAGCCAGATAAAGCCATACGGCTGAAGGCTGGTATTCTCAGGATGGGGAGCTCCACGTTATGGGGAGCCCCCACCCTAACAATATCAGTCAGCAGCCGCCCAGAATTGCCGCATACATTATATGCGACAGATCTGGGACTGTACCCGGCTCTTCCCGATTTACCCTAGTGCGTTGGCAAATCAGGGTAATAAGGAGTTAATGGCAGCCCATAGCTGCCACTAAATCCTAGATTAATCATGTCAGGCGTCTCCCCGAGATTCCTTCCATGATTAATCTGTAAATTACAGTTAAAAAACACACACACCCGAAAAATCCTTTATTAGAAATAAAAAACACTAACAAAGTCCCTCATCACCAATTTATTACCCCGACAAACCCTCCTTGTCCGGCGTAATCCACGGTCCTCCAGCGTCGCGTCCAGCTGTGCTACATTCAGGTGACAGGAGCTGCAGAATACACCGCCGCTCCGGTCACCTCCACGCAGCTAATGAGGTGAGTATAGCGATCAGCTGAGCTGTCACTGAGGTTACCTGGATGCAGCGGTGAATGCAGCGGTGGCCGCGGGTAACCTCAGTGACAGCTCAGCTGATCGCGCTACTCACCGCCGCTCCAGTCAGCTCCATGCAGCAATTGAGGTGAGTATAGCGATCAGCTGCTGTCAGTCAGGTAACTCACGGCCACCGCTGGATCCAGCGTTGCCGCAATTAACCTCAGTGACAGCAGCTGGTCGCTATACTCACCTCATTAGCTGCGTGGAGGTGACCGGAGCGGCGGTGTATTCTGCAGCTCCTGTCACCTTCATGCAGCACAGCTGGACGCGACGCTGGAGGACCGTGGATTACGCCGGACAAGGAGGGTTTGTCGGGGTTAATAAATTGGTGATGAGGGACTTTGTTAGTGTTTTTTATTTCTAATAAAGGATTTTTCGGGTGTGTGTTTTTTAACTGTAATTTACAGATTAATCATGGAAGGAATCTCGGGGAGACGCCTGACATGATTAATCTAGGATTTAGTGGCAGCTATGGGCTGCCATTAACTCCTTATTACCCCGATTTGCCAACGCACTAGGGTAAATCGGGAAGAGCCGGGTACAGTCCCAGATCTGTCGCATATAATGTATGCGGCAATTCTGGGCGGCTGCTGACTGATATTGTTAGGGTGGGGGGCTCCCCATAACGTGGAGCTCCCCATCCTGAGAATACCAGCCTTCAGCCGTATGGCTTTATTTGGCTGGTATTAAAATTGGGGGGACCGCACGCCGTTTTTTTTAATTATTTAATTATTTATTTCACTGCACAGTATACACACACACACCGGCTGCTGTGTTTGGGTGCAGTGAGACACCTGTCACTCAGCGTGGGGACGTGTCTCACTGCAACCAATCATAGGCGCCGAAAAGCAGGAAAACAGGGATTACGAGATTGTTTAATGAGCGGCCGGCTTTTTCAAAAGAGGAAAAGCCGCCGGAGTTTAGTGAACAGCCGTGCAGCGCCGCAGCAGTGATCGGGGAACGGTAAGTAAGAGAGAGGGGGGAGAATGACCGACAGACTGTGAGAGGGGGACAGACAAGACAGAGAGAGACCGACAGAGCGAGACCGACCGACGGGAGATAGAATGAAAAAAAAAATGACCGACATCGTTAGTAAAAAGCACAAAACGTGCGTTTTGGACATCGGAGTGCCACACAATGTTTTACGTAAAATCTTTCATGTATTAATCTCCAAAAGTAACATACACCAGCTCTATCTCACTATTGGGTATGTGCCCTTAACATTTCCGCCATGAAAATTCATTTTGGTGTCATTTTGGAAGGTTTTCTGGTGAGTCCGTAAAAATGGCGTAAAACGCGGACAAAATTGTTCACAGCTGTGACTTTTGAGTGATAAATGCTTCAAGGGATCTTCCCCATGCTGTTGCCATGTCATTTGAGCACTCTTCTGAGACTTTTGTGCCATTTTTAGGGTTTCTACATGCTGCCGGGGGTCATTTCACAAAAATACTCGGGTCTCCCATAGGATAACATTGGGCTCGGTGCTCGGGCCGAGTACACGAGTATCTTGGGATGCTCGGCCCGAGCCTCGAGCACCCGAGCTTTTTAGTACTCGCTCATCACTAATTGCCTGTAAAGCACCTAAAGGGTTACAGTAATAAACTTATTGAATGGGGTTTTAAGAACTTTTAGTGGTGAAGATTTAAAATGATATTTTCACTTTTAGATATTTTCTATTATATAGGCCCCTCAAAGTCACTTCAAATGTTATGTGGTCTCTAAAAAATTCGTTTTGTAAATTTTGTTGGAAAAATGAGAAATTGCTGATAATTTTTTAACCCTTCTACCTTCTTAACAAAGAAAAAAAAATTATGTTCCAGAAATGGTGCTGATGTGAAATAGACATGTGGGAAATGTTACCGTATTTATAAAAGGGGTTGTTCACTGCTTGGACAATCTCTTCTCATTTCACCCCATAAAATAGATAAGCTTATACTCACCTCCAGTGCGGCCGCGGTTCCAGTAATGTCTGAAGTTGCATCCCCGGGGCCCATGGGACATTATTATGACATGCGAGCTCTACGAACAATCAGCGCCGACTTCCTTCACTCAGCTTTCTCATGTTTGAGCAAAAAGTCAGCACGACACTCACATCCTGCTCAAATATCCAAAGGCGGGAAGACAAACATGCGAGTTCTGATTGGTCGCAAGGCTCGCGTGTCACAACAATGTCACGTGGGCCCCTGGAACATGACTTGAGACATCGCTGTAACTACATCGGCACAGGAGGTGAGTATATGCAAGTTATGGACATCCTCTTTAACTATTTTGTGTTACAACTCTGGTTTAAGGGCATAAAAATTACAATTTAAATTTGCAAAGTTGTCTCCAAAATTTCAATATTTTCACAAATAAACGTAAAAATTTTCAACCTGAATTTACCATTAACATGAAGTACAATATGTGATGAAAACCAATCTCAGAATCACTGGGATCCATTGAAGCATTTCATAGTTATTACCACCTAAAGTGACACTGGCCTTGTCAGGAAGCTGAAAACAGGCTTCGGCAGTAAGGTATTGGAGACTTGCAATAATTGGGGGCCCCGTTGAAGCTTTTGCATTGGGACCCAGGAGTTTCAAGTTATGTCACTCTCACCAGCAATTATGGAGTAGCCTAAGAGTTTGCAGCTTGCACGCAGTAAGGATTCAGAAGCCTGCAGTCACATAGAAAAAAAAGTCAGCATCTTTCAAGAAAACCATGATTTTTATGCAAGATAATGCTCCATCTTATGCATCAAAGTACTCTATTGCTTGACTAGCCAGTAAAGGCCCTAAGGCCTCCTTCCTCACCTGACCTAAGTCTTATTGAGAACTTGTGGGCTCTTATTAAAAAGGAGATCTACAGTAAAGGAAAACAGAACACTTCTTTGAACAGTTTTTGACAGGCTGTGTCTGGTGCTGCCCAAAAAAATGATCGTCAACAAATTAAGAAACTTACAGACTTCATGGATGAAAGGATTATGACTGTTATTGGAAAGAAGGTGGCTATACTGGTCACTAATATTTTTTGGAAATGTATTTTTGTACTGTTTGATTTGTTTAGTTATCATTCTAACAGATGAAAATAAGCTATTGACATTGGAAAACTTTCACTTTTCATTCAGTTGCATAATAATTCTGCACCCTAATAGTTGTACAAAAATTATACACATGTAGTTATTCTTCTAAAAAAGACAAAACCTCACTTGTATTTTCTTAAATATTCAGGTTTGAAGTTTATTAATTTTTTATATTGACAAAGCACTGTAGTTGCTCAATAATAAAAATACTCATAAAAAATACAAATTGCATAATAACTGTGCCCAACTGGTATGTCAGTGGAAAAATTAAAAACAATATATAGCTCATGGAAGAATGGGGACTAGTCATGGGTGAACCCGAACTCTAAAGTTTGGGGTCCATACGGGACACCTAGTGTCCGTGCACGGACCCCGAACACAGACTTCTCAGGGAAGTCCATGTTACTTTTCGGGTTTGGCCACCCAGATAAAAATAAAACCAATTTAAAAAAAAAAGTTAAAAGGAAGCTAAATGGGGATTAGAGCAGAACAATCACACTTACCAAGTCTCCTGCGCGGCTGTCACACTGCTTCCAGGTCTGCTCATTAACTCTCATACATATTCAATGCTTCCCCTGCCCACCCTCTGTGACAGTGTCTGTGACTGGTTGCACTCAGACTGCTGGCATGCCAACATCTGTAATTTGTTGTGGAGTGTAAAAATAAATAATTGGAAAAAAAATTGCATATGGTCTCCTGTATATTGATACCCAGTGCAGATAAAGTAGAATATAAAAGGCTGCAGCCCTCAGCTGTGTGCATTATCTTAGCTGTGTATCAAAATATGAGGGACCCTATGTGGCTTTTTGTTTCAATTACTTAAATAAATAATTAATAAACCCGTCGTGCGGTCCCCCCTCCAATATTGATACCCAACCAAGATAAAGTGAACAGCTGAGGGCTGGTATTCTCAAACTGGGGAGGCCCATGGTTATTGCCCCCCCATCCGCCTAAAAATTGCAGCCTGCAGCCAGCCCAGAATTTTTGCATCGTTTTCCGGCGCTTTACCCGGCTCATCTCGATTGCCCTGGTGCGGTGGCAATCGGGGTAATATAAGGGGATAATGACAGCTGTGCCGTGTTAAAAAATCCCAGCTGTTATTAAGCCCAAGGTTAGTAATTGGGAGTGGTCTAGAGACCACCCATTACTAATAGTGTAAGTAAAAAGAGAATACCAGCCCCCAGCTGTCTGCTTTATCTTGGCTGGGTGAGGGGACTGCACTCTGTTTTTTTTAAATTATTTATTTAAATAATTAAAAAAAAGATGCATGGGCTCCCTCGTATTTTGATACACAGCCAAGATAACGCACACAGTCGGGGACTGCAGACTGTAACCAACCGTCTTCTTTATCTGCGCTGGGTATGAATATATGGGAGACCCTATGAAATTGTTTCCAATTATTTATTTAGTTTTACACTCCACAATTAGTCAGAGATGCCATCAGTCTGACTTCAACAATTCACAGATGCTGTCACAGAGGGTGGGCGGTGGAAGCAGTGAATATTCATGAGAGTTAATTGTCGGACGCAGAAGCAGTGTGACAGTTGTGCAGGAGACATGCTATGTATAACTGTCCTGCTCTAACCGCCATATTTCTTCTTTTTGGAGCTTCCTAGCTCTTACTAACACTATTTTACAGCACACCCATAGACTTATATAGGGTTTGGCATCCGGGCTCAAGTTCGGGTCCGTGCAGTCCCAAACCGGACTTTTTTTAAGTCCAGCCAGACCTGCCTAACCCGAACATCTGCTTGTTCGCCCATCTCTATTGGGGACAAAAAATGAAAAGGCAAAAATTTAAATTTGGCTTTTCCTTAAAGTGTTCCTCTGTAACTGTGATAAATATGGCTGATGCCACGTTTTAAACTCCAATCCACTCTATACAGGTATCAGGACAGGTTGCAGCTTGAACAAACACCACTTGAGACTTGAGTCAGAGGAGCAGCATCATGAACAAACATAACTGATTTGCTCACTCAGCCATGAAGCAGGGCTTAAGAAAGAGAGAAAATAAAACAAACAAACTTCTCTTCAGCAAAACTTGCTTTTTTGATTCAGCCTTAGATTTCTCCATGGTCATTTGTAAACCCATTGTGCGGATTTGGTCTGACAGATTTCCATCAGTGCACAAAGACTGATTAAGCTAGTAGCAGGGCTGAAACTGGAGAAAAATAAGTCAGTTCTGCTAAGTCAGTAGAGGATTAGTTTTATTTTTCGGGCTGCTACAGCCCTGCTCCACCACTGTGTAAGCAGATAAGTATGTTCATGATGCTGCTCCTCTGACAGTTGAGACACGTACGAAGCGGTGATTTTTCAGACTGCAACGTGACTCCAATTGCATCTTGAAATATGTGATGGTGGCCATTTTGCTAACATTTTCAGAGGACTCCTTTAGGGACTTAAAGCCCTAGTTGATCAAGTTGAGAGCTATTCTACAGTTTAATACAAACGTAATGAGTACTTTTTTTCAAATGAAGAGATACTGCTCAATAAATATGCATTTCATTGTAACTAGAATTTTTTTTTGTATAGTTAAAATATCTTCGTATTCTCTTAGTAATATTAAAAGCCCACAGAAATGCAAAAACTGCTCATAGAAAATCTCTAATAATGAGAAACGTAATCCTCTTATTTTAATGGTAAAGCACATTCAAGTGACTTATTTTTGCAGATTATTCTAAGTAATCAATTTGTTTTTCCTTAGGACAGCAACTGTTTGGAAAACCCTTACACCGTTTTGGGGAGAAGAGTACAAGGTCCACTTACCACCTAATTTCCATTCAGTATCCTTCTATGTTATGGATGAAGATGCACTTAGGTATAAACGATATAATCAATAATGGAAGAAAATCACATTTTTCTGCATTCATTGTAAAATAATTGTTGGACGGTCTATATATAGATTGTGTCTTTCAAAAGTAATTTTCCTAAAAACCAATTAGCTAATGTAGCCTACTAAAAGAAAACTGCTTTTTCACTGATAGGCCGCTGTTACATAGCAAATATTTCATAAGTGTTTAGCATCTGTATTTTATACAGTACATATAAAACTTGAAGTATAGGTATGAATTAATATGTTGCACAACTGCTACAGTTTTTCAGTGTTTGTTTACTTAAAAAAAAAAACAACTTTTGAAAATTAAGGGCAAGTCTGACCTGCTGCAAGTCAATTCTGCTGTGATTTTGTTGTCTATACGCACCATCTTTTTACAATCCATAAAGCAAAGTCTGATTTAAATCCACAGCAAATTTTGTGTTGGATTTGAGTGGAATTGCATCGGAAAATGCCTGTTGTGAACCCTGTTATACAGGCTAGTAGTCCTTTAATGATAATCTCCTGGTGATAAAACAGTAATGTTATCAAATCTACCCAAAACAACCCAGCAAGGGACACATCTCTGTCTCTACATGCTGCTTTTAGATTAGGTGGCAAAAATTTGTTGACAGATTCTAAGTAAAAGTGTAATGACAATAACAGCTCCCTGGCATGGACCTGTGCCACCACTTCCCTAGTCCACCTAAGAATCCACTCTTTCTGCTTCAGTAATATGATCATGACGTGACTTTTGCAGCCAATCACTGACCTCAGTGGTATTAATACATCACCACTACACCTAGAGATTGGTAGCACAGGTCATGTGTCAACCTGCCACTTCATAGCTGGTTTCAATTAAACAGAGACCGGTGGGGGACAGAAGATGTTTTGTCAGGGGATTAGAGGGGTTGTCCACTACATGGACAAACCCTTCTCATTCCCCATGTTCGCTCTTATAAAATAAAAAACATTTATTCTCACCGGTGCCGCCACGGTTCCAGTGATGTCAGGACTCACGTTCCCAGGGCCCATATAACATTGGTATAAAATGCGAGCCCCACAACCAATCAGCACCGGTTTCCTTCTCACCGCCTTTGTATGGATAAGTAATTACAGGAAGTGAGCACTGTTGCTGCTACTCACTTCATGTTACTTGCTTAATCATACTAAAGTGGTTAACCCCTTGAATTACATATTATTACCATACATTATGTTTAATACATGAATGAAAGAAAAGCTAAGGCCATGTTCAACTAGGCACCATGATGAATCTTTTGTGCCAGAGATGTTTATGGGATGCTGATAGGTTTTATTGACTTACAGTGACAAGCAAAAGGGTAACAATGTTTTGAACTTTTGACTTTCAGACTCCACATCTCACCATTTACTACAACTCTGAGCTTGAGACTATATACATTTTATAAAAAATAATGTGTAAGAGACCTGGGATCAAATTTCGGTTGAGAGATGCTTGAATCTGATTGAGAGTGTGACGCCCCTGCGGTAACCAGGTGTCACAAAAATGAAGTAACAACAAGGTAACAGCTCAGGTCCTACATGACTGTGCCAGTCAGTACACACACACTAGCACACCATGACATATACACTCACAACCAGGGTGGGAGACCCCCCTTAGAGCCAGGTGACCGGGCTGGGCACTGTGATCTAACAGGCACCCAACTGGGACTGGAGGGACCAGACCTGGGGGAGGAGCGAGTGACCTGGAATAGTGGCTAGTCAGTCAGAGAAAGGAAGTGAAAGAGGAAGGAGCTGAGGAGAGAAGACAGGTATCAAGACAGACAAAGGAATCTTGAGACACATTGAAAGTAGCAAAGACTCTGCAAAGACCTGAGTAGAAAGATCAGCCACTCAGAAGAGAAAAGTAGCTGGAGAGAGAGAGAGCAAGCTCCAAGGACAGAGGGATCCTGTGGGCTGGACATCCAGGGTTCACAGTACTTTGCACGCATAGGGTGCAGATCCCAGACAAGACCAGGATTTCAAGCCATCTGTTAACTCTGCCAGGCGGGTGGGATTCCAGGACTTTTCTGCCACCACTAACGTCCAAGGCAACAGCAGCAAAGGGAGGACCGGGACATATTCCCTTAAACAGTCCAAGCTGCCTGCGGCAGGACCCAGACACCAGAAAGACCTCCAAGTGTTCCATGCCAGGGAGGACTGACAAATACACCAGAGTGCATCGGTGGGAGAGTGGCACCAGGTTGGCTGGCACAGCCATAATGGACACGGGCGCACCTGGGATCCAGTATGTCCCCAGGGTGCGAATCCAGTAAGTAAAGACAATCAAACTGCACTCCCTGTCTGGACTGACTTATTGCATTGCGCCTCCACTTTAACCCTTCACCTACCCCTGGGGAAAAGCACTGCGTGCGGTGGGCTCAACCATCCACACTGCCCCCATCTATCATCCCCAGTGGGAACCCGCAGCGGCGGCCCTACTATCCCTAGGCCGCAAGCCGCCAGTGACGTAGTCGGACTTTATTTTTATTTTCATTTAAAACTGGTCGACGGTGCCCCCGGATCCGGAACCCCTCGAGCCACGGACCGTTCGGATCCGAGTAGCCAGACTGCCCCGGGGTGTGACAAGAGCATATCCAGAAGGATTCAGGCAGTGTTGAAAGCCAAAGATGGATTTACAAAATACTAACACAATAATAAAAATTAAAATTTTTAGGAGCAAAACATTAACAATGTAGTGACATGAAAATAATCTGCATAACTAATTGTGACGCCCTGGCCTATTAGGTCGTCACAGGGTATTGTGCAATCTGCCCTTCTGTGCAATATCCACGTCCTCCTTGGTTCCGGGTCCCCAACTACGGTGTTGCCAACATCAGCCAATCAAAATCCTAGGAACACTCTGCACCACACCCACCAGACACACCAGTGGACGGCCTGGGGGAATAGGGTCGCCCACTTGGGGGGATTGGTAAGGGGAGGTCAGGAGTGTCAGGACTAGGTCAGTGAAGTGTAGGAAGTGAAGGAGAGAGGAGGTCAGGAGCCGGACTCCTTGGAAGTAACTAGGTGGCAGACGGTGGTCTGGGCCTAGTAGGAGCTGGACTCCCCGGTCGCAGGGATCGTGACAAGGGGCACGAAACCATCGAGGAGGACAGCCAGCGGCTTTGTACCATCACCGGGCTGGAACCAGGGCACGACGGGGTACGTGGACCCTAGGTCAGGGAGTAGCTTCAGGCAACCTGACAATTTACCTAACGAGAACGGAGCCTTCAAGATCCGCTCTCCACCCGCTCCAGAATCGGAGTACTAGCTCAGCGAGGGGGATAGGACTTTCCTCTAAAACGGTCCAGGAAATCCCAAGCATGAACCCTGAGAGCAAGCTCCCACAGTTAGCCACACTGGCGAGCGAGACCCGACTAGTTCTACACTACCGGGACCAACTGAAAAGTGAACTTAGTGCCAGGAGGAAGGTCACGGATCACCAGGCAACAGCAGTGGGGATGGGACCCAAACGTGCTCCCCTCAGCGGCAGCGGTGTCCAGAACTTTGGTTTACCAAGTTATCAGTGTCAGCTTTATGGACTGAGGGAGTATGTAAGTGACCATTTCACCCCCAATGGCACTCCCCAACACCATCACCGAGTCCCGGGGCATCCCCCCTACCCGTGGAGGGGTTAAAAACACCTAGCTGCCCACTTCATTGCCCCCGGGTACTCCCAGCTGCAGCGGGGGTACTCCACCTTACAACACACCACGGGTGGCGTCACAAACTTTAAATATACAATTCCTTGTAAATACCCTCTTTATTTGAGTAGCCGCATGACCCCCCGGGTCCGGACGCCCCTCGAGCCACCGTGGATCCGGATCCGAGCAGCCCAGCTGCTGACGTGGGGGCGGCACATAATCATATGCTAAATATCTGTAAGTCAAATTTATGTATGAGATAGCCAAGATGATTGTCTATAAAATGAAGCTAGTCTCACACTCAAAAATGTAATCTATGGTGAGTAATGAAGCCTGAAAGTCAAAAGTTCAAAACATTATTACCATTTTGCTTGTCACTGTAATAAGTCTGTTGTGTTACCTTTTTGATCTGAAAATAAAAGCAAAACATGCAGCTTTGCTATGGCCATCAAAAATGGATGCTTTCTCACAAAAAGTACTTCATACCTGTCCTTTGGTTACAGGTGCAGTGCTGCTTTAGGCCCGGTTCACACGTTAGTGAAAAACAGTGACGTTTTTCACTGGCGTTTAAAACACGCACATGTCCCTGCGTGTGCCGTGATTCACGGCACACGTGGGTTGTCTAAGTGCAATCCGGGCTCCGTTCTCCGTGGCCCGTGATTGCACTTAGAAAACAACTCACCTGTGCGCGCTCCCGCTGTCCATGGTGCTGATTGCTCCCGCGGTGCAGCATCCGGCCGGCGATGACCCCCGCAGAAGCTGCTTCCGGGTCGGCTGTGTCGTGCATAATGAATATGCGCGACAATAATGAGCCGGCTCAGAAGCAGCAGGGAGAACGGGTTGCAGAGGACATTGCTGGACGCCGGGTGAGTTAAAATGTTTTTTATTTTAAAAGCACGTTTTTTTCTGGCACGTGTTTCACGGACCACACCACTGCGTGGTCTGTGGGACATCAGTGATGCCAGAAAAAAATGGACATGTCTCCGTGTGGCAATCACGCACACGCGGGTACGCCGCACGGAGACACGTGCAGTGAAAAATTACTGACGTGTGAGCAGACCCATTCATTATAATGGGTCTGCGTATGTCAGTGATTCTGGTACGTTTAAAAAAAAGCACAAACGTCCCAGAATCACTGACGTGTGAAAGGGGCCTTAGGAAAAATAAAAAAGTCATGTTCTATTCATATATAATTACATTAAGAAGATGGGTTCATGAAGGAATATAGGATTTTTTTCTTTTCTAAGTTGTTCATTTTTGTCTTAAGGGTGCTTTACACGCTACAATAAATCTTACGATGTGTCGGCGGGGTCACGTCGTAAGTGACGCACATCTGGCATCGTAAGTATGATTGTAGCGTGTAAAACCTCCGTGCAATTGCGATTGAACAAAAATCCGTTCATCGCATGCACATCGTTCATTCCTCAAAGATTGAACGTGCGGTTGTGCAATGTTCCCGAGGCAGCACACAACGCAGTGTGTGACACCCCGGGAACATTGAACGACAGCTTACCTCTGTCCGCGGCTCCCGCCGACAATGCGGAAGGAAGGAGGTGGGCGGGATGTTTACGTCCTGCTCATCTCCGCCCCTCCGCTTTTATTGGCCGGCTGCCGCGTGACGTCGCTGTGACGTCGAACGTCCCTCCCACTCCAGGAAGTGGTTGTTCGCCGCCCACAGCGAGGTCGTATGGACGGATAAGTACGCGTGACAGCTTTTAATCGATTGTGCGGCACGGTCAAAAACTTTAACGTGCCGCACATACGATGGGGGCGGGTCACATCGCATAGGATATCGTATGCGAAATTGAAAGGTGTAAAGCAGGCTTTATTCTGAATTAACTAGTGAGTATCCTTATGGAAAGAAAAAAAAATGTAGTCTAAAATCTGTGTGTATTCTATCTATAGCTGTGTATATATTAACCTGTTTTATCTTTTCAACTCCAAGAAAAAAAATCATGGAGTTATGGAAATCACAAGATCCATAGACATCTTAATGATATGCAAATGTTGAAAGCATGGAAACTAAATTTTCAAAATATCTCGACTTAATCTATATCAAGTGTGAGCTTCACGTTCAGAAATACACTCACACATCTTGGCTGCTATCAGTGAGGTTGTTAATGTTCATCTGAGGAATCTTTTGCCATACTGATTGGAGTTGGGCTTGCCAATCATCACAATCCACTGCTGACAGGTCCCTTTGCAATTACTAACTATTGACGTCCTAGATGTGGTCGATGATGGACAAGTCCGGTGATGCTGCAGTCCATGGAAGCACGTTTCAGCCAAACAGCCTGCTCACAGTAGCACAAGCAACATGCAGCCTGGCATTGTTGTGTTGAGAAACGTCTCATGGCACGTTTATGAAAAATTATCATAACACATTCCCTTGTGAAGGCTTTTTCATGGCATTGCCTACGTGGTCTCATCAGATAAGAATGTCGTGTTGTGATTCATTTTCTTTTGCCAGTGAAATTAGATGTCTAACAGTGTTTACACAAATCAAGCTAATATGGAGGTCTATCCCCTGCAGTCCTTCTGTCTTGAAAAGAGCGATAGCTGAATAAAACTCTGGATACCATGTAAGCAATGACATGAGGAGGCCATCACATGGGAACATGAAGGTGTCCCAGAAGCTGTTTGTCAACACATCAATGCCAGGCCATATGTTGCTTATGCTACTTTGAGCAGTCTGGTTTTCCAGGGTTTCCAGACTTGTCTTCCATTCAGCACATTTGGGATATCATTGCTGGTCAATTGTAAAAAGAAGCCAGCATTAAATAATTTCGATTTGTATGTCGAAGTGAATTAAAGCATAAAACTGCTTGAAATATCACAACATTTATATGAAACTCAAAGTTGATAAAAATAATGTTTACATTTTTGGAATTTTTACTGAAAAAGTGGGCAGAGTTACAGGAAGATGTAGTGGTTACATCTGCTCAAAAAATGTATTATAATTTATGTCTTGAATTACAACAGTATTGAACACCAGCCCTTGCCTGGCTTGTGTTTTTGGTGATGGCACGTCCCAGTTGAAAGATGTGCTATATTCATTAAAAAGACACCCTCCTCTTAGTTAATTTGGTGCATATTACAAAATGACTTCCTCAACCGTATTGATTATTTTTCATTATGATCCCCCCCAAAAAAAATAAATAAAATAGAACAGTCTACAAATAGCAGAAATAGAAAACAGCTCAGTCTCAAACATCTGATTTTCTTCTTCTTTTAGCCGTGATGACGTTATTGGGAAGGTCTGTTTAACTCGTAATGTTCTGGCTGAATATCCCAAAGGTATGTGATATGTGTCTTTTATCGCCCATGTTTAAACTTTAGTTTTATTGCTCCATTTCCATTTTATTCTAAACATATTCAGGTCCCAGTGGTAGAGAAAGAGCGTTTTGGAATGATAGCTCAATTATTTTCCAAAAAAATGCAATAGAAATTGGAGGTTTAATTAGCATTGTGAGGAAACATGCTTGAAGATGCTGTTATATTTACAGTGTATGAGATAAATGTGAACTTATAATTTTATGAAAATAAAATTTCTCTTAATTTACAGCATTTTTGAAAATGCATTGTATATTTTTTTTAGTTTGATTTCAATGTGCCATACATATGAGATTTAGAGTGGTCATCAATCTTCAGAATCACTTCCTAGTATATACATGTAAATGCGGTAAATATCATGCCTACTTAAGACACGCTTCAATAATAAAGAATTCCTCTTTTGTTCTGACTGTAACCAACATAGTAGTAATTTAACTAAAGGGTACTTTACACGCTGCAATTTCGCTAGCGAGATCACTAGCGAGTGTGTCCGCCCCCGTCGGTTGTGCATCATGGGCACATCGCTGCCCGTGGCGCACAACATTGCTAGGAACAGTCACACATACTTACCTGCCTAGCGACGTCGCTGTGACCGGCAAACCGCCTCCTTTCTAAGGGGGCGGTTTGTTCGGCGTCATAGCGATGTCACTAAGCGGCCGCCCAATAGAAGCGGAGGGACGGAGATGAGCGGGCCGAACATCCCGCCCACTTCCTTCCTTCCTCATTGCCGGCGGCCGCAGGTACGGTGATGTTCCTCGTTCCTGCGGTGTCACACATAGCGATGTGTGCTGCCGCAGGAACGACAAACAACCTCGTTACTGCACATACAATGATTTTTAGTAAATGAATGACCTCTCCAAAACCAACAATTTTTACCTCTTTTTCGATCGTTGAAGGTCGCTCGTACGTGTCACATGCTGTGATGTCGCTAACGACGCTGGATGTGCGTCACAAACACCGTGACCCCGACGATAAATCGTTAGCGATGTCGCAGCGTGTAAATGGCCCTTAACTCATCTGTCCCCTAAGTTATCCTAAAAGGTTATTTATATTTTAACATCTACAATTATTGGTACCATGTAAACGTGACATACTACTGATCTTGTAGACACGTACAGAATACAATTTATATTGGAGATTTTACAACATGTAGAAATAATTTTCATCATCATTTCATGTAATTTAAATCTTTAAGATCACTTACCCTGAAGATTAATACAGTACTCATTAGCACTGACTCCACTGTACATTCTTGTTACGTCTGTAGGTGTGATACATTGGTAGAACCAGTTTTCAGCTATCGCTATATTTCCCCAAAATTCGTCTGATATGTATACTTGACTCCAAGAGGTATATATTCTACCCAGGTAAAATTGGCTAAGTTTGCTAATGGCTTTTATGGAATGATATGCAGTTTTAGTAGCAAGCCTGTTATTCCTATCCGCACCTGTATTTTTTTTTTTCTGTAGCCCCCCAGTCAGTCCAAACGTTGAGCTGATTTATTACTGATTCTAGAAGGGTTTGCAGTGTGGATAGATTAGCTATAGGAAAACTGTCTGAAGGAGGTGTCATTCAAGCAGGGGGTATACATAAAAATCAAGGGGTCGCAAAGCAAAAGTCCTATCCCCATACACAAAAACCACCCTAAAATTTAGCAGAGCAAGTTGTATTAATTCTCCTAAGGAAGATGGATATGTTTTCCAATATGTACACAGTAATTATGCCTCTAAAGAAGACCCTTAGTGTTCTCACCTAATACAACACCCCATTTATGACTCTTATAGAGTATAATGATTCCAAAAATCCTCCCACATGCATACATAGTATGATTTCCCCCAATAAGTTCTCCACCCTAATTTCAGCCCAGAATCCCTTCCCTGCCTCCCCCCACATACACTCAATGATGATCCTGCAGTACTCCTTTTAAAAAATGATGCTCCCCACACATTATGTCATGGCCATAGCACGCACCACACCATATTTTGTCCCCAGAGTGACCTCCAACAAAATAAAATACCCTTCACAGGCCCCAATACATTATCATGCCACTAAAGTGTTCCCGACACAGTATGATGTCAACATAGTTACCCCCTACAAAGTATCATTGCCCACACCGTCCCGATATTCAGTATGATGGCCCCCATGCAGTATGATGAGCTCCACAGCACCCTAAATACTATGATGGGCCCCACAGCCCCCCAAGCAATATGAAGTCCACACATCCCCCCACACACACACATATACAATATGATGCCCCCAATTTATCGCCATCACAGTATGAGTATCAAAATTTCCACACACACAGTAGCTTGACCCCCACACAGTATGTTGTCTTCCACAACACACACTCAGTATGAGCCCACACAGCCCCACAATCAGTATGATTGTCCTTAACCCTAGAACGCGCAACCATAGAAATCTACCATAGAAAACAAGTAACCTAGCAGGCCTGCGAGGCCCCAGGTATGCGTTTTAGGGTTAAAGTTCTCCAACACAGTATGGTAGCCCATTATACAGTAGGATGTCCTCACAGACCCACCACACACAGTATGATGGCCCCATAGAACCCCACACAATATGATGTCTCCTTAGCCCCACACACAGTATGATGATTCCCACAGCTCCTCACTCATTATGATGGCCGCAACAACCTCCCACTCAGTTAATTTCCCCCACAGCCACTCAAACAGCATCATGTCCCCCAGAACCCTAAACAAGTACTAATATTAATAAAGAAACAAAAACTGCTCACCTATTCCCATTTCCCAGTGGATAACACTGATTTATTCTTTGCAGCATGGTTGGTTGAGGCTCCAACCAGCAGGCACAATTTAGTGACTCAGACTCAAAGGCTAAATGAGAGTTTATGGCTCCTTCTTCCACCATTCTATGCAGTCATTTCGGCATCCTGAGTATGGTTACGTGTTTGCCGCGCAAGAAACACACCAAGTTTTAATGAACTTTGATAAAATGTATTGATTTTATTGGATGGATGTGCTAGAACTTTTTCCACTTTTCCCTAATATGTTGGTGGTGCTTCACCAAATGGACTCAGCACGCACTGATTGAAGATCTCAGCTTATGAATTTACAGCAGGCATGGTGAGCTCCATACCTTTCTATTATGGAAGATATGCCACTCTGTTCAAATAACTCTGTTACTGAGATATTGCGAACCTTCCATTGGTGCTATTGGTGTTGGGTAACATGACCATGCTTAGCCGAACCGGGGGTTAATATGTATTTTGTTCCTGGAGGTTAAAGCTTTGCATTCATTTTGGACACTGACAATTAAAGTAGAAAAAGCCCTGTTTGAACCACATTTTCCTGCCACTGTCTTAGACTGCATTGACATTAACCTTGCAGCTAATTGAATAAGAAAATTGACTTTAACCTTGTTTCAATAGTTCATTTTGTAGTATTAGTAGTACCAGAATCTTTTCTTCAATAGTTTTGCTTGTATTTTTCTGAGGGATTACATTTTAATCTCTTTTTTTCCCATATTGTGTTATGTAACCATCAAATTCTTCACATACGGTAGTTTTTCCTTTTCATTAGTAAGAATATAAACCAAGATTAACCCTTAAGCTAAATCCTTTATCTCTGAAAATTCATATTTCCTCTCAGTTATTTTTAAAACAATAGACATCAAGTTAATTGCACAGCTTCAAGAGATTATATGAGGCATTGATTTTTTTAACTATACTTCTTAAAGAGGTCTGTTGTACTTTATAGCAATGTTCCCCCACTATTGGAACCATTACTCAATGGTAAGAAAGCAGCATGATGAAGTGATGACCATATCATATGAATGTCATCGTATCACTCTACTTTAGAGAAAGATCTAACTGAGACCAGCAGCAAGTGAAAGGATTAAAATGATTTATTAAAAGTCATAAAATTTATGAGGTCCTTTCATGCTTTTGTATGATTCTAAGTGATTTCCATTGCATGCTTTGTAGCATACCGTGTTTTCCCGAAAATAAGACTCACCCCGAAAATAAGACCTAATCCCGGTTCAATAATGAAGTGTCCATGCAGCTAAAAAAGTTAAAGAACACTGCAGGACACTTCATTATAGAAATCAAACACCCCGTAAAGAGAGAAGAAAGAAGAGGAAGAGAGAAGACCTGTAACGCCTGCCTGGATCCACAGACTCAGATGGGCTGTAATGGACAGGCTAGAGGGAAGCCACTCACCAAGCAGGACCCCCAGAACCCTGAAACCCTTTAATCCCTATACAGGGATTTGGAATTACACAGGGCCCAGGAGATCACTACCTGTGGAAGGCTGCAGTCTGAGAGAGTAGTCGTCAGGCAGGGTCAAACCAGGAATTGCGGAACAGGGACAGAATCAGTAGGCAAGGACGTAATCAGAAACAAGCAGAGCTCAAAACCGGATAGGGCAGCGAGGTACAAAAACAGCAGACAGGAGGGTAGTCAGGAAACAAGCGGTTATCAGCACACGAAATCACAGAACAGGACACAACAGGAGCCAGAATTTTCAGAACTATCTCTGGCAGAGGTCAGCAGACAGGAGGGGCATTAAAAAGGGTGTGGTGTCTTCCCATAGGCTGTAGCTAAATGATGGTACTTCAGCTGGGAGACACCCGCCACCTACAGTCAGCCAGAGACATTGCAGATCCCTAGGAAACCCAGACCAGTGGATGAGCCGAGCCTGCGCCCACCGGCGCCGCTGGCATCGACTCCTCTCCCATCACCAGCACAATCCACGTCAGGAACACGGCGTCGCCTGGCGATCGGAGTAGAAGTCAATGGAGCGGACTCCGGTGGTGACGTAACAAGACCCCATGATCATAATCAGCAGATGCTGACTGGGAGCAGTGGAACGCATCAAAGACCTGCGGCAGAATGCACACCCACACACATCAGATCGCACACCCACACATTCCAGATCATACACACAAGGGCAGCACGGTGGCTCAGTGGTTAGCACTGCAGTCTTGCAGCACTGGGGCCCTGGGTTCAAATCCCACCAAGGACACCATCTGCAATGAGTTTGTATGTTCTCCCCGTGTTTGCATGGGTTTCCTCTGGGTTCTCCGGTTTCCTCCCACACTCCAAAGACATACAGATAGGGACTCTAGATTGTGACCCCCATGGGGACAGTGTTGCCAATGTATGTAAAGCGCTGTGGAATTAATAGCGCTATATAAATGAATACATTTATTATTATTAAAATTATTATTATTATTATACACACACACACGAGATCAGACACACACTCACCACATCCAGCGATATCTATTGCTTCTGGCCGGCATACGGTAAGGGCCTGCGACGCTGTGCAGTGGAGGACCCAGCGGTGGAACGCATCATAGAGACAAGAGAGTAGAGTCTCACCTCAGATGTGCTTAGTGCGCGCGCAATTGTATGTATGCGCGATCTCATGAGTGTGAGAATGTGTGTGTATGTGCAATCTCGTGTGTGTATGAGTGTGTGCGATCTGATCTGTGAGTGTCTGCCAAAAGCAGGGGAAGACTTCATGGAGCATACCTGCTGGGAGCACCTGCTGAAGATCGCAGAGGGATCTGGGAACCACGCAGATGCCCAGGGTCTGGAAAGTATGACAATCCTGGGAAGGGGGATCTGCATTTTTTGGGGGGTAAACTTACCCCCAACCATGTTTCTCTGAGAATAAGCTCTCCCCCGAAAATAAGCCATAGTGCTTTTTTTGGGGCAAAAAAATATATGACAATGTCTTATTTTCGGGAAAACAGGGTATTCTGTGTGTTCATTTTTTATTTACATAAGTGTAATCAGTTAGTTTGTAATGACCCATTAAGACGAACCAATAACTGTGGGATGAGCCATCATATTGAGTCTTGTTCATTACTAACCGCCCATCTGAATAGGCCATTAAAACGCTTGTTCTTCATGTACTATAATTTTTAAAGTGGCTTTAAAATCATCATTATCAGCAGTACATTACCCCATGTAAACAGCTGATGTGCTGCATTCATTGGACATAGAATATTCATAGTAACAGTCGTTCTGTGCACATAGAATATTCATCAGCCTGTCTAAACAGTCCAGTAAGCAATCACCGGCTTGCATATAAGCAATCAATTGTCTTTTAATAGCCTAGATTGGTAAGGGGCATAACTATGGCTCAGAACATATAAATATTGGGTGTTTTATGGAGATGAGCAAATCAATCCTAGGTAAATTTTCAGAAAAAAAAATTCAAATTTGACGGAATTCGAGTTTTATTGCAACAGGCTAACCGCCATTTTACTGAATCCCAGAGGTCCAGGAAGGGGTTAAAAATGTTATTGGAAATAATACTCACCAGGCCCTCACCTGTCCCTTTATAGACTCCTGAAACATCATGACGTGGTAGGGTAGAGCATGTCATGACATCACGGGAGGACTAGTGAGTAGGCCTTACTTCATGACATGTGTCAACACCACATTATGGCATAGTGGAGTCTAATCAGCACCAGAGGCTCTGAAAATGGCAGACTCTAGAGTCTTCGATGATGCCATTAAAGATTGGGGTGAGGCTCTGCAGCAGCTTTAAGCGGGCTTTACACCCTACGATATATCTAACGATATGCCGTCGGGGTCACGTCGTTAGTAACGCACATCCGGCATCGTTTGATATATCGTAGCGTGTGACAGCTATGTGCAAATGTGAACGAGCAATAATACTCACCTTATCGTTGCTCATTGACACGTCGCTTATTTTCTAAAAATCGAATGTCCTTCGGTGCTCCGGTTGTTCATCGTTCCCAAGGCAGCACACGTCGCTCCGTGTGACACCCCGGGAACGATGAAGTGCAGCTTACCTGCAGTCGCCAGCAATGCGGAAGGAAGGAAGTGGGCGGGATGTTTACGTCCCGCTCATCTCCGCCCCTCCGCTTCTATTGGGCGGCCGCTGTGTGACATCACTGTGACGCCGAACGTCTCTCCCCCACCAGGAAGAGGATGTTCGCCTCCCACAGCGAGGTCGTTCGGGAGGTAAGTACGTGTGACGGGGGTTTACAACTTTGTGAGACACGGGCAACAAATTGCCCGTGCCGCACAAACGATGGGGGCGGGTGCCATTGCAAATGCGATCGCACGACATATCGACACGTGTAAAGCAGGCTTTAGCCAAGTGAGTATCATTTATATGTGTCTTGTGCTCTGAGGTCTGAAAAGATCTCATAGCATAATAATGCCAGTAGAATGTCCATCTGTACTGAATTCACATTTCGGCAGATTTGCTCTTCCTGAGCCGTTTATATAGTGTTCGCTCTGGTTGGATTTCCAATAATTTTCAAATATATGACATATATGCTTTTTGTGTAGTAATGGAGTCCCTCATAGTTGATGAATAACTAAATGTGGGAGAAATAAAACAATTTCTAGTTAGTTTTCTATGTGGGAGCTGTGAGTCATTCCATATAGTTACGTATGACTCTTATAGTCTTCATTTTAATATCAGTTCATGTATTGTTCCTGGTTTCTGTTTTCATTAGTTGCTTTTCTTTACAAGATGTAGGGAATATGTAATTTCAGATAGGAAGTGACAACAGGAACTCCACATGACATTTGTTTCATTTCTTAGCATGATATGGCTCACACAGAAGCAGGCAGTTGCTGGGAGATAGAACAAATCTGATGGAGGTGTAATGTGGTAGACTAGCAAGTAGGAATGAAAGGTTAATGAGCTGGGGGCGTATAGAAGTCAATGGAGGTAATAAGGTGTCCTATAAGTTTTGCTTGGGTAATTACTTTATGGCCATATAGCAGCAAGAATATTTTTGTTTCAATCTGTGTTTATTTTTGCAGGCTCTATTGAACAGTATAATAAAAGCTAATTGCCTGTAAAGCAGTTTTACTTCATTGTTAGTTCATAGGAAACACATCAAAGAATAGAAAACAATGTAGCCGTGTAGGAGGCCCGAAAAAGGCAGGAATTACCATAGAGCAGCTGTCACGCTAGGTACAGGGATGTACCAAGCGAACGACGAAAGGGAAGGGAAGAGAAACCCTGTGTATAGGGAAAGGAAAAATGGTGAACCCTGACCAAACCTACTGCTGGTCCCTAGGGTCCCTCATCACCCTATATAGGTTTCGCACCTATGCACCGAGTCGGATACCTGACCGTAGGTATCTCTAGTGCTGGGCCCTAAACAGGGAACGGATAGGATAAGCTCTTCGTCAACCCCACTAACACTATAGACGACACAAGGAGGACACACGGGGAAAATGCATGAACTACTTATCTACAGATGACACAGGTAGAAGTTCAGCAAAGTTTTCAGCAACGATACCACAGAGGAGTGCATGCCACCTGCTTCAAAATAAGGCTGCAATGAACTTAAAATATCACCAGCATCAGTCCAAAGAAGGAAGGGGTATATAAGCTCCAAGATAATGCTGATGATCAGCAGCTGGGTGGAAGGCGATCTCCTGCTGGGTCCAAAAGGGGGAGAGATGAATCTTGCAGGAAAGCTACCAGTACCAATGAATACTGACAGCAGGAACAATAGAAATTCAGGGAGCATTCTGTGCAGCAAAACGCTGTGACCTTCTATAGCCAGAAACCACATGACTGTCTGTCACCCGTGACACAATTGTGACAGCAGTGGTCCCCAATCTTTTTTACCATGAGAGCTATATTCAGCTCTGAGAGATTGTCGCAAGCCACATTGGAGGAAAAGCATTTATGTTATGGATAATTTATAGCCATATGGTGACCAATGACGGATAACTGGTCATTAAAGGGGTATTCTGACCAAGCTTACTTCTATATCTGGAAGGTAAGCAGTACCAGGGATGTAATGTCACGCCTACATTTACCTACCGATGGCATACAAATCCTGGGATGTATTGGGACATCACCAGTACCTCTCATTTCCCGTTATGAAAGTAAGTGGAGCCGAATAACCCTTGAAGGTGTTGTCCATCGAACAAAGTTCATTTTAATTAATAGATTTTGTAATAATAATAATTTATACAATTGAATGTGTTTAAAAAAAAATGTTCCTGTGCTGAGATAATCTTACATATGAGACACTACTATGTAATGCATGTGTCTAACCGTACAGGGACATGTTGTGATCACCTCATTTTCTGAATGGGGGAGTAAGTAAAAAAATATACAGACATTACACCTTGGGTTTCCAAATTATTCTTTCTTTGAGGTAAAACATTAAAGAAAAAAAAAACCAGGCAGGCAGTAAAACAAGCTTTACTTCACAAAAAGAACCAACTGTGATCCTGTGCTGTAATGTCTGTATACTCTTTTACGTCCTCTCCTACCCAGGAGCTGTGGTATGATCAGACCATGTTCCTGTATGGTCAGACACAGCCATTACACAGTACACAGCAGGGATACATATATAAGATTATCTCAGCATAAGAACATTTTTTTAAACATGTCTAGTTGGGCAAATTATTATTTCAAAATTTATAGATTAAAATCAACTTTAAAATTAACTTTGGGCATGAGAAAAGCCCTTTAAGTAAGGCAAAATGACACAAAAGTTACAATAAACTTTGATCCATGTTTACAAAAATTATTCCGTCACTACTAACTGCTTAATTGGGAGATGAGCAGCAGAGTGATGTCACATCTACAGATACCTGTCTGAGCAAATGTATCATCAGCAGAAGTTTGTCACCTGTCCTGATAAATAGGAAAGGTGAACAATATCTGCTGATAACACCTGCATCTCATGATGCACCACTCACCTCCTGATACAGAATTGAGTGGAGCCAGAATAATCTTCAAAAAAAATTAACAGTAATTTATGTAAAATTACCATCCTTATGACCTCCCAACAAATAACTATTGCTGTAATATGGAAGACTATAAGTTTGCAGAGCCATATGAATGCATCGTGCCTCGTCATACCTAGGAGTACATGTGATTGCAGCTTGGCGTATGCAGTCGGCAAGTATCCAGATGTAACAAGCTAGAAGAGAGAGACACGCTGAGGATTGGGACTGTGTCACTAGCAAGGAGAAGGAGGCAGTTTGAGAGCTTCTCTACAAGCTTTATGTGGCTTGTCCTCTATCTCTACTTTTCGCAACTCATGTCAATCTGTCATAACCAAATGTAGGGGTCTTTGCTAGAGACAGAAGAGATCAAAAGTCCAAACCCTACAACATGTTTTGATGCCACTAGAGACAGTTTTATGCAAATTTGGGCCTTGGGCAAAAGTTCCACTTGAGATTTCATCACAAATGCGGAAGAGAGGGAGAGCGTGATCTCTCCATCTCTTCCATTTTCAGCCTGTGTGTATATCGCACTGCACTTAGATGTCATCCGAGTGCAGTCTCATGTTTCACTCCCACCCATAGACTTGTAAGGGTGCAAGTGATCCAAACTGACAGGCAGTCACAGCATTCTCTGATTTTATCCTCAGTCCGATTAGGGCTGAGGAAAAACTTGCAGATCTGAGCTGCACCATTGTCTGAAATGGAGCCGAGTGCAGTGCGGGATTTTCTCGCATTGCACTCATGCGAGTCATACACCAGTGTGAGCGTATCCTATTTCATTAAAAGGTGCACACCACTTAATGTACAGTGGAACCTTGGTTAATGAGAACAATCCGTTCTGGGAGTGTGCTTGTTAACCAAGTTACTCGTTCAGCAAAGCAAGATTTCCCATAGGAAATCATTGCAATGCAGACAAATTGTTCCACAACTTGTTAAATGTCCCATCCTGGTCCCCTATTGTGCCATTCCACACACGCACAAACACACACAAACACGTACAAACACGCACAAACTCACACAAACACACGTACACACACATATTATGCTCACCTTACCTTCCGTTCCATCGCGGTCTCCTGGGACTTGCTGTTCGCTGGTACGGGCTGTGTATCGGGTTACCATCGCGACGAAGGCGGAACTTCTGCTGCCAGAGCGCTGACGTCAAAGGCAGCACCCGCTAGCCTCTGATTGGCCAGCGCGCTGCCTTTGAGTATCGGTGACTGCCGAAGTTCCTGCCTCGTCGCGTTGGTTGCGGATACACATCCTGGAGTGGCGAACTACAGGACTCAGGAGGCCGGCGATGAAACAGAAGGTACTGTACACATATTATGCTCACCTTACCTTCCTTTCCATCGACGGCCTCCTGGGTCTTGTAGTTCTACAAGAACCATGAGGCCAGCAATGGAACGGAAGGTAAGGTGAGCATAATACTGTATGTGTGTGCGTGCGTGTTTGTGTGTGCGTGTTTGTGTGTGTTTGTGCGTGCTTGTGTGCGTTTGTGTGGACTGTAAGAGCGGGTCAGAGCATGGTGGATGTATGGAACCGGAAGTGTGTGCGGTGAGTATTTTGCTCGTACAGCAAGGCTTTCTCGTAAACCGAGTTACAAATTTACAGAAAGCTTTGCTTGTTAAGCGAGGTTCCACTGTATTAGCAATCTTACAAGTGCCGTGCGACTTTGGCAGAAATGCATATTGTGAGACTGTGACCGGGGTTATCTATGACGGCCGGTATGTCTCGCCCCGGTTGTGCTCACTCCATGATAGAAAGTAAATCCACTCTAGGGTTAATGCTGTTTCCCTACAGGCTGAAGGAAGGGTTAAATAGAATCAGGAACAAGGGCAGGTGTGCCGGGTGTGGGGGAGTGAACAGAACTCCCTGAGCTCTCTGCTGGAGAGGCATATGTATATTGTTGTGGACTTTTGTTTGGACATTAAAACAGTGTGCTGTGAACCTTAATGCCTGGATCCCGTGTCTTCTGCTGCGCAGCCGACCGTGCTACCTCACATATGGTGGAGAATCGGCGGGCATGACAGCCGGTGAGGTGTAGCATCCATCCCTGGTGACCCAGTAGCACATGTCCTGGATTCGAGCGGCTATACTACAGCCCAAACCCGGCGACGCCATGGAGGGCATACTAAGGCAGCAGCAACAGACTAATGCACAGCTACAAGAGGCTAATGCACAGCAGCAACAGACCAATGCACACCTGCTCCGGGCGTTGGAACGTCAGCAGCAATCCTTGCAAGCGCAGGACAAAAGGCACCAAGAACAGCTGGTTCAGGCCAATACACATCAGCAGCAAGCCTTGCAATTGCAGGAACAAAGACATCAAGAACAGATGGTTCTCCTGGCCAAGTCGATCCGTGCCGGACCGGCAGCAACAACCCCGGGACCGGGTAACGACGGCAGCGTCCGGAAAGCGGTGAGACAAGCGTTGCAAAAGATGACCCCGGGGGATGATGTGGAAGCGTTCCTGGCGGTGTTTGAGCGGGTGGCCGAGCGGGAAAAGCTGCCGACCCCCCAGTGGGCTGAGGTATTGTCGCCCTATCTGACGGGGGAACCCCAAAAAGCGTACCTGGACCTCTGTACCGAGGACGCCATTGACTATGTGACCCTGAAAGCCGAAATACTGGCTCGGTTGGGGGTGAATACCTATGTACGGGCTCAGCGGGTAAATCAGTGGTTCTATGAGGAAGCCAAACCCGTACGCTCCCAGGCCTATGACTTGTTGCATCTTGTAAAAAAGTGGTTGCAGCCTGACACTCTGAGCCCGGTGCAAATGGTGGAAAGGGTAGTAGTGGATCGTTTTGTGCGCACTTTACCCATCACCGTTCAACGGTGGGTCGGACAGGGTGACCCAAGTACCCTGGACCAATTAGTGTCCCTGGTAGAGCGGCATGTGGCTACGCAGGACTTGATACGGGACACTGAGACTTTGCGTACCGCCCGTCGGTCCGGCCCCTCCAAGCCTAGGGCCAAGGTCCCACCGCTGACAACGGTGCAGGAGTCCCCTACCGTCCCGTCTGAGGCCGCGGCCGCCATTCCTGAGGTCCGGAAGGTTCTGTACCCTAAACGACAACCCGTCAAGGGGGTTTCCGTCCTCATTAGATGTTGGCGGTGCCAGCGGGTGGGACATATGGAAGCCCAGTGTCCACTCACCACGGAGCCCATGGATTGTGGGGTTACCCGGCGGGGTTCAATGTATGCTCAGGTGGTGTGTACCGCTGACCTGGTCTCCCCAGAGACGGAGCCCCACTTGTGCCAAATACAGGTGAATGGATGTCCGGTTACAGGATTGTTGGATTCCGGAAGCTTAGTGACCCTTGTGCGATCCACCTTGAAGGCTAAAGTAAAGGCCACAGGCCGTACCGTGGGGGTGGTTTGCATACATGGGGACCGCCGCGACTATCCCACGGGAATTGTCACCATCACAGCACCTTGCGGTCAGGTGCAACATGAGGTGGGACTTCTTAACACTCTTCCTTATGACGTGATCCTAGGAAGGGATCTGCCCTATTTTTGGACTTTATGGAGGGGACCCCCTAAGTCCCCTCAGATATTGGTCAGTCCGGGACCTGAGCCCTACAATCCTGAATCCGGGACACCTGCCGTAGGGGTCACCATGATAGGGACAGAGTGTGAACCCGATAGGTCACCCCTAGAGGTATTGGCAGGAGAGGCTGAGATGGTCGAGCCCATCCCGGAGTTGGAGGCGTCCCCGGATACGTTTGGGACAGCCCAACTCCAGGACCCTACGTTAATACATGCCCGGAGTCGGGTGACAGTAGTTGACGGGGTGGCACAGCTGCCTGGTGCCCAGGTAAGGTACCCCCATTTCGCTCTTAAGCAGGATTTACTCTACCGGGTAGATGAAATACGGGGCGTGGGGGTAGAACAGTTGGTGGTGCCCCAGCCGCATCGCCGGCGGGTCCTCGACTTGGCTCATAAACACCTGATGAGTGGCCACCTAAGGGTCAAGAAAACGCAGGAGCGAATATTGCAAAGGTTCTATTGGCCCAGGGTCTTTGGGCAGGTAAAACGGTTCTGCGAAACCTGCCCGGAGTGTCAGCTTACCGCACCCCTGACCCATTTTCGCAGTCCGTTGGTACCGTTACCCATTATAGAAGTCCCTTTTGAACGGATAGGGATGGATCTGGTGGGGCCCCTCGTAAAGTCCGCTCGAGGGCACCAACACATCCTAGTGATCGTTGACTATGCCACCCGGTATCCCGAGGCGATACCTCTCAGACATACTGCAGCAAAGCTTATAGCTCGGGAGTTGTTTGCTGTGTTCTGCCGGGTAGGGTTGCCCAAGGAGATCCTTACGGATCAGGGGACCCCATTCATGTCTAAAGTGACCAAAGAGCTATGCCGGCTACTCCAGATCAAGCAGTTGCGTACGTCTGTGTATCATCCTCAAACGGACGGTTTAGTCGAGCGTTTCAATAAAACCCTGAAAACCATGCTAAAAAGGGTGATTTCAAAAGACAGGAAAGACGGGGATATGATGCTTCCCTATTTGATGTTTGCCATACGAGAGGTGCCACAGGCATCCACGGGGTTTTCGCCTTTTGAATTGTTATACGGGCGACATCCCCGGGGATTGTTGGACCTGGCAAAGGAAACATGGGAGCAAGAGCCCACCCCCATAAAAGTGTGATTGAACATATTTTGGGTATGCAGAACCGCATAAGCGCGGTCATGCCAATTGTGAAGGAGCATTTACAGGAGGCTCAGGCCGCGCAAAGCGGCCGCTACAATAGACAAGCCACCGTGCGGACCTTTAAACCCGGGGATCGGGTGTTGGTATTAATCCCCACGGCGGAGAGTAAATTCCTGGCTCAGTGGCAAGGCCCCTACGAGATAAAGGAAAGAGTCGGGGTGGTTAACTATAAAGTATTGCAGCCCGGTAGGTGGAAACCTGAACAAATATACCATGTCAACCTATTAAAACCTTGGCAGGAACGGGAAAGCCTGATGGCTGTTTTTTCCCCACCTCCCTCCTCTTCGGGTCGTTCACATCTGGCTCCAGCGACCTCCGGAGAGGACGAACCGGAAGTAAGGATTGGAGAAGCCCTCACCAAGACACAGAGGCGAGAGGCCAGACGGTTGGTTCAGCAGAACCCCGATGTCTTCTCCGAGCTGCCCGGTAGGACCAGTCTGATACGACATGATATTGTCACCGAGCCCCACCTGAAGGTACGCCTGAAGTCATACCGGGTACCGGAGGCTCGACGACAAGCCATATCGGAGGAAGTAAAGACAATGTTACGCCTGGGGGTCATCGAAAAATCCCAGAGTGAATGGGCTAGTCCGATTGTAATAATACCAAAACCCGATGGCTCCTTAAGGTTCTGCAATGACTTTAGGAGATTGAACGAAATATCCAAGTTCGATCTCTACCCCATGCCCCGGGTGGATGAGCTGATTGATAGGCTGGGACAGGCGCGGTATTTTACCACGCTCGACCTGACCAAGGGGTACTGGCAGGTGCCACTGACGGAGTCCGCCAAGGAGAAAACCGCTTTTGTTACGCCGGAGGGTCTCTTCCACTATGTTGTCTTGCCTTTTGGGTTACATGGCGTTCCGGCCACGTTCCAGAGGTTGATGGACTTAGTGCTGGAACCCCACCAGGCGTATGCATCAGCGTACCTTGATGACATCATTATTTACAGCTCCGATTGTCAGACCCACTTGGAACAGGTACAAGCGGTGGTGGACGCGCTTCGAACAGCCAGCTTGACAGCCAATCCCAAGAAATGTGCGTTGGGACTCACGGAAGCCCGCTACTTGGGCTACGTGATAGGCCAAGGAGTGATTAAGCCCCAAGTTAACAAGGTTGAGGCGATCCAGAAGTGGCCTAGACCCCTGACCACGAAGCAGGTTAGGGCCTTCCTGGGTATCGTGGGGTACTACAGGAGGTTTGTAAAGGATTTTGCGGGACTATCAGCCCCCTTGACGGACCTTCTCAAAGGCAAGAAGTCCGTCATGGTGCGCTGGACTCCGCAGGCCGAGGACTCCTTCCGGGCCCTGAAGGGGGTCCTGTGCGGACAGCCCGTTCTTGTACACCCTGATTTCCGGAAGGAGTTCATAGTACAGACTGACGCCTCAGAGGTCGGCCTGGGGGCCGTGCTGTCTCAGGTGGTTCAGGGGGAGGAACACCCCGTCACCTTCTTGAGTAGGAAGCTCACCCCTCCCGAGCGGAATTATAGCGTAGTGGAGAAGGAGTGCCTGGCGATCAAGTGGGCCTTGGAGTCCCTACGCTATTACCTGCTGGGACGGCAGTTTCGCTTGGTGACGGATCACTCTCCACTGGTCTGGATGAGGTCCGCCAAGGAATGGAATGCCCGGGTTAGCCGGTGGTTCCTTTCTCTGCAGAACTTCCGGTTTACGGTTGAACACCGGGCCGGTAGGTTGCAGGGCAACGCTGATGCCTTGTCCCGCGGCCCGTGTTTGGTGGCAGGAGTTCAACCCCGCTCGCATGAACTGAGGGGGTGGTATGTGAGACTGTGACCAGGGTTATCTATGACGGCCGGTATGTCTCGCCCCGGTTGTGCTCACTCCATGATAGAAAGTAAATCCACTCTAGGGTTAATGCTGTTTCCCTACAGGCTGAAGGAAGGGTTAAATAGAATCAGGAACAAGGGCAGGTGTGCCGGGTGTGGGGGAGTGAACAGAACTCCCTGAGCTCTCTGCTGGAGAGGCACATGTATATTGTTGTGGACTTTTGTTTGGACATTAAAACCGTGTGCTGTGAACCTTAATGCCTGGATCCCGTGTCTTCTGCTGCGCAGCCGACCGTGCTACCTCACAATATATACACACATGTATATAAACACAGCACATTCACACGTGTATATACACACAGCACAAACACATATGTACAGCGGGTGAAATAATTATTGAACACATCACCGATTTTCTAAGTAAATATATTTCTAAAGATGTTATTGCCATAAAGTTCTCACCAGATGTCGGTAACAACCCATCCAATCCACACAGGCAAATAAATCAAACCATAGCTGTCCATAAAATAATTTATATGTAATAATGAGAATTAACACAGGGAAAAATATTGAACACATACAGAAAGAGAGGTGCAAAAAGCCATGGAAAGTCATGACACCAGCTGAAATCTATCAGTAGTTAAAAAGCAATCCTGCCACTTATTGAAAAATATCTGCTAGTTCACCTGATTGCCTATAAAAAATGTCTCATTTCCAACATGTTCACAAGAAACATTTCATGATGGGTAAAACCAATGAGCTGTCTCATATTGTTGCAAAATATACTAATTTCATTTGTTTCAGTAGTTCTAAAATACTGAAGCCTCTAGAGAGCACTTTTGGGGCCATAATCCAGAAGTGGAAGGAACATAATTTCACCATAAACCATCCACGACTTAGGGGCACTTTGCACTTTTCACACAACGACATCGCAAGCCGATGCTTGCGATGCCGAGCACGATAGTCCCCGCCCCCGTCGCAGCAGCGATCTCTTGTGATAGCAGCCGTAGCGTACATTATCGCTACGGCAGCTTCACATGGACTCACCTGCCTTGCGACGTCGATCTGGCCGGCGACCTGCCTCCTTATTAAGGGGGTGGGTCGTGCGGCATCATAGCGACGTCACACGGCAGGCGGCCAATAGAAGCGGAGGGGCGGAGATGAGCGGGACATAAACATCCCGCCCACCTTCTTCCTTCCGCATAGCCGGCGTGAGCTGCAGGACGCAGGTAGGAGATGTTCCTCGCTCCTGCGGCTTCACACACAGCGATGTGTGCTGCCGCAGGAACGAGGAACAACATCGTACCTGTCGCAGTCGTGTAATTATGGAATTCCCAGACACTACACCGATGATACGATTACGACGATTTTGTGCTCGTTAATCGTATCATCTAGGATTTACACACTACGATGTCGAGTGCGACGCCGGAAGTGCGTCACTTTCGACATGACCCCTCTGACATCGCACCTGCGATGTCGTAGTGTGCAAAGTGCCCCTAAGTGCCCCCCGCAAGATTTCATACTCAGCAGTGGAAAAAATTATCAGAACAGTTGTCCAAGAGCTAAGGACCTCCTGTGGAGAACTTCAGAAAGATTTGGAATCAGCAGGTACATTTGTTTCAAAGAAAACAATAATAATAATGCACTCATTTTCTATGGCCTGTATGCACGCTTACCATGCAAGACTCCATTGCTGATCAAAAAAGCATATTCAAGGACATTTAAAGTTTACTCAGCAACATCTAGACAAGCCTATGAAATACTGGACAAATATAGTCTCTTGAGATGAGACCAAAATTGAACTCTTTGGATGCCATAATACACACCATGTGTGGGGGCCAAAAGGCTATGCATATCAACCCAGAAAAAACAAAAGTTTGGAGGCGGGATAATCATGGTTTGGGTCTATTTTTCAACAAACAGCATATGCAGACATCATATAATTGAAGGAAGCATGGAATGGACAATGTACCAAGACATTCTTGATACAAATCTGCTTCCATCTGCCAGGATGATGAAAGTGAAACAAGGGTGGATCTTTCAGCAAGACAATGATCCCAAACACACAGATTTGAAGAGTGTTTGTGTGGAAGAATGGACCAAAATTATACCTGAGCTATGCATACAACTAGTTTCTCCATACAGGAAGCGTCTTGAAGCTGTCATCACCAACAAATGCTTTTGTATGAGGTATTCAGGACATACACAACACAGTTTGGCAATCTTCTTGTCCGAGAGACCACTATCGATGATCTGGATGATACTGTTTCTCTTTTCTTAGGAAATCATCTTCATGGCTGCTCCTCAATTCACACCAGTGACCTTTTACTTGATAATTAGCCTAATAACACATTGAGCTATTAGGGAACGTAAGAACAAGTCGTCATTTGTAGTAAACAAGAATCTGCATAACTAGTCATATCCTAAATAGTTGCAAGTCACATTCATGTAGAAGATAGCCATGATGATTGTCTATAAAATGAGGGAAGTCTCACGTTCAAAGTTATTGTGAATGGTGAGGTATGGAACCTGAAAGTCAAAAGTTCAAAACATTATTAGGCTTTTGGTAGTCAGTGTACATCACTAAATTTATGGACATCTGTGGTTTGATTTCTTTGCCTGTGGGGATTGGATTGGTTGTTACAAACATTTAGTGAGAAATTAATCTCAAAAGCAATTTACCTCATTTTTGTTCTGCAGCGTTTTTTCTGCCAAGTGATGCTGTTTTTGTTGCAGAAAATCAGCAACGTGGGAACATACTTTTTTTCCAAGCTGTACAATGACTACTTTACATTATATCACAGTGTCATGGATAAACACACAGCAAATACATACACATCTATACACACACACACACACACACACACACACACACTACAGAGAACTTACCAGCCTATCTTCTTTTCAGTTCTTTTAGATTACAGCAGGGTAAAGGACCTTGACATCAGGGTCACATAACTTTAATGTCACCAAAGGTCCTGCTGCAGTCTTAAGCCTGCTTTACACCTTACAATTTCGCATACGATATCGTATGCGATGTGACCCGCCCCCATGGTATGTGCGGCACGTTCAGTTTGTTGACCGTGTCACACAAACGATTCTTTCCCGTCACACGTACTTCCTACCATACGACCTCGATGTGGGCGGCGAACATCCACTTCCTGGAGTGGGAGGGATGTTCGGCGTCACAGCGACGTCACGCGGCAGCCGACCAATAGAAGCGGAGGTGCGGAGATGAGCGGGACGTAAACATCCTGCCCACCTCCTTCCTTCTGCATTGCCGGCGGGAGCCGCGGGACGCAGGTAAGCTGCTGTTTATCGTTCCCGGGGTGTCACACACTGCGATGTCTGCTACCTCGGGAACATTGAACAACCGGTCGTTCAATTTTTAGTAATTGAACGACGTGTATGCGATCAACGTTTTAACGTTCATTCGCAATCGCACGGAGGTTTCACATGCTACAATGTAACTAACGATGCCGGATATGCGTCACTTACGACGTGACCCCGCCGACACATCGTTAGATAAATTGTAGCATGTAAAGCCCGCTTTAACCTCAGAAACTATACTGATAACAGATATCTTGTATTATCACTGCAGTTTCTGCTTGGAATGCTGAGAGCCCCTAAGAGGGGTGTGTCCCTGGGCAATTAACCTTCCAACCACCCATTGCACTTATCACCAGGAGCGCAAGCTTGAGATATACCTATATAGTGATTCCCCTGGTATATTTTATACCTTATAAATGGGCATGCATTATGTATATTTATAAAATTCACATGTACAATATATTTTTAGATACATGTTGCAGTGAAGACAGAGGTCAGAGACTAGTCACCGCATGCATTCATCAGAGCAGTAATGACAAGAGGCAGCCCTGCCAGCAATTACAAGCAGTAATTTATTGCATATCATCCAGCAGCTCTGGTCACTGGTTAGTGCTGTTTGTGGACTATTCAAATTGTCTCTCTCCAGCAAAGGAAACAAACTCTAGCGCAGTGCCACCTATTGGAAGTAGCGATCCTAAAAGTCAAATGTGGATTTTTAACAATCCTTTGCATATGACCCAGGATATATAAGCCAGATCAGAATCCCAATTTGCAGACACGGTGTTTCGGGGTGCTTGCCCCTAGTCAGTGCAAAGCATGGGGTGTCTGATCTGGCTCATGAGAAGCTTTGTGGGGACCACGGTAATTGTGGTAGGTGGCGCTGCGCTAGAGTTTGTCTCCTTTGCTGGAGAGACAATTTGAATATTCCCCAGAGGGGCGTGGCAGCTATAAGTCCCCTTAGTTTACTGGCAGCCAGACTGGCTTGCAAAGTCTCCTTAAGGAGAACATTGTTTCACCGTTTGTGGACTAGAAACCTGATCCTGCACCAACTAGACAGCATCAATGCCTTTTGATTCAGCGCTGTGTGTGCATATGCAGTTCTGCACAGGCTGTACATAGGAGCGCGGAGGAGGAGCTACGCAGGATATAGATGTGTGCAGCAACAAAGGCAGGAGACTGTGTGCATGCACTGAGCTTGTATAAATTGAAATAAACATTATAAAAATTGCCAACAAAACGCACTACCAGAGATATCGGATGCATCAAAGTGCCTATCAATGACCCGGCCCAGTGATAATGCGCCAAGATAACAGATCGCCAGTCAGACAGCAAGGGCATGCAAGTACCCGTGGGTCCGGGGAACCCCTGCTATATGATAACTATATCACTGAGGTTTGACTGAGATTTTTTTACGAAAAGAACGTGGTTTTACCATCAGTTTGTTAAAAAGTTGCTAAAATCTGAAACCCAATATGGACGATTTTTTTCATTGCAAAAACATTACCAAAACTGGGTATATTTACTAAATAGACAAAACGAACGCCATGATATAAATTCATCTTATTAAATTAGAATGGATCGAGCAGATTTTCTTTAGATTTCAGTTTTTATTTTTAAATGAAAGAATAGTACAATAGACTTATGTTTTTTTTTTAGGGGTTTGAGTTGAAAAAGAAACCCAACTAAACAAAGCCCAGCATTAGGATCTACATGGCCTTACACTTCTGGAAACTTTACTATGTACTGTAAGCTGCTGTCATAAAACCAAACTAAAGAGAAGTAACAAAGAACAGACTGTATTCCCAGAATGTTACACATTGCCAGAACCTGTTTGCTTTATTGAGCAGCCTTCACTGTTATTAAGACCAGCACGCTTTGTTCGCAGTGGTTGCCTGTAAAGGTTAGTCTGTCAAATGCTAGACATATTGTAACATTCTAGAAATTGGTGCCTGTGAAATCCTGGAAGCAAGGCAATGTTCATTTAGTTTATTTTGTTAACATTTGACATAAAATATATTACTGAATTTGTCGCTGATATCGTAAAATACCTAGATTACAAGATACCACCCCAGTTATAAATGTATTTCTTATGCAATCAAGATGTACAACAATTTAAATAGATCATCCGGTTTCCTGCTTGCTGGAGGCAGAGCGTTCCTTATTGGTCCACTGTCCAGGACTTTACACACTCAGGTGCGAAGATCCACTCGTTCCTGTAAGCCAGTTAAATCCTGCTGTCAAGGTGAGGAGCGCACCATTCCCGCTCGCATTGCAGCCTCTTATGTAGTCATGACAGCTGGAGGTCATGTGAAAACCGCTGTCACTGTCATGACCAGGGCCGGCTGGGACCAAAAAGCAAACCTGGCACACAAACCCCACCAGCCCACATACTATACCAGCCAGGGCCGGACTGGGACGAAAAAGCAGCCCTGGCACACAAACCCCACCAGCCCACATACTATAACAGCCAGGGCCGGACTGGGACCAAAAAGCAGCCCTGGCACACAAACCCCACCAGCCCACATACTATAACAGCCAGGGCCGGACTGGGACCAAAAAGCAGCCCTGGCACACAAACCCCACCAGCCCACATACTATAACAGCCAGGGCCGGACTGGGACCAAAAAGCAGCCCTGGCACACAAACCCCACCAGCCCACTTACTATGACACCCCCCAGCCCCGATCAGTGAATCTTGCATTTATGTTGTAATTCCCCTCACCAGTCACTTAAAGGAGTTATTTGAAAAGTCACATATGAAGTGTAGTAAGATTGACCACGGCTCCATTTGCATGGTGATCTTTAGAAATGCGATTTTCGGGATTGTGGAGATCCTAGTGGTCAGATCCACAATAAATGGAAAATCATCTCTATACAGAAGATAGGGGATAATTTCCAAACTTGGGATAACCCATTTAAACAGGTTTTTCCAAGATTTTTTTTTTATTAGCCCATAGGAATGTAGAAAATAGTAAACCAATTATGACTCTTCCGAAATCCGAAGACAGGACAGGAGAAGTGGTACTGTGCAGTGTATACAATACATACAGGATAATATGTCTACTGAGAATTACATCCATGTATAAAAAATATCCTGCTCACCCAATCTGCCTCATCCCAACAGACGGTGAACGGATAATAAGGAAGGTAGCTTGGCATTCACAAAGTGGTAAAGCCCTGTCACACACAGAGATAAATCTGCGGCAGATCTGTGGTTGCAGTGAAATTGTGGACAATCAGTGCTAGGTTTGTGGCTGTGTACAAATGGAGCAATATGTCCATCATTTCCCTGCAACCACATATCTGCCAAAGATTTATCTCTGTGTGTGACGGGGCCTGTAGAAGGATATCCAGCAATCACATTCCGGTCGTGATAAAAAATAATTTCTTTTATTTAATCCATATAAAAAAATATATTCATCCAATAATTAAATCCATTTAAAAAATCCAGTATAAGAAATGAAGCTGGAACATGTTTCAGACGATGTGTCCTTATTCACTCTCCAAAGGTGAAGTGGTACTGTGCAGTGTTTACATAGAAAATAATACAGGTACTGAGAATTACACCCAGTATACAGGACAGGAGAAGTGGTACTGTGCAGTGTATATATACAGAATAATACAGATACTGATAATTACACCCAGTATACAGGGCAGGAGAAGTGGTACTGTGCAGTGTTTACATACAAAATAATACAGGTACTGAGAATTACACCCAGTATACAGGACAGGAGAAGTGGTACTGTGCAGTGTATATATACAGAATAATACAGATACTGATAATTACACCCAGTATACAGGGCAGGAGAAGTGGTACTGTGCAGTGTATATATACAAAATAATACAGATACTGAGAATTACACCCAGTATACAGGACAGGAGAAGTGGTACTCTGCAGTGTATATATACAGAATAATACAGATACTGAGGATTACACCCAGTATACAGGACAGGAGAAGAGGTACTGTGCAGTGTTTACATACAAAATAATAGAGGTACTGAGAATTACACCTGATATACAGGACAGGAGAAGTGGTACGGTGCAGTGTGTATATATACAAAATAATACAGATACTGAGAATTACACCCAGTATACAGGGCAGGAGAAGTGGTACTGTGCAGTGTATATATACAGAATAATAAAGATACTGAGAATTACACCCAGTATACAGGACAGGAGAAGTGGTACTCTGCAGTGTATATATACAGAATAATACAGATAATGAGGATTACACCCAATATACAGGACAGGAAAGTGGTACTGTGCAGTGTATATATACAGAATAATACAAATACTGATAATTACACCCAATATACAGGACAGGAGAAGTGATACTGTGCAGTTGTTAGGGCCAGGTGGACGGGCAGACCCAGGAGGTGGATCCACTGGGCTGAACACCTCACCGAGGGCAAGGTGCCCGGTAGCCGGAGCACTAGCAGGACAGTCTGTTTAGAGGAGTGGAGTAAAGAAGTCCCTGGGACCACGGGGTCTCTGATGGTAGTCCGGGTGACGGGGCTCAGGTTCGGAGGCCGAGATGTCGTCAGGCAGAGTCCGGAACCAATGGAGCGAGAAGGCGGGTCACCACAGGGATCGGAGATGGCAGGAACTGACGGGATGGCAGGCCGTCACCGTTCGGGGTTCGGGTATCGTCAGGACCGGTTGGCGAGGCAGGAGCGGCTCTACGAGAGAGATAGGTGAGTATATCACAGACACAAGGAGACCTGACTCCTAGCTTAGAAAACACGAAGAACAGGCCCCGCCCACTTGGAAAGGATCCCCCTATATACCCAGTACCTGATCCTTCAATATCCTGTTGGAGGACACTGGCCCTTTAAGAAAGGGTCAATGACCGCGCGCGCGCCCTAATGTGCATGCGCGAGGCCCAGGTGCCAGAAGCCAGGGCAGGGAGCGGTGAACAGGAGGCAGGGGAGCCGGCCTGGAGCAGAGCTGCCGACGGGCGCCGGGAGCGGGGACCGGGCCGCCTGGGGACCGCAGGTGATGGGGGCTGGAGGCTGTGGAGCGGGGGACGCCTGACAGAGGAGCCGGGGAGCGAGGCAGGGAAGCCGGGGAGCGTGGCAGGTGAGCCGGGGAGCGAGGCAGGGGAGCCGGGAAGCAAGGCAGGGGACCCGGGGAGCGTGACAGCAGTGTATATATACAGAATAATACAGATACTGAGAATTACATCCTGATAAAAAAATCCAGCAATCCAGTCCACGGATTTTTTCTTTCCTAAAATATCAAACTTTTATTCAAAAATGCATATTAAAATAGTCCATGACAGGGTCAAACATGCCCAAAAAGAGGACGCGTTTCGAACAACACACAAGTTCTTAATCTGTCTCTAGACTATACCGATACGGATAATTACATCCAGTATACAGGACAGGAGAAGTGGTACTGTGCAGTGTATATATACACACAGAATAATACAGATACTGAGGATTACACCCAGTATACAGGACAGGAGAAGTTATACTGTGCAGTGTATATATACAGAATTATACAAATACTGATAATTACACCCAATATACAGGACAGGAGAAGTGGTAGGGTGCAGTGTGTATATACACAAAATAATACCGATACTGAGAATTACACCCAGTATACAGGACAGGAGAAGTGGTACGGTGCAGTGTGTATATATACAAAATAATACAGATACTGAGAATTACACCCAGTATACAGGACAGGAGAAGTGGTACGGTGCAGTGTGTATATATACAAAATAATACAGATACTGAGAATTACACCCAGTATACAGGACAGGAGAAGTGGTACTCTGCAGTGTATATATACAGAATAATACAGATACTGAGGATTACACCCAGTATACAGGACAGGAGAAGAGGTACTGTGCAGTGTTTACATACAAAATAATAGAGGTACTGAGAATTACACCTGATATACAGGACAGGAGAAGTGGTACAGTGCAGTGTGTATATATACAAAATAATACAGATACTGAGAATTACACCCAGTATACAGGGCAGGAGAAGTGGTACTGTGCAGTGTATATATACAGAATAATAAAGATACTGAGAATTACACCCAGTATACAGGACAGGAGAAGTGGTACTCTGTACTGGGTTCACACTATTTGGAGAATTTTCTCCTCGCTCCAAATATTCATGGCTGCTTTCTGTAATTTGCACAAAAACTACTTTTGAATCAGTAACTGGTGTATGCTGTTTAATAGTCCACTACTTTATGGAAACTCACTAAAAGCTTTGCATTCATATAAAGATCATATAAATGTTACTATAAATGTCATAACATTTTTCCTTAGGATTTAATGGGTGGCTGAATCTAACAGAAATTGATCCTGATGAAGAAGTTCAAGGGGAAATTCATTTGAAGATTGAAATATTTGGCAATGATTTGTCCAGGAAGCTTCGGTGTACAGTGTTTGAGGCAAGGTAAGATAAAAATAGGGCAATAGGTGGAGAGATTTGTCATATTTTCTGATTGCTATTGTTTTATTTTATATTACTAAAAATTAGTACTCTAAAGTTAAATGTAGTTTCTTCAATATTAACCACAGCATCTAACAGGTTAAATGGCCATGTTCAGAGTTATCTCCGATCCTGGCAATTTCAGCAGGATCCCAACGGTTCAGAACAGTCGGAATATAAGCATCACAAGCATAGCTCACCATGATGTACATGTACAGTGCTTTGCAAAAGTATTCGGCCCCCTTGAATTTTTCAACCTTTTCCCACATTTTAGGCTTCAAACATAAAGATAAAAATGCTAATGTTATGATGAAGAATCAACAACAAGGTGGACACAATTATGAAGTTGAATGAAATTTATTGCTTAGTTTAAACTTTTGTAAAAAAATAATAAACTGAAAATTGGGGCGTGCAATATTATTCCGCCCCTTTACTTTCAGTGCAGCAAACTCACTCCAGTTCATTGAGGATCTCTGAATGATCCAATGTTCTCCTAAATGACTGATGATGATAAATATAAGCCACCTGTGTGTAATCAAGTCTCCCTATAAATGCACCTGCTCTGTGATAGTCTCAGTGTATTGTTTAAAGCACAGAGAGCATCATGAAGACCAAGGAACACAACAGGCAGGTCCGTGATATTGTTGTGGAGAAGTTTAAAGTTAGATTTGGTTACAAAAAGATTTCCACAACTTTAAACATCCCAAGAAGCACAGTGCAAGCGATCATATTGAAATGGAAGGAGTATCATTCCACTGCAAATCTACCAAGACCCAGCCATCCATCCAAACTTTCATCTCAAACAAGTAGAAGACTGATCAGAGATGCAGCCAAGAGGCCCATGATCACTCTGGATGAACTGCAGAGATCTACAGCTGAGGTGAGAGAGTCTGTCCATAGGACATACAATCAGTCATACACTGCACAAATCTGGCCTTTATGGAAGAGTGGAAATAAGAAAGCCATTTCTCAAAGATACCCATAAAAAGTGTTGTTTAAAGTTTGCCATAAGCCACCTGCAAGACACAGCAAACATGTGGAAGAAAATGCTCTGGTCAGGTGAAACCAAAATCATACTTTTTGGGCACAATGCCAAACAATATGTTTGACTTAAAAGCAACACAGCTCATTACCCTGAACACACCATCCCCACTGTCAACATGATGGTGGCAGCATCATGGTTTGGGCCTGCTTTTCTTCAGCAGGGACAGGGAAGATGGTTAAAATTGATGGGAAGATGGATAGAGCCAAATGCAGGGCCATTCTTGAAGAAAACCTGTCGGAGTCTGCAAAAGACCTGAGACTGGGATGGAGATTTGTCTTCCAGCAAGACAATGATCCCAAACATAAAGCAAAATCTACAATGGAATGATTCACAAATAAACATATCCAGGTGTTAGAATGGCCAAGTCAAAGTCCAGACCTAAATCCAATCGAGAATCTGTGGAAAGAGCTGAAAACTGCTGTTCACAGACACTCTCCATCCAACCTCACTCAGCTTGAGCTGTTTGTAAAGGAAGAATGGGCAAGAATTTCAGTCTCTCGATGTGCAAAACTGATACAGACATACCCCAAGCAACTTGCAGCTGAAATCGCAGCAAAAGGTGGCGCTACAAAGTATTAACTTAAAGGGGCCGAACAATATTGCACACCCCACTTTTCAGTTTATTATTTTTTATAAAAGTTTAAAATAAGCAATAAATATGGTTCACCTTCACAATTATGTCCCACTTGTTGTTGATTCTTCACAATAACATTAAAATTTTGTATCTTTATGTTTGAAGCCTGAAATATGGGTAAAGGTTGAAAAACTCAAGGGGGGCGAATACTTTTGCAAGGCATTATATATTGATCTCCTTTTACCTTACAAAGTTTTCCAGGAAGTAAGAGGTCATCTCTAAGTGGAAGTATAAACATACTTTTGTGTTCTTTGGCTTCTCGAAAACAACTGTGGGGTAAAAGAAAACATACCAATCACTCTAAAGGAATTCCTTAAGGTGTAATTTCCAAAATTGGAACACTTTTTTGGGGGGGCTTGCACTGTATTTGTACCTCATAAACTGTGTAAATGAAGATTGGGTCCAAAAACCAATGCAACAAAATCTTTGCTCTAAAAGCCAGTTTGGGCCTTCGCTTTATAATCTCATACGATGCGGTATATTAACGCGGTTTGATGAAACAACAATACATGTTGTTTGGTTATTTTTTGTGATTAATGAAAAAATGTTCACATTTTAAAACTACAAATCATTATAAAAAAAAGTGTCATATTATTTTGATGGTCCAATTCTATAAAATTCTATGAAACATTTGTGGGACCAAAATGCTCACTACAACTCTAAAAAAATCCCATTGTAGGGTACATTTCACATGATAAAGTCCTTTTAGTGGTAATTCCTAGGGGAGCTTTGCACACTACAACATCGCAGGTGCGATGTCGGTGGGGTCAAATCGAAAGTGACGCACATCCGGCGTCGCCGTCGATATCGTAGTGTGCTAATCCTTTTTTATACGATTAACGAGCGCAAAAGCATCATTATTGTATCATCGGTGTAGGGTCCGACATTTCCATAATGTCGGTGCAGCGATAGGTACGATGTTGTTTCTCGTTCCTGCGGCCGCACACATCACTGTGTGTGAAGCCGCAGGAGCGAGGAACATCTCCTACCTGCGTCCCGGCTGGAATGCGGAAGGACGTAGGTGGGTGGGATGTTTACATCCCGCTCATCTCCGCCCCTCTGCTGCTATTGGCCGCCTGTCGTGTGACGTCGCTATTACACTGCACAACCCGCCCCCTTAGGAAGGAGGCGGGTCGCCGGCCAGAGCGACGTTGCAGGGCAGGTAAGTGCGTGTGAAGCTTCCGTAGCGATAATGTTCGCTACGCCAGCTATCACAAGATATCGCTGCTGCGACGGGGGCGGGGACTATCGCGCTCAACATCGCAGCATCGGCTTGCGATGTCGCAGAGTGCAAAGTACCCCTTATGCTTCAATGCCTCAATAGCTTTGTAAACCAATAATAGCTTATAATAGAAGAAGAATTAGGGTACAAAATATAGAGTTGCTTTCTTTTATTAATATCTGCTGCGTAAGAGAAAAAAAATGTATAAATACTGAGTATGTACCAAAGAAGATAAGGTAAAAATGTCACATCCATTGCTGTCCTAAAGGATTGAGAAATGTACTAAATGTTGTTTTGAATAGTTTAAAGGGAATCTGTCAGTAAGATCAAGCCCCCTAATCCACATATGTGAACATGAAGGAAATGTAAATCCATCAACAATTTTATATCTTTTGACTGTTGCTGCATTTCTGAATACTTAGCGTTTTATATCATAAGCAAATACGTTATTTAGTGCTCTGGGCATGACAGAGCACTTAAATTAGCCTTTGTCATCTGAGGGTTATTTTTCTTCATAGCACCAGCCTCTTTGGCTTTATTGCTAGCTTACTGTTTGATTTCCTTGCTTGGTGCAAAGTCAGACAGTGAGCTATCAATAATGCTAAGGAGGCTGAAGCTGTGCGAGGAAACAGCCTCAAGCAGCAAAAGGTAGTTAAGTGCTCTATCACCCCCCCAGAACACATAATGCTTCATTGCTTATGAATTAAAATGCCGCTTACCCTGGAATGCAGCAACAGATAAAAGATATATGTCAATGGATTTACATTTCAAAAACTTGCATGCCATATATGCATTTATTGTTTTGTTATTTTTAGAGGAGGGGGAAGGGGTTACTGACAGAATTATAAGGAGTTTATCATTTCCTCAACACACTTCAGTACTGAATTGTCCCTAAGAAAAAACAGGTCATAAGCATTCTAACCGCCTAAAAAGGGGGTATGTTAGCTAAATTAATAGTTGCTGTTTTTATTAATAACAACAATTTTGTGAGCTATGACTATGTAACAATCAGAATAAGGTTTTTCACAAATAAGCACATAATATATTGGTCACGGGTATGACACGGTAACCAGGGATATTGGCACCTAGACTGGCCTTCAGACTAGGGGCCCTAAACTATCCCTTATTCCAGAGGTAGGCTCAATGGTAGCCAGATCTGGACCGCCAGCATGGCCCTAACTCCTGAGCAGCCCTGGTCTAACATCCCCTCTCCCCCACCTCTCCGGGGAGGGCTGGGACTGGGATAAAGAATCACACAAATATCGACAGACAGGGGAAAACCAAAGCTCAAACTCACTGCAAGCACACACAGGGGTAAAGACAATAAGAGCTCAGGGAGAAAAATAGTACAGGGAGGAAATAGACAAACAACAAGGTTATTTCCACAGCACACCAAATAGCATACAACCGTTCACCAACAAGTGGGTCATCATGCACAAAGACCGATAACGCTGGAGCAGAGCTAGAGCTATCTTCGGCATGTGAAGCTAGGTTCCACCATATTTTAAATGGTGAAGGCGGCTGAGATAGGACATCAGCAACCTGTGACCCCAGCAGCCATTCACCAGCCAGCAGAAATTAACTCCTGCTAAACCCAAGACCAGAGAGCACAAAAGAGGCATCAGGTTGCCTGCCAGACTCTGCAATGTGAATAGAGTCTGGAGTCGCCATGACAGTATCAACCAAAATAACACAAACATAACAAAAAATGTAAAAAACCACACTCTCAGAATAACTTGGTTGAGTAAAACTTTAAAAAGTTATATCTACATAGTGTTTCCAATTAAAAAATGGGTCTCTATCAATAAGGTCAAAATTGGCTGCGGCAATAAAAGGGTATTTAGACAACCTTTTCCATGGTAAATATGCCCATTGTAGGCAGAGAGTGTGTTTATGTAATACATTTTGTCTTGTTGAATGTTCATTTTTCTCAGAAATAGCCTCTCTTTCATACCCATTTTCATTTATGTTGTATATGTCGTGCTGCAGTATTATAATCTGTACTAGAGAGTGCCATGTTTTAATCTTACCAAGCTAAGTTGAACACTTTATTATAATTATTGCAAATTATTTGTGTTGTAATGATTTATCTTCTAACTACTATGGTATCTGCTGTCTCAACACTGATGCATCCACCATACCCATTTAGTAAAAAGCATGTGTCCCCAATTAATTAAGACTGAAGTTTTGGATGCCAGTCTTAAGGAAGGGAGCGCTGGAGTAAGATGTACCAAATTCAGTATGAGGAGTACACAACTTTAAACTGGCATTGTACATCTCTGTTGTGATTTACTCCACTTTTGTATTATAAATTATGATCATTTTTTTGGGCACACTTAACCATGCCTTTTCCTGCCCCAAACTCTGACCACTTTTCAAATAGTTGGCTAAATCTGCCAGGACTGGTGCAAAAATGCTCAATTTTGAGTTGTACGAAAAAGAATTGCAATTTTTAAAGCTGTTTTGCACGGGAATTCTGGTAAAAGCTGCTTGACGGATCAGCCCCTGTGGGGCCAATTTATCAAAGCATTTACACCACCGGGCTGAAAAGCTTTGAAAAGTAGCAACATTTTATTGCACTGCAATGTTTAGTGTTTTCATGGCACTTGAATTAGCTCAGCTGAAATGGGCGGAGCTGGGGAGGAGCTGGGGGTCTGTGGTTATGCCCCCTATCTAATTAATCCAGTCTCCCGATATTTTCTACTCTAGAAATGGGAGTTCAATCACTGGTGCAGAACACAGAACTACTACACTTACTAGAGGCACAAAATTCATTAAAGGTTATATTTGGGACTTTACCAAAAAATAATGTGCCTAAGCACTAACAGGCAGCTGCTACCTACCTGCCAGTTGTACCCGGCGCCGTTCTTTGCCAGCACAGAGAAGTCACACACCTCTCCTGCTGACTATACAATGGCTTCTCATCCGCTATGCTCTGTAGCGGTGGCAGGACAGCCGACGTCATGCTGATTGACTGCCAGCTTCTCGCTACCTAACTTGGGGAGCTGGCTGTCAGTCAGCATGACGTCGGCTGTCCAGCCACCTCTACAGAGCAGAGCAGATGAAAAGTCACTACTTTGTTGTTGCGACATCAGTGGAAGCAGCTGAATCGTCAACAGGAGCAATTTGTGACAGCGCTATGCCAGCGAACAATTGTGCCTGGCACAACAGGCAGGAAGCTAGCAACTAACCTGCCTGTTAGTGCTTGATGCATTTTTTTACTTTATTTTTTTTTAAAAAAGTTCCAGATATACCCTTTAAATGGAGCATGCATTTTGAGCTGTGTACTCAACACAGTCACAAACGAGAGACGGTGATTGAAACCGAGTGACCATACGGCAGACTGTGGCCAGTGATTTATACCCTATTTAGGGAGCCACTGAAGAACCCCAGAGGGATTACAACTTGGGGGAAACGCGTCGGGCAATGCTGCTATTTGGGCAATGTTGCTATTTGTCCATTACTTTGGGCTATTGGGTACTGGGCCATCTCTAATCTTCTAAAGCTAAGTACCATTATCTAAAGAGTGTAAGATTAGGATTATTATTATTATGGTTACCTGGACTTTGGTGTTCTATATCCATGGATATTAATGATGCTTCACTCTTTAATGTGCTTTTGATGAAGTGTTTATATATGCCCTATGTCGCTTTATAAGCATAAACAAGGGTGATATTATTGCAGACTGTGCTTTCTATTCATTCCTCTGCTCTGGGCTCGTGTCTAGTATATTATAGACACTCATTTAATTTCCTCTGCTTGAGTATATGTTGGGGCTACAGAGTGGTGATCTGATTAGATGGGCATAAATACATGTATATAGTTGATCAGATCTTGTGAATAAATACACACATAGGACTTTAAATTTGTACTGATTCACTTTATTGAAATACTATTTGAAGCATTAAGCACTTTATTATAAGAATACTGTCTGTGTATGTAATGGGGTATAAACCATATAATTTGAACAAACAATGTCCATAAGATTTTACTGCGTCTAATCTATTGTCATCATTTTGATATTGCCAATATTTGTATGTGTGATTGGTAATTTTTTCTGCAGTGCAAATAATACATATTCCTGCACTCCCCTCCTCCCAGATCAGCTGCACTTGAGAACAGTGGAGGGAAAGGAGGGTGAGCCGTCAGTGAGCGGGGGCACCATTGCGTCTAGGTCTAGGGTGCCAACCTCCGCGGCAAGGCAGGGCTACAGAAGGTATATTTGGCCATACCCTTGTTTGCACTGCAGTCTTATATGCTCCTATTCACCACTGCTATAATTGTTTTGAGGCAATATTGAAATATGTGACAATCGGGACTATTCATTTTTGGTTGTAGTGCAAGAAATACTGTTTTTCTTACCTCCGCTCCCTTGCACGCATGGTAGTTGCTGTAAATTCAGCATTGATACATTAGGGGGGGGGGGGGGGTGTTGAGGTCATTTATAGACACCTTGTATGCACTTAAGCACTTTATTTGTCCCAAACATTGTTCAGTAATTGTGTGTATGGGAAATATCTGATTTTAATAGAATTAATAAAATTTATTTTTTTAGGGTTTTTTTTTCTGTGGTTTTTACTCAACACAGTCAACCAAGTCTTGATTGATCAGTCCCTATGTCTTTTCAAGTTTATCAGTTAATGTCAATGGCTAGGTGCCAACCAGGGTTGACCATTCATAACTCTAAGAACTTTATTCTAAGTTATTAATTATACAGTGATGCCTCAGTTTTCGTTGATAATCCGTCTAAAAACAATCAATGAAATCTGAAACCAATGAAAACTGAGGCAATTATTTCCATAGGAATCAATGTAAATTCAATTAATTTGTTTTAGACACTCCAAAATACAGACCAAAAACGCATTTTATAGAGAATAAAGATAGTGTTTAATACTAAAAACAATAAGAAATTAATATAAAATGAATATTAAATGAATATAAAACACTAAGGTAAAGAATAAATACATTTTATCTTACATTTCTTACATACATTTTGAAACTGACACTCGGGGTGACACTCACACAATGCCACACAGAGCCGGAGACTGCATGGATCACTCTTTGTTGTCGCAAAATTATCAGCGTAGTCATGTAGGCATGCAGACAAAAACAAACAAAAACTGAGGCAAATTTTTATTAACGAAAAACGAAACCAACAATAACCGACCTCAACGAAAACCGGTCTAACTGTAGTTACTTTTTGAGTGGACATGACATAAAAAATACTTCCTTGAAATGAAATCTATATGATAATGCAGAAAATACATGTGGGTAACATAATCTTAATGAAGTGGCATGCAACCTCTAAGGACTTGTTCTCATGCTTTGTTTTTACCTTGTTTTTTTCTGTGCATTTTTCAAGGTTAAAAATCCCTGCATTTTTTAATTCCAGTAAAGTGAGTGAGATTTCTGAAATCTGCACATGCTGCTTATTTCTTCCTTGTAGATTTACAAATGTGTCTTCAAATGTCAGTTCTTTCAGTGTTTTTGGAGCATTTTTCAACCATTCAAATTAATGGAAAAAAAGGCAAATTAAAATACACATGTCAAAAATGCGCGTATCTTACACCGTACGTTCTCAAAATGCGCACACAGCTTAAGGGAGAATGTATTTGTATGATGGAATTTATTACATCCACTGACTGCTTTCCAGAACAGAGTGTGTACAACATTGTCTCAAAACATATTATAACATAGAAGAAAACACATAATTTGTTGTTAAGCTCAGTGGTTAGTGTGACGACATGGACTCTCATGGGTTAAAGTTTCTTAAAATCCAGCCAGACAGCATGATAGATTGTCTATAGACGGGGGAGAAGTCCCTCATTGTTTTTACAAGACTCTTGTTGACTCATGTAATTGTGTTGGCCACTGAAAGCCAGACATTGTTTCTACAGACTTTTCCAGTAATCATTGTATTGTAGTTGTGTATTGATAATGTAATTACCTTAGTAGCCATTGTCTAGTCGGTGACTTGCCGACTCCATGTAGATATACTGAGTCTTTCTATGCACATCATTTAAATGAACATTATCCATGCAGCTTGAAATTCATCCAATGGGAGAAGCAATCTTGTCCAACCAATCGATGAGGACGCAGTGTGCCCAGAGGGAGGGCTGTGGCTATAAGAGAGGACTTCTTTAAGCCACCAGATCGTTGAAGGTTGATGGATGCTGATGGATCCAGTCTAAGCTCTTTGGAGCTGACTAGAGGATCAGGATATCTTATGGCTTCAATCTAGGGACTCCGGTGCCGGTTGGAGACCATATCCACAGCCTAGGGATTTCGACTGCGGCTGCCAGGATTTTAACATCAAACCAGGACTACCTAAGGAGGACACACAGGTTGGGACAGTTCAGTCACCTGTTACAGACTTTGCAGACCTCAGACAGCTTGGAACCTGTGAGGCATGGACATTCTAAATCCCTGGTGAGCCAGCAGACGGGTGAGACTCTGTTGCCTGTTACATTTGTGTGTTTTGCTGGTTATGTGTTATGTGCCGTTAATTGTTTGGGGATCCAATAAAGTCTAATTATTGTGGTTCCCTCACCCTGTGTTGTCTGAGTAGTGTTACGCCCACGGTTAAGGAGGCCGGCGTTCAGTTGGGATGAGCCCTGAGCCACGCTGTCTTTCTAAAGGCGGCCGGGCCAGCGGACGAGAGCACCCACTGACCCCCGTGTCTCCACAATTGGTGGCAGCGGTGGGATACTACTCAGCCTGGTTTACCCAGGGGAGCTGCAATGGACTGGTGTTTTCGGACACCGTCCAGGGCTCAACAACCAGGGAGGCACATAAGCATACCCAGCAGGCCATAAGGGAGGCATTCAGGTTTCGGACGCTGCCATGTCCAACCCCACCAGCTCAGCCATGGGACAAGGACAAGAGAGGAGTTACGACCGCTGCAGTAAATGGATGCTACAGGATCTGTGCCAGAGGCGAAAGATTATCTACTGGAATGCTGAGACTCGGTCAGACTTGATCCGTAAATTAGTACGTTGGGATGCCCAGAATGATGCAGAGGACGATGAGGATCCCGCCGATATTGACCCAGAGGATTTAAACTATGTGCCACATCATGGTGCTAGTGACAATCGAGAATCAACTTTGTCCAAAATGGCCCAAGCCACAGCGTTGTTGGATGCATTGGGGCCTAGATCCTCAAGAGAAGAGAGGGCTTATGTTCTGGAATATGTTTATGGGATTCCAGCTGCAGTACTGCTAACACCAGCCGGTCGAGAAGGATGGTCCCGCTACCCAGCAGAAGCTGCGCCAAAACAAAGGCCTACAAACAGGGCCTGTGACTCTCCCAATCTATGGCGCTGTTATACATGTGGGCGCAATGGACATATAGATAAAGATTGTCTCCAAAACCGAGGCCGCATGCTTGGAGCCCGTCTGCCACTCCAACCAGTCAACATATGCCGAGATGAACCAACGAGACCTGAGGAATGCTACTCCCAAGAAACACCAATAGCTGAGGAAGTGGTTTATCCAGTCCACACCCTACGGCAGGCCGGACACCGTACACCAGCCAACCTCCATCCCCACATCCAGACGGTCAAGGTCGGTGATATACAGGCTCAGGGACTTCGAGACATTGGATCTTCCATCACTCTGGTAAGCCCAGTTATTGTTTCTCCAGAAGACCCTGTACCAGATTCCCAATTATCCATCTCCCTGGCTGAGGGCCAGCGCTCAGACGTCCCTCTGGCATGTGTGCAGTTGGACCTAAAAACCGACCAGGGAGAGGTCGAGGTGGAGCTTGTGGATAGCCTCCCCACACCTGGTATTTTGGGGACCATCCAGGAAGTGATCGATGTGGGGATTGTGAACAGCCTCCCCATACCTGACATTGTGGAGACTGACCAGAGCAAGGCTGATGTGGAGCTTATGGACACCATCCCCACACCAGTTATTTCGGGAAAGGACCAGGGAGAGGTTGATGTGAGACTTGTGAACAGCCTCCCCACACCTGTCATTGTGGAGACTAATCAGAGCAAGGCTGATGTGGAGCTTATGGACACCGTCCCCACACCAGTTACTTTGGGGTCTGACCAGGAAGAGGTCCATATGGAGTTTATGGACAGCCTCCCCACACCTGTTGTTTCGGGGACTAGCCAGGAGGAAGTTGAAGTGGGGTTCATAGATGGCCCCACCAAGCCTGTTGTTTCGGATACCACTCAAAGGGAAGTGAAAGTGGGGCTTGTGAATTACCTGCTCACACCAGTCATTTTGGAGAATGACCTAGGACAAGGACTATCCAGTCAGTTTGAAGAAGCCATCACCCATCGCCAAGCAGGACCCTGATGTGGATCTTTCTAACATCTTTTCCAGGGATGGTTTGCATTCCCGGTCTCCATCATCCACTTCTGAGCCAAGAACCGTGAGTAAGCCTAACCACACTGTGGCTATTGACTGGGGCAGGATTGATAGTGGGAGATTTGTGCAGGCCCAACTCATGGACCCTACCTTAGTGCTTGTCCACAATATGGCTGCTCAACTTGGGGGAGGTAATCAGGGGGAGGTGTATAGATGCAAGCCTCTGTTGCTGACCTCACCATTAAAAAGGACAATGCCGTCAAGAGGAGAAGGATGATCGGAAGCCTATCATGTCTGGCTAATATTAAGAAGGGGGAGGAATGTGACGACATGGACTCTCATGGGTTAAAGTTTCTTAAAATCCAGCCAGACAGCATGATAGATTGTCTATAGACGGGGGAGAAGTCCCTCATTGTTTTTACAAGACTCTTGTTGACTCATGTAATTGTGTTGGCCACTGAAAGCCAGACGTATTGTTTCTACAGACTTTTCCAGTAATCATTGTATTGTATTTGTGTATTGATAATGTAATTACCTTAGTAGCCATTGTCTAGTCGGTGACTTGCCGACTCCATGTAGATATACTGAGTCTTTCTATGCACATCATTTAAATGAACATTATCCATGCAGCTTGAAATTGATCCAATGGGAGAAGCAATCTTGTCCAACCAATCGATGAGGACGCAGTGTGCCCAGAGGGAGGGCTGTGGCTATAAGAGAGGACTTCTTTAAGCCACCAGATCGTTGAAGGTTGATGGATGCTGATGGATCCAGTCTAAGCTCTTTGGAGCTGACTAGAGGATCAGGATATCTTATGGCTTCAATCTAGGGACTCCGGTGCCGGTTGGAGACCATATCCACAGCCTAGGGATTTCGACTGCGGCTGCCAGGATTTTAACATCAAACCAAGACTACCTAAGGAGGACACACAGGTTGGGACAGTTCAGTCACCTGTTACAGACTTTGCAGACCTCAGACAGCTTGGAACCTGTGAGGCATGGACATTCTAAATCCCTGGTGAGCCAGCAGACGGGTGAGACTCTGTTGCCTGTTACATTTGTGTGTTTTGCTGGTTATGTGTTATGTGCCGTTAATTGTTTGGGGATCCAATAAAGTCTAATTATTGTGGTTCCCTCACCCTGTGTTGTCTGAGTAGTGTTACGCCCACGGTTAAGGAGGCCGGCGTTCAGTTGGGATGAGCCCTGAGCCACGCTGTCTTTCTAAAGGCGGCCGGGCCAGCAGACGAGAGCACCCACTGACCCCCGTGTCTCCACAGTTAGCACTGCAGTCTTGCAGGCAGCACTGGGGATCTGGGTTCGAATCCCACCTAGGACATCATCTGCAAGAGTTTGTATGTTCTCCCTGCCCTGTGTTTGCATGGGTTTCTTCTGGTTTCGTCCCACACTCCAAAGACATACTGATAGGAAATATAAATAGTGAGGCCCAATGGGGACAGTGATGATCACATCTGTAAAGTGCTGTGGAATTATAAGCGCTATATAAGGCTATGTGCGCACAGTGCGTTTTTCGGGTGCGTTTTTGGCCTCAAAACTGCATGATTTTGCTTCCCCAGCAGAGTCTATGAGTTTTCATTTTTGCTGTCCGCACACAACATTTTTTTTAAGCTGCGTTTTTGAGCTTGAAAAAAAAAATGGACATGTCAATTCTTTCCTGCGTTTTTCTGCGTTTTCGCCCCATGCAATGCATTGGAAAAACGCAGCAAAACGCAGAGATCAAAAACGCAGCAAAACTCAGCCAAAAACGCACCAAATCACGGTAAAAACGCATGCGTTTTTTTACGCGTTTTTTCGATGCGGGTGCGTTTTTGTCGGCCAAAAACGCAGCGTTAAGAAAACGCAGCGTGCGCACATAGCCTAAGTGAGTTAGATAAATTAGTAGCAATTACAGAGGCTGTCACATAACATCCTGCAGATTTGATGTTGTAAAGCCCCCATGTCAGTTATAAGCTACACTGATACCATGTAATATGTAGAATATATTGCTCTACATATGATAATTTGTCTATAACTATCTTAAAACCGTCCACTAAATAGACGCTTGTGTGGGATCATTCCATGGAATTGGAAACAGTGGAAGTTCAGTGTTTTCTCTGGTGACCTAGAAAATAAGATTATATCATTTCATAAAGCACCTTGAAGGGAGCATTTAAATAATCCGGACATTATAGCACAGAGGTCACCTTAGACTAAATATCAGGGAAAAGAATGAAGACAACTCAGATCAGACCTTTAATGCCTTTTAATTCCCAAGTGAATTACATTGACATCTATTTCCTTAAAAGCTATAACATATTGAATGTTATTCCTTCATAATCTCCATTATGTTGGAAGTTACATAATGATGAGTAGTGAAAAATGTTCATTATTACAGTTACATGAAAGGTTACACAACCAGGCCTGTTTGATAACCGCATATTTAGACACACCATAGTATTTTTACTAAGCTTTCCCTGGACACCTGAGTCATGTAGTTTTGCTCAAACCTCGCCGATTGTCATGGCGGCATCTGACGCTGTTCACACTACAGATTCTGACACTACACCCTGCCAAATTCTCTGAAACACCTTTGCAGACAGCTTATGGCAGAAAAATTGACATTCAATTTACGAGCAACAGCGGGTGGACATTCCTGCAGTTAGCATGCCAAGTGTACACTCCCTGAAAACTTGTGACATCTGTGACATTGTGCTGTGTGATAAAACTGCACATTTTAGAGTGACCTTGTATTGTGGCCAGCCTAAGGCACAACTGTGCAATAATCACACTGTCTAATATGTCTTATTATGCCACACAAGAGGTGGAGGGATTATCTCAGCAAAGGAGAAGTGCTCACTGACACAGATTTAGGCCGCTTTCACAGCTCTGTGCAAAAAACGAACATGTAGGTGTGTATATGTGTCCGTGAGCTGTTCGTGTGCTATCCATATGAGATCCGGATAGCACATGGACAGCATAAACTTGTATACTTACCTGTCGACAAAGGAGAAATGCTCACTAACACAGATTCAGACGAATATGTGAACAATATTTGAGAGAAAAAGGCCTTTTGTGTTCATAGAAAAAGTCTCAGGCTATGTGCCCACGGGACTCTGTACCCGCGGATTTTGCCATAGAAAACCTGCAGATTTATCTATATTTTCTAGATAAATCTGCAGGTTTTAGCAAGTACAGACACTCCCCATGTTATCCTATGGGACATGGGGAGTGCTGTGTCCATGTTGCGGTATGTGCGGTTGCGGAATATGCTGCGGATGTCCTGCTGCCACACATGACTGCATGTAACTTATTCGTGCGGAAATACCTGCGGAATTCCTGGCCCTCCACTAGGAGATGGAGCTCTGAGTTCTGCTCATGAAAAATGGGAGCAAAAACAAAAGTGTTGCTTTTATATTTTTGTTCAGTGTGTGTATATATATATATATATATATATATATTAGTACAGACCAAAAGTTTGGACACACCTTCTCATCTCTAGATCTCTAGAACAACTGTTAAGAGGATACTTTGTGCAGCAGGTCTTCATGACAAATTAGCTGCTAGGAAACCACTTCTAAGGACAAGCAACAAGCAGAAGAGACTTGTTTGGGCTAAAGAACATAAGGAATGGACATTAGACCAGTTGAAATCTGTGCTTTGGTCTGATGAGTCCAAATTTGAGATCTTTGGATCCAACCACTGTGTCCTTGTAGAAAAGGTGAACGGATGGACTCTACATGTTTGGTTCCCACCGTGAAGCATGGAGGAGGAGGTGTGACGGTGTGGGGGTGTTTTGCTGGTGACACTGTTGGGGATTTATTCAAAATTGAAGGCATACTAAACCAGCATGGCTACCACAGCATCTTGTAGCGGCATGCTATTCCATCCGGTTTGTGTTTAGTTGGACCATCATTTATTTTTCAACAGGATAATGACCCCAAACACACCTCCAGGCTGTGTAAGGGCTATTTGACTAAGAAGGAGAGTGATGGGATGCTACGCCAGATGACCTGGTCTCCACAGTTACCAGACCTGAACCCAATCGAGATGGTTTGGGGTGAGCTGGACCGCAGAGTGAAGGCAAAAGGGCCAACAAGTGCTAAGCATCTCTGGGATCTCCTTCAAGACTGTTGGAAGACCATTTCCGGTGACTACCTCTTGAAGCTCATCAAGAGAATGCCAAGAGTGTGCAAAGCAGTAATCAAAGCAAAAGGTGGCTACTTTGAAGAACCTAGAATATAAGACATATTTTCAGTTGTTTCACACTTTTTTAAGTATTTCATTCCACATGTTTTCATTCATAGTTTTGATGTCTTCAATGTGAATCTACAATTTTTAGACTCATGAAAATAAAGCAAACTCTTTGAATGAGAAGGTGTGTCCAAAGTTTTGGTCTGTACTGTATATATACTGTACATACATACACACAAACACACACACAATGACAAGCAAAAGGGTAACAATGTTTTAACATTTTTACTTTCAGACTCCATATCTCACCATTCACTATTGCTTTCAGCAAGAAACTACCTTAATTTTATAGACAGTCATCTTGGCTATCTCATACATAAATTTGACTTGCGACTAGTGATGAGTGAAGCCATGGAAGTTCAGTTTTACAGGCTTAGCCGGACTTTTGATAAAGTTCTCTTTGGGACCTGGACTTGAACTGAACTTCATTTGAAGTCACTGGCAGTTTGGGTCTCCACCCACATGCAGCCAGCCATAACTCGATCACTTCTGAAGGTGGGTGGACAGGCTATTTAATTTTTAATTTCTTTTTGGTGCACACTACATCTGTTTACGCTGTTGTTACCCCCAATGCGAGCCGTTAAAACTCTGCAAGCAGCTGAGCACTGAGCTGAGTGGGCTGAGCACTGAGCGTACCGGAGCACAGCGATACTCGCATGAGTGGTTTGCATACGAAAAGCACCTGAACTCTGTTGTTTTGGAAAAGTCTGTATTCGGTATGGACACGGAACACCGAACCTTGAGTTAGCTCATCTCTACTTGCAACTGTCATGATCCAAGACCGGTACTCCCCACTCCAGATTTTCCCAGACCCGGCCTGGTCATGTCAGGGATTAACTCCCATCAACCTCTTTCTGGTTTCAGGAGACACTATATCTGGGTGCTGCACTTGCATTCCTGTGCTAGTTATAGTTTCGCTCTGCAGCCTGTGACTGGCTCTGGTGAGATTTCCTGTTTAATCTGACTCTTTGTTACCATGCCCTGACCTGTACCCTTCCTCATTCATCTGCCTGTCCCCGTCCCTGACTTCCCGCTCCTGTCTGTTGTTTGTGTTTTCCTCTGCATACCTGATCTCCCGATGTCCGACTCGGTTCTGTTTTCAGACTTGATTTTGTTCCTCCCTTTGGAGTGACTTGACTTTCCTGGCTTGACCCTGACTGCTTGACTACTCTATTGCCCCCTGGTGGTTCGCTTGTGAACTGCTTGCTGAAGTTACTCTGCTGTACTTCAGCTGCCTTTCTGTTACAGTGTTACTCTGACTCTCCTTCACTACTCTGCTGCCACCTAGTGGGGAATACGCTGTACTACATCTTACTAGCCCTTTGTACAGCGTGACAGCAACTATTAAGCATTACATTAATTATGCAGATTCTTGATACATTACTGCATTGCTGGTGTTTTGCTCCTGTTGTTTGATTTTTTCTTTTCTTTCTGTATACTACAAGTTACAACCTGTTCTCACATTCCCTAATAGTTCAGTATGTTTTTTTTATGGTTGATTCCCTAGCGAAAGGTCACTGGTTCAAATTGAAAAGCAGCCATGAAGAAGATGTCCCAAGAAAAGAGAAATGTCATGATCTTGCTCGTAGACAGCAGTCTCTCGGCCAAGAAAATTGACAAAATGCATCATGTGAGTGTGCCATGACAGCCCCTTCATCCATTCAAAAGCCAAGAGGTGGATGTCCAGGAAAAATATCAGAGTCAACAAGCTGGCTCCTCACAAGGTCTATCAGTTCTGGCGCATCAAACATGGCAGTGGAGGTGGCTCGTATGCTTTGTAATATTGATATCACAAACACCCATGCAACCACTGTGCAATGCATGTTACATAAGTCTGCAATGGTAGCCCGAAAAAAGGCGAAGAAGCCTCGACTTCAATATCATCATCTGAAGTGTTGGCTCGAGTTTGCATAGAAGTAGGAAAAGTGGACAGTAAAGATTGGAAATGGATCATTTGGAGCGATGAGATGAAAGTCAATAAACTAGGATCTGATAGGTGCAAATGTGTCTGGAAGAAACAGGTGAAAAATGGGCTATCAAATCGCGAAATTGAATGAACTTTCAAGTTCAGTAAAGGAAGCCTGATGATATGGGGTTATTTCACAGCCAAATGCATTGGATACTTCACCAGGATCAAAGGTGGTCTCAATGCTGCGCTATATGTGAGTATCCTACTAGGCGAGTTACTTTGTATAATTTGCATAATTTGCATAATTTGAGATTCGCAAAGAAATGGTTCAGTGACAATGAAGTAGAGGTGCTGGATTGGCCCCCACAGTCCCTAGACCTCAACGCAATTGAACACTTGTGGGTAGAGTTGAAGGAAAAGCTGTATACATACCCAAGTGAGTTGACCAGTTTGCACCAACATTGGGAAGTGTAGAAGAGACCTAGTATCAGATTTCAGTTAAGATATGCTTGAATCTTATCGAGAGCATGCCCAGAAGCATTCAGGCAGTGTTGAAAGCCAAAGGTGGATTTACAAAATAATAAAAAATAAAATTTTGTTTTTTAGAAGCAAAACAGTAGCAATGCAGTGACAGGACAAGAATCTGCATAACTAATCATATACTAAATAGTTGCAAGTCAAATTTATGTATGAGATATCCAAGGTGATTGTCTATAAAATGAAGGTGGTAGCACACTTAAAACTGTAGTGGATGATGAAATATAGAGCCTGAAAGGCAAAAGTTCAAAACATTGTTACCCTTTTGCTTGACAGTGTATAAACCAGTCCTTCCATATTGGATGTAGCTGAACACTCTTCTTACAAAACTTGGGTAACCAGCTATTTTCTTCTGGCCTCCTGATGAACCATGATAGGAAGGGGAAACGCTTTGTGAGCCATGTTAAAAGGCATTATCGCAAGGGAAGTATATTCTTTCCTTTTGACCAACCCTTTTTTGGTCGTTATATACATCATGGTGAATTTTCAGGTGCATTGGACAATATACTGATTGTATATTATAGACAATTTCTACAGCAAATTGGCACTTTGTATTTGACATAATTACAGTGCTTGGGTCAGTGGTGCTCAGTGAACATTAGTATTTTAATTTTTTGCTCTCATGTTATCCGCTATTTTGCTGCCCTTTGTTTTTTATTTACTTTACGTTATTGACTTATCTTGCTGTATTTTATTGTCGTGTGCAAGTTGTGGAGAAGTTATCACCTTGGGATATATATGGGTATTCACGAAGGCAGAGAACGCTGAGCGAGGGTGCCATTATTGTTTCTTTAGGATGCCAACTTCCACGGTCAAGTAGGGTTCAACCCTCAGGCCATTTCAGGGTCAAGCAGTTAGTTGGGTGGTGTTTTCTATATCCTTCTCTATATCCTCCTTCTCCCCAGTATATTTAATTTCTGGGGATATTCTCAACTATACCACTTTTAAACTATTTTGTATTTTGGTTTGTTGACATTTTGCATTTTTCCGGTATTTTAATGCATAGCTAATAAAATATGCAAATTTTAAGAGGTATTTTTTTCTACTGTTAAACATATACTTTGGATCCCTTTGAGTATCTAAATAAATGAATCCCCTATACATTATTCTCAGATTATTGAGCTGATAATAGGATCAGATAGGGTGCGGGTTCGCCATTAATGCAAACAGGGTGCCAAACTCTCTGGTCAAGTAAAGCCACCAATGAGGACCTTATAGGGAAAAAGACAGCAAGACTGGGTGGTATATGTGTTTTGCGGGTTTTTTTAATCTAATTCATTCCTTTAAATTGATATTAATGTGGCTATACATATATAGATTTTGTAATGTATTTAGGGTGGACAAAAAGTGTTTGTCCTGCTAACCATCTATTGTAGTGTTCTCTGTGTAAGAGGATCCTGCATTATTGGCGCACTTTATGGGCTTGGTTCTACTTGTGTTTTGCACGGATGTGTACAATCCGATATAACATCAGATTGCTCTCACTCTAGTGCAAAATTATGGGGCAGTGTCGTGTCCATCTGCGATTGATTTCTCATGCCATATTGGCATGAGAAATGAATCGCAGCACGCTTCGTTTGGCAGAGTCTCGGCTCACACACCCCCATACAAGTCTGTGGGAGCGTGTGAAACATCGTTATGTCATCCGAGTGCAGTGCTATATACGCAGAGAAAGGCCTGGAAGGAGATGAGGAGAAAGTGCTCCCTTCCTCTTCTCTGCAGCTGTGACCCGATCGCAAGATCAAATCACAGTCGCATGACCCTCAGCTCATGCTCGCAGCAGAGGGTCATTAACATATCGCTTCCGATGTTCTCTTATCAGAAGCTATGCACAAGTGGAACCGAGGCCTTGGCTGATTTAACAAGACAGGTGCTGAATAAAAGGCCAGTGGAGTTACAATAGATGTACCGAATTCATGAATTTGTAGAGCTGCGATTAGCCACATCCCATTTTACAAAGATCCATCTACATTTTAGAAAACTAAGTGTTGAGTAAAAATATGGGACTTTTATAGGCTAGTTTTTGGTGCAAACTATTTGATGAGTTACCATACATTCTTGCCATTTTTTTTGTAACAACATGGAAAATACTGATGCTATGGAATTCTGCAAATTCTAACTTAGGGAAACTACATTTTAATTAGTAAAGTTTTTATCAAAATAGTAATTACTGCTGTTGTAAATAAATAACTAACTTTTCATTTACTCTGCAGAGATTTAGCAAGAAAAGATCGGAATGGAGCTTCAGATCCCTTTGTCAGAGTCCAGTACAATGGCAAAATACAAGAGAGCACGGTACTTGTATAACATTACATACTTATTTGTTGTGTTTGTATCGTGTTTGACCAGTTTACTAATCCATACAGATATTGTAGGAGGTTAAGCAAAGGGTAGTGTAAAAAATCCACCTGAAGTTGAGACTTTGTCTGATCAGAAGTTCAGTCTGCTGTTCCCTCACCGGACATTAGTTTGCTTATTGTATTTATAGTCAGGGCCGGTTTTTAGACTAAGTGGGGCCCTGGTCAACAGTTTAAAGTGGATCCCTAAATACTGACATATTACACCACCACACTCATCCATTTAGGTTACATATACATGTGCTGAGTTCAGACAGGTAATTGAGGTGTGATCGACAATATTCAAGTCCTTCAGAGCTTGTTTCCTAACCTCGTTACAGAGGATGACGAAGAATGGTAGTCACAAAAAAATAACCAATAGATTAATCTGTCCCCATACAGCTGGGGTGTCGGACGCAAGGCCTACGAGACAAATCCAGCCTGCCACATCATTTTATGTGGCCCGAGAGCTGGGATGCCTAAAACCTGGGTGTTTTTCTCTGCCGTCCATGGCGTCTGGCAGAAGAAAGCACCGTATGTGATTTCTAAAAACATTTTGCCACTTTGTCCTGCGCATTTGCTATAGAGGCTGCCATGCGCAGTACAAATTGTAGATGCTAGAATGTATGGGCTACTAGTAGGTGTGGCGTAATTTACATCACTTGTTTTCAATGTCACTTTCGGTCCGGAGCATAGCGCGCCATTTGAAGGATTGGCTGGGTCTCAGGAGAGATTCGATGCAAGCTGCCCTTCTTTAGCCCTTGTTAACTACCGTATTTTTCGGACTATAAGACGCACCGGACTATAAGACGCACCCTGGTTTTAGAGGAGGAAAATGGGAAAATAAAACTTTAAGCAAAAAATGTGGTCATGACACACTGTTATGGGGCGAGGATCTGCTGCTGACACTGTTATGAGGGTAATGTCCCCAAATTCTCTACTAAGGTACCCCATCCTGGTAATGATCCTCCTGCCTTGTATATGATCCTGCTATAAACCCCCATCCAGCCTGTTCACATACCCCCCCCCCATCCAGCCTGTTCACATACCCCCCCATCCAGCCTGTTCACATACCCCCCCCCATCCAGCCTGTTCACATACCCCCCCCCATCCAGCCTGTTCACATACCCCCCCCATCCAGCCTGTTCACATACCCCCCCCATCCAGCCTGTTCACATACCCCCCCCATCCAGCCTGTTCACATACCCCCCCATCCAGCCTGTTCACATACCCCCCCCATCCAGCCTGTTCACATACCCCCCCCCATCCAGCCTGTTCACATACCCCCCCCCATCCAGCCTGTTCACATACCCCCCCCCATCCAGCCTGTTCACATACCCCCCCCCATCCAGCCTGTTCACATACCCCCCCCATCCAGCCTGTTCACATACCCCCCCCATCCAGCCTGTTCACATACCCCCCCCCATCCAGCCTGTTCACATACCCCCCCCCCATCCAGCCTGTTCACATACCCCCCCCCCATCCAGCCTGTTCACATACCCCCCCCATCCAGCCTGTTCACATACCCCCCCCCATCCAGCCTGTTCACATACCCCCCCCCCATCCAGCCTGTTCACATACCCCCCCATCCAGCCTGTTCACATACCCCCCCCATCCAGCCTGTTCACATACCCCCCCATCCAGCCTGTTCACATACCCCCCCCCATCCAGCCTGTTCACATACCCCCCCATCCAGCCTGTTCACATACTCCCATCCTGCTATATGCCCCCATCGTGCTCATATACCATCCTGGTATATGGCCTGTATCCTATAGCACAGAGAAAAAAATAAACGTTTATACTCACCTTTTCCTCACTCCCTGCAGCACCGATCATATCTTCCTCTCTGGCACGCTGACCTGTGTGTGTGTAGCCGTTCCCCTGCAGCATGCGATGTCTTCCTGTCTGTGCCGATCAGCTGACCAGCTCGGCACAGATCAGCTGACCGGCACAGATCAGCTGACCGGCACAGATCAGCTGACCGGCACAGATCAGCTGACCGGCACAGACAGGAAGACATCGCGTGCAGCAGGGGGGCGGCTCCACACACGGGGACGGGTGAGTGTACTGATTCACTGCACCCCGCGCTGATAATGACGCGCGGGGGGCAGTGAATACAGCCGCACATGATCACTCCAGGCTGTAATTGCCAGGGGTGATCATGCGGCCGGCTCTTTGCTATGCGCGCGTCCCCGCTCGTCCTCCCGCCCACCTGTCAGTGCCGGGTTCAGCGCTGAGAGATGGGCGGGAGGATGGGCGTGCATATGTAATGAGCGGGCCCACGTGGTCACGGCAGGCGCTGCTGCTGCCTGCTCGTGCCCCCGATGACCTGCAGCACCCTCATTCCCGGCCGCAGCCCTATAGTCAGACCATAAGACGCACCCCCAACTTTCCCCCAACATTTGGGGGAAAAAAAGTGCGTCTTATGGTCCGAAAAATACGGTAATAACTACATCAATGGGAAGCTGCAGATGTGAAATGGGGCAAAGTGTGATGGGACTTGGGGGGGTCTAAAATGCTGGGGGAATGACTGTGGTTAGATTTAGTGGGCCTGTAATGCTGTGGGTGATGCCTGTGGTGGAATTTGGGGGGCTATAATGCAGGGGGATGCCTGTGGTGGGTTTTGGGCTTGTACAATGCTGTGGGGATATTTGTTATGGGATTTGGGTGTTTGTGTGTACATATACATGCACATGTACAGTATGTCTTGACATACACACATTACTCTATATATATAAAGTGCCTTGCGAAACTATTCGGCCCCCTTGAATTTTTCAACCTTCTCCCACATTTCAGGCTTCAAACATAAAGATAAAAATTTTAATGTTATGGTGAAGAATAAACAACAAGTGGGACACAATTGTGAAGCTGAACGATATTTATTGTTTATTTTAAACTTTTGTAAAAAAGAATAAACTGAAAATTGGTGCGTGCAATATTATTCGGCCCCTTTACTTTCAGTGAAGCAAACTCACTCCAGAAGTTCATTGAGGATCTCTGAATGATCCAATGTTGTCCTAAATGGCTAATGATGATAAATATAAGCCACCTGTGTGTAATCTAGTCTCCGTATAAATGCATCTGCTCTGTGATAGACTCAGTGTTCTGTTTAAAGCACAGAGAGCATCATGAAGACCAAGGAACACAACAGGAAGGTCCGTGATACTGTTGTGGAGAAGTTTAAAGCCGGATTTGGTTACAAAAAGACTTACAAAACTTTAAACATCCCAAGAAGCACTGTGCAAGCGATCATATTGAAATGGAAAGAGTATCATATCACTGCAAATTTACCAAGACCCAACCGTCCATCCAAACTTTCATGTGAAACAAGGAGAAGACTGATCAGAGAGGCAGCCAAGAGGCCCATGATCACTCTGGATGAACTGAAGAGATCTACAGCTGAGGTGGGAGAGTCTTTCCATAGGACAACAATCATACACTGCATAAATCTGGCCTTTATGGAAAAGTGGCAAGAAGAAAGCCATTTCTCAAAGATATCCATAAAAAGTGTTGTTTAAAGTTTGCCACAAGCCACCTGGGAGACACAACAAACATGTGGAAGAAGGTGCTCTGGTCAGATGAAACCAAAATCAAATTTTTGGGCACAATGCCAAATGATATGTTTGGCGTAAAAGCACAACGACTCATCACCCTGAACACACCATCCCCATTGTCAAACATGGTGGTGGCAGCATCATGGTTTGGGCCTGCTTTTCTTCAGCAGGGACAGGGAAAGTGGTTAAAATTGATGGGAAGATTGATGGAGCCAAATACAGGACCACTCTTGAAGAAAACCTGTTGGAGTCTGCGAAAGACCTGAAACTGGGACGGAGATTTGTCATCCAGCAAGACAAGATGAAGTATGGCTAAGCACACCGTTTGGAGTAGGTGCTCTGGAGAAAAAAATCGAACTATAGTATAAGTAACTCCGGCACTCAAGAGGAATTTTATTTTAATTATTTTTATTCAAAAATTATTTCTTCCAGTAAGGTTATTATAAATAAAACGTTTCGGCTATTCGCCTTCTTCAATTTTATATGGTTCTATATAATGAGAAAACAAGGTATCAATACATTATGTATATACACATACATCAAATAGAAGAGAAAATCATGTCACAAACAGGGTAAATCAAAATATCAACCATACTTGGAAATGTACAGCAAAAATAAACAGAAAAATTAATTTCTCCATTGTGTTTAATAAATTCAGCTATCCATTACCTCTGGTAATGGAAGATAGGTGCTGGACTCACAACACTTTTATCTTTGTTTATGCAATTGAAGTGAAATTATCTGTGTGAAAAATAAAAATACATACATATGAATTGTAATACTATTATAGACAGCTGTTTGTCAGCAAGATACAGGTTTACTGCAAGCTGCAGGATATCAATGAGAGACTATGAAAGGGTTAAAATGAACGAAACTGATAACAATCAAATCTGCCCTCACCATAAATGCCATCTGTATATACCAGACACATACCTCGTGCTGCTCTGATAATTAACAAGCTACTGTGTGATATAATGCCCTTAAGGCACAGGAAACATCAGGTCATGAAATGAAGGATCTAATGTGAACAATAAGAAAAAATGCAGTAAATGGTAATAATGGCTTAAAACACAGCCAAACATTTGAGAAAGGTATAATTACCATTGAGAAAGATAAGCATATAATAGGCTACAAAGGAAACAACAGTCCGTAAAGAACTCATTATCTGTAGGACATGAGATAACAAAGCTCACATGAGATCCATTGATTACCTGTTCCGTTGGTGACCAGAGGAGAAGTGGTGAGTGAAGGGATAACCCTGCGTGGGTTTATATAGTGGTGGAGGGCGGGTGCATGTGTCAATTTCCTCATTATGGAACGCAAGCAGTGCAGGGGGTGAGACGCACGCCACGCGTGCGCAGTGAAATCAGAAAGTGCTCACATGCGCAGTGCAATCAAAGGAAGAAAAAGACGCGAACAGCTCTGGAAGAACCGCTCCTGACATTCAACGGGTCTGAAAGAGATATTAATAACTATCAGTCATAGTGGCAAGATACAGAAGGATAGTTATGATCCACATTTAAACAATAGAAATCCTTGTGATAATATATGAGTATATTACTATCATCATACATATGACATGGTGGCAAAGGATAAATGACATATTACATTGAAATATACTGGCCATATATACATATATGTACATATACACACATGACCATGTACATATACATACACACACATACATATACATTAGCCAACACCCACATATATAGATATATACATGTATATATGTAAAAACAGGTATATGGGAATTACCCATGAAAATCTATATATTCTTTTAAATAAAAAGATAGAGTTGATGATAACATGTCACAAAATTCCCAGATATAAGCGAATCTGGTCTACCCATCAAATATGTATATATTCATTTATGGTAACATATCATATTCACGATTTAAGAAATTTCTCAATTGAGATTCCAAATTTTGGAACACGTTCCACCTATGAGACGTGGAGGGGACAGGGTCAAGAGACTCAAAGAAAGAGAGTCTTTCTGGATACACACTTTAAGAACTCTGTCCCCCCACGGCTTAAATCGTGAATATGATATGTTACCATAAATGAATATATACATATTTGATGGGTAGACCAGATTCGCTTATATCCGGGAATTTTGTGACATGTTATCATCAACTCTATCTTTTTATTTAAAAGAATATATAGATTTTCATGGGTAATTCCCATATACCTGTTTTTACATATATACATGTATATATCTATATATGTGGGTGTTGGCTAATGTATATGTATGTGTGTGTATGTATATGTACATGGTCATGTGTGTATATGTACATATATGTATATATGGCCAGTATATTTCAATGTAATATGTCATATATCCTTTGCCACCATGTCATATGTATGATGATAATAATATACTCATATATTATCACAAGGATTTCTATTGTTTAAATGTGGATCATAACTATCCTTCTGTATCTTGCCACTATGACTGATAGTTATTAATATCTCTTTCAGACCCGTTGAATGTCAGGAGCGGTTCTTCCAGAGCTGTTCGCGTCTTTTTCTTCCTTTGATTGCACTGCGCATGTGCGCACTTTCTGATTTCACTGCGCACGCGTGGCGTGCGTCTCACCCCCTGCACTGCTTGCGTTCCATAATGAGGAAATTGACACATGCACCCGCCCTCCACCACTATATAAACCTACGCAGGGTTATCCCTTCACTCACCACTTCTCCTCTGGTCACCAACGGAACAGGTAATGAATGGATCTCATGTGAGCTTTGTTATCTCATGTCCTACAGATAATGAGTTCTTTACGGACTGTTGTTTCCTTTGTAGCCTATTATATGCTTATCTTTCTCAATGGTAATTATACCTTTCTCAAATGTTTGGCTGTGTTTTAAGCCATTATTACCATTTACTGCATTTTTTCTTATTGTTCACATTAGATCCTTCATTTCATGACCTGATGTTTCCTGTGCCTTAAGGGCATTATATCACACAGTAGCTTGTTAATTATCAGAGCAGCACGAGGTATGTATCTGGTATATACAGATGGCATTTATGGTGAGGGCAGATTTGATTGTTATCAGTTTCGTTCATTTTAACCCTTTCATAGTCTCTCATTGATATCCTGCAGCTTGCAGTAAACCTGTATCTTGCTGACAAACAGCTGTCTGTAATAGTATTACAATTCATATGTATGTATTTTTATTTTTCACACAGATAATTTCACTTCAATTGCATAAACAAAGATAAAAGTGTTGTGAGTCCAGCACCTATCTTCCATTACCAGAGGTAATGGATAGCTGAATTTATTAAACACAATGGAGAAATTAATTTTTCTGTTTATTTTTGCTGTACATTTCCAAGTATGGTTGATATTTTGATTTACCCTGTTTGTGACATGATTTTCTCTTCCAGCAAGACAATGATCACAAACATAAAGCAAAATCTACAATGGAATGATTCACAAATAAACGTATCCAGGTGTTAGAATGGCCAAGTCAAAGTCAAGACCTGAATCCAATCAAGAATCTATGGAAAGAGCTGAAAACTGCTGTTCAAAAACGCTCTCCATCCAACCTCACTCAGCTCCAGCTATTTGCAAAGGAAGAATGGGCAAGAATTTCAGTCTCTTGATTTGCAAAACTGATAGACACATACCCCAAGCGACTTGCAGCTGTAATCGCAGCAAAAGGTGGCGCTAAGGTGGGACTAATAATATTGCACGCCCCAATTTTCAGTTTATTTTTTATAAAAGTTTAAAATAAGCAATAAATTTCATTCAACTTCACAATTGTGACGCACCTGTTGTTGATTCTTAACCATAAAAATTATTTGTTTATCTTTATGTTTGAAGGTTGAAAAATTCAAAGGGGCCGAACACTTTCGCAAGGCACTGTATATATATATATATGTATATATATATATATATATTTTTGAAATAAAGGTTGTAGACCAGCTCACCTGTCTGAGCTCAAGCCCCGGCGTCCTTGTTCTCCTTATTGCACGGACCCGAAGTGGGAGACTTCCAAGATATGTAGAACAAGCTGAAGAAGGATCCAGCAAGGCAGAATGACTCCAAAGGGCAACAAAAGTTTTTTTTTTTGTTTTTTTTTTTTCTTCTCTGACTTTATTAACTAAGAATAAAAAATTCCTGAGCTCTTGACAAGTTGTTAAGTGCAAGGTATATGCAGTATGGACTAGGCGTTTCGGCGGACGCAGCCGCCTTCTTCACGGTCCCAAGACAAAACTCTTGGGACCGTGAAGAAGGCGGCTGCGTCCGCCGAAACGCGTAGTCCATACTGTATATACCTTGCACTTAACAACTTGTCAAGAGCTCTGGAATTTTTTATTCTTAGTTAATAAAGTCAGAGGAAAAAAAAACTTTTGTTGCCCTTTGGAGTCATTCTGCCTTGCTGGATCCTTCTTCAGCTTGTTCTACATATATATATATATATATATATATATATATATATATATATATATATACACACACACACAGTACAGACCAAAAGTTTGGACATACCTTCTCATCTCTAGAACAACTGTTGAGAGGATACTTTGTGCAGCAGGCCTTCATGGTAAAATAGCTGCTAGGAAACCACTGCTAAGGACAGGCAACAAGCAGAAGAGACTTGTTTGGGTTAAAGAACACAAGGAATGGACATTAGACCAGTGGAAATCTGTGCTTTGGTCTGATGAGTCCAAATTTGAGATCTTTGGATCCAACCACCATGTCTTTGTAGAAAAGGTGAATGGATGGACTCTACATGGCTGGTTCCCACCGTGAAGCATGGAGGAGGAGGTGTGATGATGTGGGGTGCTTTGCTGGTGACACTGTTGGGGATATATTCAAAATTGAAGGCATACAGAACCAGCATGCCTACCACAGCATCTTGCAGCGGTGTGCTATTCCATCCGGTTTGCGTTTAGTTGGACCATCATTTATTTTTCAACAGGACAATGATGCCAAACACACCTCCAGGCTGTGTAAGGGCTATTTGACTAAGAAGGAGAGTGATGGGATGCTACGCCAGATGACCTGGTCTCCACAGTCACCAGACCTGAACCCAATCAAGATGGTTTGGGGTGAGATGGACCGCAGAGTGAAGGCAAAAGGGCCAACAAGTGCTAAGCATCTCTGGGAACTCCTTCAAGACTGTTGGAAAACCATTTCCGGTGAATACCTCTTGAAGCTCATCAAGAAAATGCCAAGAGTGTGCAAAGTGTAATGAAAGCAAAAGGTGGCTACTTTGAAGAACCTAGAATATAAGACATATTTTCAGTTGTTTCACACTTTTTTAAGTATTTCATTCCACATGTGTTAATTCATAGTTTTGATGCCGTCAATGTGAATCTACAATTTTCAGAGTCCTGAAAATAAAGAAAACTCTTTGAATGAGAAGGTGGGTCCAAACTTTTGGTCTGTACTGTGTGTATATATATATATATATATATATATATATATACACATATACAGTTAGGTCCAGAAATATTTGGACAGTGACACAATTTTCGCGAGTTGGGCTCTGCATGCCACCACATTGGATTAGAAATGAAACCTCTACAACAGAATTCAAGTGCAGATTGTAACGTTTAATTTGAAGGTTTGAACAAAAATATCTGATAGAAATTGTAGGAATTGTACACATTTCTTTACAAACACTCCACATTTTAGGAGGTCAAAAGTAATTGGACAAATAAACCAAACCCAAACAAAATATTTTTATTTTCAATATTTTGTTGCGAATCCTTTGGAGGCAATCACTGCCTTATGTCTGGAACCCATGGACATCACCAAACGCTGGGTTTCCTCCTTCTTAATGCTTTGCCAGGCCTTTACAGCCGCAGCCTTCAGGTCTTGCTTGTTTGTGGGTCTTTCCGTCTTAAGTCTGGATTTGAGCAAGTGAAATGCATGCTCAATTGGGTTAAGATCTGGTGATTGACTTAGCCATTGCAGAAGGTTCCACTTTTTTGCACTCATGAACTCCTGGGTAGCTTTGGCTGTATGCTTGGGGTCATTGTCCATCTGTACTATGAAGCGCCGTCCGATCAACTTTGCGGCATTTGGCTGAATCTGGGCTGAAAGTATATCCCGGTACACTTCAGAATTCATCCGGCTACTCTTGTCTGCTGTTATGTCATCAATAAACACAAGTGACCCAGTGCCATTGAAAGCCATGCATGCCCATGCCATCACGTTGCCTCCACCATGTTTTACAGAGCATGTGGTGTGCCTTGGATCATGTGCCGTTCCCTTTCTTCTCCAAACTTTTTTCTTCCCATCATTCTGGTACAGGTTGATCTTTGTCTCATCTGTCCATAGAATACTTTTCCAGAACTGATCTGGCTTCATGAGGTGTTTTTCAGCAAATTTAACTCTGGCCTGTCTATTTTTGGAATTGATGAATGGTTTGCATCTAGATGTGAACCCTTTGTATTTACTTTCATGGAGTCTTCTCTTTACTGTTGACTTAGAGACAAATACACCTACTTCACTGAGAGTGTTCTGGACTTCAGTTGATGTTGTGAACGGGTTCTTCTTCACCAAAGAAAGTATGCGGCGATCATCTACCACTGTTGTCATCCGTGGACGCCCAGGCCTTTTTGAGTTCCCAAGCTCACCAGTCAATTCCTTTTTTTCTCAGAATGTACCCGACTGTTGATTTTGCTACTCCAAGCATGTCTGCTATCTCTCTGATGGATTTTTTTCTTTTTTTTCAGCCTCAGGATGTTCTGCTTCACCTCAATTGAGAGTTCCTTAGACCGCATGTTGTCTGGTCACAGCAACAGCTTCCAAATGCAAAACCACACACCTGTAATCAACCCCAGACCTTTTAACTACTTCATTGATTACAGGTTAACGAGGGAGACGCCTTCAGAGTTAATTGCAGCCCTTAGAGTCCCTTGTCCAATTATTTTTGGTCCCTTGAAAAAGAGGAGGCTATGCATTACAGAGCTATGATTCCTAAACCCTTTCTCCGATTTGGATGTGAAAACTCTCATATTGCAGCTAGGAGTGTGCACTTTCAGCCCATATTATATATATAATTGTATTTCTGAACATGTTTTTGTAAACAGCTAAAATAACAAAACTTGTGTCACTGTCCAAATATTTCTGGACCTAACTGTATATTGTGATGGTGTGATATTGTGGGCTATAAACAGCAAAAGAAAAACTGTGAATACTGGGCACTAATCGCTGACCGCGCCGCAATAAAAACAGGCTATAGCGCTATATTCCAACGTCTCTACGGGGCTGCTTGAACAGGCATAAAAAAGGCTAGTACCCACAAGTGGTGCTCCTGCTAGGATACAGTACTGTCCACAAGAAAATTAAGAGAGCAGGACACTCACTGAGTGATAGCCTTAAAAAAATAAAAAAATACCTTTATTGCAGCAAACAGGTTACATCATTTTTGTGGGGGGAGGGAAAGACAGACGCCTGGCACAGCAGATGACGGCCGATTCGTGCTCAGCAAGCACTTCAACAGATTTACAAGTTGTAGATGTAGTTGTAGATCTGTTGAAGTGCTTGCTGAGCATGAAACAGCTGTCATCTGCTGTGCCGGTCGTCTGTCTTTCCCTCCCCCACGAAAATGATGTAACCTGTTTGCTGCAATAAAGGTATTTTTTAAGACTATCACTCAGTGCCCTGCTCTCTTAGTTTTTCTTGATATTGTGGGCTATGTACCATTTTGTGTGGGATAATGTTTAAGTGTGGTTCACTGTCCATTTTTTGTATTGCTTATGTGTACATTGTATTGTCTGCTGGCTAATCATCCCTGCAGTGTTTGTCCTTAGGTCTTGGAGGAGGGGTGCCTGGAATCTCCCTAACTTCTTTGCTTACCTGGAGGCAGGAGTCAGTCTGTTTGAGAATTTGAAGAGAGAAGGAAGAAAATTGAACCTCTGAGGGAAGCTGTGGCGATTTATTTACCGCTTTCTGGACTATATTCGTGTTTCTTTACTAATTTTACCCTTGGTTTTGTGAATTATGTTATGGACCGTTTGATTTGTTTGGAATAAATTCTTATTGGATTGCTCACTCATCTCTCGCTCTGTTGATTGTGTGATATGGGAGAAGGACCCCGTCACAACTTTTGGCAGCAGTGGGATAAACAGAGCACAGCCTAATGGAGATCCACCCACAGAGTCAGTACAGAGACTGGACCGCATCCAGTCAACATGAGAGAGCCAGAGATCTGGGCCTGAAACACCATGGACTGAGTAAAGAAGCCTTAATTGATCTACTGGTGGGTGCGAGCCAGTCCACCTCCTCCCAGATGTCTGATGGACAAGCACTGGGGACGAAGATCCCTGTCCAAAAAAGCCAGTGGTTGGTGTGGTTCGAAGAAGAGATGGCAGCTCCTGGCCCTGGTGTATCTCAGCACTATAAGGAGGAGGCTGCTCGCCGAGCACATAGGAGACAATAAGCAATGGAGTCCGACAGAGAGAGTAATATGTGTTAGAGTGTTATCCTAGCGATCCGGGAGCCTATACGGATCACCCGGGCAGACTTCAAGCCATTTGATGAGGCTTCTGGAGATGTGGAAGGGTTCTTCAAGGACTTTGATCAGCACTGTGCGGTGTTGGAGGTTCCCCACTCTGGCTGGATGCGTTTGTTAGTGGGACTCCTGAACGGAAGCCTGGTAGAGGCTTATCGCACCATTGACTCACAGCAGAACCGGGATTATAACATTGTAAAGCGGACTATCCTGGATTATCATGCTATCACTCCAGACTCACATAGGGCACAGTTTCCGAGACCTCTCATGCACCACGGAGGGATTGTTTAGGATGAATGCCCATAAGATGTCCCAGGCATGTCGGAGATAGCTGGAAGCAGAACATGCCTTCACTGTGGAAGACGTTATGCAGGTATTTCTTATAGAACAATTTCTTTACAAGTGTCCCTCAGAAATACGGGAGTGGGTCAGAGAGTGCACACCGTGCACCTTGGATAGAGCTGCTGCCCTGGCTGATTAGGCCCTTACTATCCGACTGCAATGGAGGGGCCTTCTGGACAATAAGCCACAGCCTGCTCCTGCTCCCCGACCCTCTACAGTTATATCTGCCCCTCCACAAAGCTGCAGGCGAATGACAACCACGGCTCACAATTCTGGGCCCCAACAGTTCCGACCACGCCCGGGGGGAATTACAGAGAGGAGATGTTATGGGTGCGGGCAACCTGGGCACTTGCAATCCAGTTGTCTCGCAAGGACTCGAAGGGACCCCCACGCACACGCACCTCCATCTCGTCCGCTACATTTTGTGCACTCCATCCTACCTGAGGAAGAGTTGCGTTACCACCACCTTCACCGGAATATACCGCTGACCCCTGTACCATAGATGCCCCTGTTGGAGTGTATGGCCTCCGGCGTTTGTCACCAGGTTCTCCTACTGTCTTCTCCAGAATGCACATTGGAAGGAGTACGACACAGCGTAGATGTTATCGATGTGGGCAGCCTGGGCATTTGCAAAACACTTGCCCTGCTGGTCGATTGAGGAATGACCTTGCATCAAATCGAGCTGTTCATTCTCTACAGCCAAACATAATGGGGGAAGAGTTCTCACCCCTTCAAGTTGACTTGCCTAATGACTGAGACACTCGTGGTCGACCACTAGGGGTTTATGGGGTGCGAGCCACAGTCCCAAGTTCCTCTTACCATCAAAATAAGCACTTACAGGAGGTCATGCTGGATGGACAGAGTGTTATTAAATTTTGTGACTCCGGGGCATTTCTCACAATAGCTGATCCCCGAGTGGTTCGGCCAGAGGCGATACATCATGGACCAGGGATTGTTATTGAATTGGCTGAAGGACAAAGGAGGAATATCTCAAAGGCGACTAGATCTGGACTTTGGTTTTGGGGTCAAGCAATGTGTGGTTGGGGTGATGAGCGGCCTGTCTGCAGATATTCTCCTAGGAAATGATGTGGGAGATCTACAATATCAATTTATGGGTGCAGGAAACACAGTGTGAGTGAAGAAGGACACAAAGGGACACAAAGGGAAGCTTCTCCTTCCAACCCTACCGCTGTACAAGTGACTATCTACAGCTTCTCCATCAAATACAAGCGTGGAAGCCAACACGAGAATGCTGCAAGAAGAACCATAGACTATACACAGCTGAGCAACATGGACTTAAGTGAGATGGCAAGAGGTCTGTGTAGACCTCATGGCATACTCACTTATTCAGAGTGAAGGCAAAAGGGCCAACAAGTGCTAAGCATCTCTGGGAACTTCTTCAAGACTGTTGGAAGATCATTTCCGGTGACTACCTCTTAAAGCTCATCAAGAGAATGCCAAGAGTGTGCAAAGCAGTAATCAAAGCAAAAGGTGGCTACTTTGAAGAACCTAGAATATAAGACATATTTTCAGTTGTTTCACACTTTTTTGTTAAGTTTTCATTCCACATGTGTTAATTCATAGTTTTGATGCCTTCGATGTGAATCCACAATTTTCAGAGTCATGAAATTAAAGAAAACTCTTTGAATGAGAAGGTGTGTGCAAACTTTTGGCCTGTACTGTATGTAAAAAAAAAAACCCACACACACACGTCCATTCACAGATAAGGATTCCGAACATAGGACTCGTTATATTAATTAAGAATTACCTAAAAATGTTTAATAAAATAGGATTTACAAACTGGAGGGTCATTATGAAGAATGTTTTGATAGGATCATCTTAAATGTAATTTTTAACAAAGCACTCCTATATATTTTATATTAAAGTCTATTTTTACTCAAAAAAAGTTATATTTGAATTATTAAGCACCATCCTGATGTTCCAAAGTCCCTATGACAACACTTCCTGTCTTGTCTAGGGTGGTAACCAGTGGAAATGTTTTTGCTCCCCTATCAGAGAGCAGCATATAATAGAGACAGAGATCCTGATTCCAGCGATATGTCACTTACTGAGCTGTTTGTTGTCATTTTGATAAAATCAATGTTTTCTCTACTGCAGATCTATCAGTTATACAGAGCTCCTGAATATGCTGGACTACCTGGCAGCACACCAAGTAGTCCCCTAATTGTAATCTACTGCTGATTAAACAGTGATTTTATCAAAACTACACTAAGAAGCCCAGTAAGTTACAAATTTCTAGAATCAGGATCTCTGCCCCTACATTTTGCTGCTCTCAGATTAGGTGTCAAAAACCTGGTGACAGATTCCCTTTAATGCCTTGTAAGTTCTGCCTACCTGGTAACTGTCTACAAATATAGGAATTAAGGAGCTGCCCTAACCCTAATTACATTATATAGATATGATTTTTTTTTTAGTTTGTTAGTATACCCATCATGAATCTCCAAACAATGAAGCCTGTGTGACGCCCTGGCCTATCAAGTTATCACAGGGTATTGTGCAATCTGCCCTTCTGCACAGTATCCAATCCTCCTTGGTTACGGATCCCTGTTCTTTGGTGTTGCTAAGATCAAAGCCAGTCAAAACCCTAGGAACACTTTACACCATACCCACCAGGCACACCATTGGGGGGCCTGAAAAGAATACGGCCGCCCATTTGGGGGGTTGGTAGGGGAAAGTGAAAAAGTGAAGAGAAGTGTTGTGTTGGAGGTGAAAGATAGATGAGGTCAGGAGCAGGGCTCCTTGAGTCTACTAGGTGGCAGACATTGGTCTGGGCCTGGTAGGAGCTGGAACCCCGGTCGCAGGGGATCGTGTCAAGGGGCACGGATTGCTGACGAGGGCAGCCGGCGGCCTTGAGCCATTTCTGGACAGGGGCCAGGGCAGGACGAGGTACGTGGATCCTAGGCCGGAAGTAGCTTCAATCGTCCTGGTATTTACCCAACGGGGGTGAAGTCTTCAAGATTCATCCCTCACCCACTCCAAAATCGGGATACTAGGGCAAGGAGGGGATAGGACTTTTCCAAAAACACAGTCCACCAAATCCCAAGCATGAACCCTGAGAGCAAGCTCACTCCGTTAGTCATACGGGTGAGCGGGACCCGATTAGTTCCACACTATAGGGTCCAACAGTGAGAAGGTGCCACAGAAAAGGCCACAGGCTAACAAGCAACACCAAGGGCATGGATCCAAGCGTGCTCCCTCCTTCCTGCAGCGGTGCTCAGAATTCTGGTTTACAAGCTGTCGGTGTCAGTATTCTTGGACTGAGTACGCAGAAAATGCTTCCTTTTTCCAACGGCACCCCTTCACTGCCACCACCGGGCCCCGGGGCACAACCCCTTACCTACAGAGGGGTTAGACACCTTGCTGCTATACCATCGGCACCGGGCTCCCCAACAGCAGCGGTGGTACTCCACCTTACCACGCACCGTGGGTGGCGTCACGAACTTCTAAATCCCCTATACATATCCCCCTTTTTCACTTTGGGTGTCTGTGCGACCCCCGTCCTGAGTCCGGAGACCCCTCTAGCCACCGCGGTTCTGGATCCGAGCGGCTACGCCACTGACACGGGGGCGGTACACCTTGCAGGGAGCTCCCGTGCTGCTATCATACGGCTATTACAAGGATTTTAACGCTTTCACCACAGGGCAATTTTGCATATTTTTTTTTTCATTTTTCTTTTTTTCCTCCTCTTTCTTCCAAGAGCCATAACGTTTTATTTTTCCTTCCGCATAGTCATTTGGAACCATTCATTCGACCACATAGTGTACTGGAAAATGGAGAAAAAAAAACAAGTGCATTGAAATTGCAAAACAAATTCAAGTACACAATGTTCTTTTTGAGTTTTTTATTTACCATGTTAGCTATATTGTTAACATGCTAAAGGTATAATGTTTTTTTATTTAGGTGGTGGATAAAAATTCAGAAATTTGTAAAAAAAATAAATATGTACCGTATTTTTCGCTTTATAAGACGCACTTTTGTTCCCCCAAATTTTGGGGGAAAGTAGGGGGTGCGTCTTATAATCCGAATATACGGGAGGGGGGGTGTATATATATACAGATTCCAGTGGAGGTGCGGGCAGCTCTGGAGCAGTGCTGGGGGCTGCTGGGGGCAGGGAAAGCTGGGAGCGGCAGCGTTTGATCTCCTGCTCCCGCTCATATAATATGCACAGCCGCTGTCCATCAGAAGCGTGGTGCTGAAACTGCATCGCGCTGATGGGCTGGGGCAGCGGGGCATATTATATCTGCCTGTGCTTACCTTTGATCGCACAGGATCCCCCCTTCCCCTGTGTTAGATATGGCCTCCCGTGCTGCTGCCCATAGTAAAATAATAAACTCTTTACTCACCTCCGTCTCCCTTCTGCTGCTGTGATTAGACACGCAGAGATATCTCTCTGCTGTCCCGATCACATGACCTGCACTAGAACCAGGAAGTAGGAAGTGCAGGAGACAGGAGGAGCTCAACCCCGAGGAAGGAGACATGGGACAGGACAGTGCTGCAGAAGGTAAGGAAAGAGTTTATTTTACTAAAAGCAGCAACATGGGGGTGATATGTAACAGAGGGTGATGTGTGCCTGCCACAGTGGGCCTGTCTGCCTGCCACAGTGGGCCTGTCTGCCTGCCAGAGTGGGCCTGTATGCCAGCCACAGTGGGCCTGTATGCCAGCCAGAGTGAGCCTGTGTGCCAGCCAGAGTGGGCCTGTGTGCCAGCCACAGGGGCCATGTGCCAGCCATACGGGAAATGTGGCATCACTGGGGGACATGTTCAATATAAGGTGGCCATATCCAGATTAAGGGGGCTAATTTTAGGATAAGGGGGCTATGAGGGACATATACCCTATATTATTTGTTAGACGGACACTGGCATTATAAGACGGACCCCATTTATTAAAAAATTCTCTATTCCTTCACCAAATTTGGGGGTGCGTATTATAATCAGGTGCGTCTTATAAAGCGAAAAATACGGTCTATATAATTTTTTTTTGCCATTCTCCAAGAGCCCTAAGGTTTTTATTTTTCAGGATATGGGGTTACATGAGGATGGCTTATTTTTTGTGCCTAGAGCTGACAGTTATACTGATAGCATTTTGGGGCACCTCTTATTTCTTTTTATTGCAATGTTACAGCGGCCAAAAATTCGTAATTCTGGCATTCTGATTTTTTTACTCGTTATGCCATTAACCGTTTAGATTCATTTACTTTCTATTTTGGTAGATCGGACTTTTACGAATGCAGCGATACCAAATATGTGTTTTCAAAATTATTTAATTGCTTTAACGCTATTATCAGTGTAGCTCCTGTTGTAGACCCTAAGGGCCCCCCAAGAGAGTGGGGTCCTGCGCTAGTGCCCAGCTTGCCCCCCCCCCTAATGCAGTCCCTGTGTATAGTACCATGTCTGAACTGCAAGAGCCTACGATGAAGGTATCATATTGGAGGCTGATCTTCTTTACAGCAAAGAACTGGTTGTGAAAGTGCTGTAGAAGACATATATATATATATATATATATATACATACAGTACAGAGCAAAAGTTTGGACACACCTTCTCATTCAAAGAGTTTTTTTTATTTTCATGACTGAAAATTGTAGAAAAACTCTGAATTAACACATATGGAATGAAATACTTAACAAAAAAGTGTGAAATAACTGAAAATATGTCTTATATTCTAGGTTCTTCGAAGTAGCCACCTTTTGCTTTCATTACTACTTTGCACACTCTTGGTATTCTCTTGATGAGCATCAAGAGGTAGTCACCGGAAATGGGCTTCAACAGTCTTGAAGGAGTTCCCAGAGATGCTTAGCACTTGTTGGGCCTTTTGCCTTCACTCTGCGGTTCAGCTCACCCCAAACCATCTCGATTGGCTTCAGGTCTGGTGACTTTGAAGGCCAAGTCATCTGGCGTAGCACCCCATCACTCTCCTTCTTAGTCAAATAGCCCTTACACAGCCTGGAGGTGTGTTTGGGGTCATTGTCCTGTTGAAAAATAAATGATGGTCCAACTAAACGCAAACCGGATGGAATAGCACACCGCTGCAAGATGCTGTGGTAGCCATGCTGGTTCTGTATGCCTTCAATTTTGAATAAATCCCCAACAGTGTTACCAGCAAAGAACCCCCACACCATCACACCTCCTCCTTCATGCTTCGCGGTGGGAACCAAGCATGTAGAGTCCATACATTCATCTTTTCTGCATCACACAAAGACACGGTGGTTGGATCCAAAGATCTTAAATTTGGACTCATCAGACTGAAGCACAGATTTCCACTAGTCTAAAGGGTGCTTTACACGCTGCGACATGGCTAGCGATCTCGTTAGCGATGTGATGCGCCAGATCGCAGATGCGATCTGCCGAGATCGCACATAGGTCATTTTTATAGCGCCGGTCACATGTGCGATCTCGGCAGATCGCATCTGCGATCTGGCGTGTCACATCGCTAACGAGATCGCTAGCGATGTCGCAGCATGTAAAGCACCCTTAATGTCCATTCCTTTTGCTCTTTAGCCCAAACAAGTCTCTTCTGCTTGTTGCCTGTCCTAAGCAGTGGTTTCCTAGCAGCTATTTTACCATGAAGGCCTGCTGCACAAAGTCTTCTCTTAACAGTTGTGCTAGAGATGTGTCTGCTGCTAGAACTCTTTGTGGCATTGACCTGGTCTCTAATCTCAGCTGCTGTTAACCTGCAATTTCTGAGGCTGGTGACTCGGATAAACGTATCCTCCGCATCAGAGGTGACTCTTGGTCTTCCTTTCCTGGGGCGGTCCTCATGTGAGCCAGTTTCTTTGTAGCGTTTGATGGTTTTTGCTACTGTACTTGGGGACACTTTCAAAGTTTTCCCAATTTTTCGGACTGACTTACCTTCATTTCTTAAAGTAATGATGGCCACTCATTTTTCTTTACTTACCGTGTTTCCCCGAAAATAAGACGTCCCCCGAAAATAAGACCTAGGAGGAGTTTTCAGGGATGCTTTAATATAAGACATCCCCTGAAAATAAGACATCGCTGCGGTCATTAATGAAGTGTCCATGCAGCGGTGAAAAAGTTAAAGACACTGCAGGAGACTTCATTATAGACAGCGGAGACCCACTAAAGAAAGAAGAGAGAAGACGCCCCGATCATACTCACCAGACGCTGACTGGGAGCAGGCGAGCGCATCATGGTCCTGCAGCGGAACACACACACACACACACACACTACAGATCGCATACACACACACACAGACTACATATCGCATACACACACTCACCCCATCCAGTGATATTGCTTGCTTCTCGGCGGCGATATTGTGCTGTGATCTTCCAGGACCTTGATCACATGGCCGGAAGCATGTGACATCTCCGTATGTTGTGAGTGTGTGCGCGCGCGATTGTAGTGGTACATGCGATATCGGGAGTGTGTGAGTGTATGCGATCGGATGTGTGCGTGTATTCGATCGGATTTGTGCGTGTCGGCAGGATGACAGCGTGCAGCACAGCTGCTGGGAGCGCTCACAGGAGAGCACAGGGAGGAATGATTTGAAAGGGGTGGGTGTGTGTGTGTGTGTGTGCTGTCTGATGTGAGTGTCGGCCAGATGCAGGAGAGCACAGGTACTGGGAGATCACCGGGAGCAATGATTTGAAAGGGGTGTGTGTGTGTGTGTGTGTGTGTCTAAATGAGTGTATGCTATCTGATATATGTTTGTGTGTGTTTGTGTGATCTGAAGTATGTGTGTCGGCCAGACGCAGGGGAGGCGTGCAGCATACCTGCTGGGAGATCACAGGAAGATCTGGGAGCCATACAGACGCCTGGGGCTGGTAAGTATGATGATCCTGGGAAGGGGGGTCTGCTTATTGTGGGGGGTAAACTTACCCCAACCATGTCTCCTCAAGAATAAGACACCCCCTGAAAATAAGACATAGTGCTTTTTTCAGGGCAAAAAAAAAATATAAGACAGTGTCTAATTTTCGGGGAAACAGGGTAGCTGCTTTTTTCTTGCCATAATACAAATTCTAACAGTCTATTCAGTAGGACTATCAGCTGTGTATCCACCAGACTTCAGCACAACACAACTGATGGTCCCAACCCCATTTATAAGGCAAGAAATCCCACTTATTAAACCTGACAGGGCATACCTGTGAAGTTAAAACCATTTCCGGTGACAACCTCTTGAAGCTCATCAAGAGAATACCAAGAGTGTGCAAAGCAGTAATCAAAGCAAAAGGTGGCTACTTTGAAGAACCTAGAATTTAAGACATATTTTCAGTTGTTTCACACTTTTTTTGTTAAGTATTTCATTCCACATGTGTTAATTCATACTTTTGATGCCTCAGTGTACAATGTCATACTTTTGATGCCTCAATTGGTGTAGGAAAGAGGGTTTTGGGTTCCTGGAGAATTGGGCCGACTTTTCAGTTGGCTACAGATTCTATGCTAGGGATGGGCTGCATCTTAATGGGGAGGGTGCAGCTCTGCTGGGGCAGAAAATGGCTAGAAGGTTAGAGGAGTGTTTAAACTAGGAATGGGGGGCAAGGGTATTCACTTTATAGAAGGGGAATGTAGTGCAGATAGTGACCAGGGCACAAGTAATGAAATTGGGGGTGGTACGGGGGGAAGGGTTAGGACAGTTAATACAGTAAGCAGGAATACAGGTACAGAGTCATACGTAACGTGCATGTACACTAATGCCCGAAGCCTCACAAATAAGGTGGAGGAATTAGAATTAATATTGTTGGAAGAAAATTATGATATAGTGGGGATATCAGAGACATGGCTGGATGAGAGCTATGACTGGGCTGTTAATTTACAGGATTATAGCCTATTCAGGAATGACCGTACAAATAAGCGAGGGGGAGGTGTGTGTCTATATGTAAAATCATCCTTAAAACCCATCCTGCGTGACAACATATGTGAGGGTACTGAGAATGTAGAGTCCCTATGGGTGGAGATAAGGGGGGGAGAATGAATAATAAAATACTGATAGGGGTGTGTTATAAGACGCCGAATATTATGGAAGAGATAGAGAATCTCCTCATAAAGCAAATTGATAAAGCAGCGAGTCTCGGAGAGGTAATTATTATGGGGGACTTTAACTATCCTGATATAAATTGGGGAACAGAAACTTGCAGTTCCAGCAAAGGAAATAGATTTTTGATAACAATGAAAGATAATTACCTTTCACAAATGGTACAGGACCCCACAAGAGGGGGAGCACTACTAGACCTTGTACTAACCAATAGGCCAGACCGCATATCAAATATACAAGTTGGGGGTTACTTGGGGAATAGTGATCACAAAATAATAAGTTTTCATGTATTCTTTAGTAAGATGTCTAGTAGAGGGGCTACAAGGACACTAAACTTCAGGAAAGCAAATTTTAAACGGTTGAGAGATGATCTAAGTGCAATAAACTGGGATGATGTACTAAGTAATGAAAGTACACAAAGCAAATGGGAGACTTTTATGAGCATCCTGAATAGGGCTTGTGCAGAAAATATACCCTATGGGAACAAACATGCTAGAAATAGGAGGAAACCCCTATGGCTAAATAGAGCTGTAAGGGAAGCAATAAAAGAAAAACAGAAAGCCTTAAAAGAATTAAAGAGGGTAGGTAGTGATGAGGCATTATATAATTATAGAAAATTAAATAAAATATGTAAAAAGCAAATTAAGTTAGCTAAGTTTGAGACAGAGAGACTCATTGCGAGAGAAAGTAAAAATAATCCTAAAATATTCTTTAACTACATAAACAGTAAAAAACTGAAAAGCGATAGTGTTGGCCCCCTTAAAAATAGTCTTGGTGAAATGGTGGAGGGAGATGAGGGTAAAGCCAACCTGCTGAATGACTTTTTTTCTACGGTTTTTATACAAGAAAATGCCATGGCAGATGACATGACCAGTGATACCATAAATTCACCCTTGAATATTACCTGCTTAACCCAGCAGGAAGTACGCCGCCGCCTCGAAATCACTAAGGTTGACAAATCTCCGGGCCCGGATGGCATACACCCCAGAGTACTACAGGAATTGAGTTCTGTGATAGATAGACCATTATTTTTAATCTTCTCAGATTCCTTAATAACAGGGTCGGTACCGCAGGACTGGCGCATAGCAAATGTGGTGCCAATATTCAAAAAGGGGACAAAAACTGAGCCAGGAAATTATAGGCCAGTAAGTTTAACCTCTACGGTTGGTAAAATCCTTGAGGGTTTCTTGAGAGATGCTATACTGGAGTATCTCAAGAAAAATAACCTTACGACAGAGTATCAACATGGGTTTATGAGGGATCGATCCTGTCAAACTAATTTGATCAGCTTCTATGAAGAGGTAAGTTCAAGCCTGGACCAGGGAAATGCAGTGGATGTTGTGTATATGGACTTTTCAAAAGCTTTTGATACGGTGCCACACAAAAGGTTGGTACATAAAATGAGAATAATGGGGATAGGGGAAAATATGTGTAACTGGGTTAAAAACTGGCTCAGTGATAGGAAACAAAGGGTGGTTATTAATGGTACGTACTCGGACTGGGTCTCAGTTCATAGTGGGGTACCACAGGGGTCAGTATTGGGCCCGCTTCTTTTCAACATATTTAAAAAATGACCTTGTTGGGGGCATGCGGAGTAGAATTTCAATATTTGCAGATGATACTAAACTCTGCAGGGTAATCAATACAGAGGAGGATAATTTTATATTACAGGGAGATTTATGTAAATTGGAGGATTGGGCTGAGAAGTGGCAATTGAAGTTTAATGTAGATAAATGTAAGGTCATGCACTTGGGTAGAGGAAATAAAATGTATGATTATGTACTTAATTGTAGAACACTGGGTAAAACAGACACAGAAAAAGACTTGGGTGTATGGGTGGATGGTAAACTTCACTTTAGTGGACAGTGTCAGGCAACTGCTGCCAGGGCTAATAAAATAATGGGATGTATTAAAAGAGGTATAAGTGTTCATGAAAAAAATATAGTTCTACCTCTGTACAAGTCACTAGTGCGACCGCACTTAGAATACTGTGTACAATTCTGGTCACCGATATATAAGAAGGACATAGCTGAACTGGAGAAGGTGCAGAGAAGAGCGACCAAGATTATTAGAGGAATGGGTGGGCTGCAATACCAAGACAGGTTATTAAACTTGGGGTTATTTAGTCTGGAAAAACGAAGGCTTAGGGGGGATCTAATCACAATATATAAATATATGAGGGGACAGTACAGAGACCTTTCTAAAGATCTTTTTACACCTAGGCCTGCGACTGGAACACGAGGGCATCCGCTACGTCTTGAGGAAAGAAGGTTTAATCATAATCACAGACGAGGATTCTTTACTGTGAGAGCAGTGAGACTATGGAACTCTCTGCCGCATGATGTTGTAATGAGTGATTCACTACTAACATTTAAGCAGAGCCTGGACGCCTTTCTTGAAAAATTTAATATTACCAGTTATGTATATTAGATTTTATGACAGGGTATTGATCCAGGGAACTAGTCTGATTGCCGGATGTGGAGTCAGGAAGGAAATTTTTTCCCCATTGGAACTTGTTTGCCACATTGGGGTTTTTTTGCTTTCCTCTGGATCAACATGTTAGGCTACAGGTTGAACTAGATGGACTTAGAGTCTCCCTTCAACCTTAAAAACTATGATACTATGATACTATGATAATGTGAATCTACAATTTTCAGTCATGAAAATAAAGAAAACTCTTTGAATGAAAATGTGTGTCCAAACTTTTGGGCTTTACTGTGTGTGTGTGTATATATATATATATATATATATAATGTCAAAGTTCAAATAATCTCCCTCTCCCCCCATAAAAAATAAACATATTTTGTATAGCTGTGTATGTATACAGCCAATCAAAATATAAAATTAATGAATTCTTTACAGTAACTGCCATAAGGAGAAAAAGAAATCCAAATTCTATAATTGCAGTGTTTCAGTTGATGCTATGCTGTAAAAAAATGCAATAAAAAGCAATCAAAGCATCATATCAAACACAAATTGTATCAATTAAAAAGTCAGGTTTTTTTACGCAAGAAACAAGGCCACATACAGCTCCAATGACATAAAAAATAAAATATTTTTTAATACAGGTATAAAATTTTTTTTTACAAGTTTGGTATCCAATAATTGTACTGACGTGTAGAATCACATTGCCAGGTCATTTTACCAGACCTTGAAAACTGTAAAAACAAAACCCAAAAAACAATATGGTAATTGTATTCTTTTTTCTGTGCACTGGGATTTTTCCCCCATTTTTCAGTATAAAATACACAGTACAGTCATGGCCAAAAGTTTTGAGAATGCTACAAATATTCATTTTTACAAAGTCTACTGCTTAAGTTTTTCTAATGGCAATTTGCATATACTCCAGAATGTCATAAAGAGTGATCAGCTTAACAGCAATTACTTGCAAAGTCAATATTGACTAAGAAAATGAACTTCAACCCCCAAAACACATTTCAACATCATTGCATTCCTGCCTTAAAAGGAGCAGCTAACATTGTTTTAGTGATTGTTCCATTAACACAGGTTTGGGTGTTGATGAGGACATGAGGACAGGGCTGGCGATCAATCAGTCATGATTAAGTAAGAATGACACCACTGGACACTTTAAAAGGAGGCTGGTGCTTGGTATCATTGTTTCCCTTCAGTTAACCATGGTTATCTCTAAAGAAACACATGCAGCCATCATTGCTCTGCACAAAAATGGCTTAACAGGGAAGAGTATCGCAGCTACAAAGATTGAACCTCAGTCAACAATCTATCGCATCATCAAGAACTTCAAGGAGAGAGCTTCTATTGTTGCCAAAAAGGCTCCAGGGCGCCCAAGAAGGACCAGAAAATGCCAGGACCATATCTTAAAACTGTTTCAGCTGTGGGATCGGACTACCAGCAGTGACGAGCTAGCTCAGCAATGGCAGCAGGCTGGTGTGAGTGCTTCTGCACGCACTGTGAGGTGGAGACTGCTTGAGCAAGGCCTGGTTTCAAGGAGGGCAGCAAAGAAGCCACTTCTCTCCAGAAAAAACATCAGGGACCGACTGATATTCTGCAAAAGGTAGAGGGAGTGGACTGCTGAGGACTGGGGTAAAGTCATTTTCTCAGATGAATCCCCTTTTCGATTGTTTGGGACATCTGGAAAACAGCTTATTAGGAGAAGAAGAGGTGAGCGCTCCCACCGTCTTGTCTCATGCCAACTATTAAGCATCCTGAAACGATTCATGTGTGGGGTTGCTTCTCAGCCAAGGGAATCGGCTCACTCACAGTCTTGCCTAAAAACACAGCCATGAATAAAGAATGGTACCAGAATGTCCTCCAAGAGCAACTTCTCCCAACTGTCCAAGAGCAGTTTGGCACCCAACAATGCCTTTTCCAGCATGATGGAGCACCTTGCCATAAAGCAAAGGTGATCACTAAATGGCTCATGGAACAAAACATAGAGATTTTGGGTCCATGGCGTGGAAACTCCCCAGATCTTAATCCCATTGAGAACTTGTGGGCAATCATCAAGAGACGGGTGGACAAAGAAAAACCAATAAATTCTGGCAAAATGCAAGCATTGCTTATTCAAGAATGGACAGCTATCAGTCAGGATTTGGTCCAGAAGTTGATTGAGAGCATGCCAGGGAGAATTGCAGAGGTCCTGAAGAAGAAGGGTCAACACTGCAAATATTGACTTGCTGCATTAACTCATTCTAACTGTCAATATAACCTTTTGGTACTCATAATATGATTGCAATTATATTTCTGTATGTGATGTAAACATCAGACAAACACAATTAAAAACCAGAGGGCAACAGATTATGTGAAAATATAATTTTGGTGTCATTCTCAAAACTTTTGGCCATGACTGTACAATCCCTCATATAACCATGTGAATAGAAACATAAAAGAAAGTAATGGATCATGGAAGAAGTGGAAGTAAAAAAGGGGAGGTAAGAACGAAAGCACAAAATAAACAACGAAAAATCACTCGGGGAGGGGTTAGAGGTTTTGACCTTTATTGTTTTTGCTGAGGCCTTCTATATAAATGTGCATAAATGCAGTATGTGTTATTGGTGAGTCTGCCGACATCAACACTGTTATCGAGTGACTGTTTTCCAGAAGTCTCTGCACTGGTCGAGTTTAGAGGTTTGTGGAAGTGACTAAAACAAACACATTTTTTAGATTTACTCCTATTGTGTTTATCTTAAGTTAATAATTTCTGATGAGTTCTGTAAACTGATGATTAATGTTTTACAGAAGATAAAAAATCAAACTGAAAAGAAATTGAGAGAATTATTGATCGGCCTCCACTCCAAATAATTATATCTATTAAAGTAGTTTAGTGTGTTATTAAATTAAAGATCATGCTAAATGATGATAAACTCCTTAGGAGTATTAGGCTATGTTCACACTTTGCATTTTTGCTTATTTTGCTGCATTTTGGCGAATTAAACTAATGCACTGTAGACAAATGACACACCAATAATGCATCCAAAAAAGGCTAAAAAAAAATACAGCAAAAAACACATCAGAACTTGCTTTACTGTCAAGAGAACAGGTGTTGGCTGCAGAAAAAAAGCGCAGCAAAAACGTGTAAACATAGCCTTAAAACCCCGTTAAGGGGGTGTTACACGCAGCGATATCGAAAGCGATATCGCTAGCGAGCGTAACCGCCCCCATCGGTTGTGTGTCACAGGCAAATCGCTGTCCGTGGCGCACAATATTGTTCGTAGCCATCACACGGACTTACCTGGCTAGTGACGTTGCTGTGTGCGGCGAACCGTCTCCTTTCTAAGGGGACAGTTCGTGCGGCGTCACAGCGGCGTCACTAAGTGGCCGCCCAATAGAAGCGGAGGGGCGGAGATGAGCGGCTGTAACGTTCCGCCCACCTCCTTCCTTCCGCATTGCCGGCGGCCGCAGGTAAGCTGTAGTTCGTCGTTCCCGAGGTGTCACACATAGCGATGTGTGCTGCCTCGGCATCGCCGAACAACCTGCGACCTCTACAATCAACGATATTTTGAAAATGAACGACGTATGAATGATGGATGATTTGGTGAGTATTTTCCATCGTTAACACTCACTCGTTGCTGTCACATGCAACGACATCACTAACGATGCCGGATGTGTGTCACGGAATCCGTGACCCCGGCGATATATCATTAGATACGTCGTGTGTAATGGGGCCTTTACACGCAACGATATATCTAACGATATATCACCGGAGTCACAGATTCCGTGACGCATATCCGGCGTTAGCGATGTCGTTGCGTGTGACAGCAGCGAGCGAGTGTTAACTATGGAAAATACTCACCAAATCCATTGTTGACACATCGTTCATTTTCATAAAATCGTTGATTGTACAAGTCACAGGTTGTTCGTTGTTCCCGAGGCAGCACACATCGCTATGTGTGAAATCTCGGGAACGATGAACTAGAGCTTACCTGCGGCCGCCGGCAATGCGAAAGGAAGGAGGTGGGCGGGATGTTACAGCCGCTCATCTCCGCCCCTCCGCTTCTATTAGGCGGCCGCTTAGTGACACAGCGCCGGACACAGCGACGTTGCTACCCAGGTAAGTCCGTGTGACAGCTCCGAACGATATTGTGCGCCGCGGGCAGCGATTTGCCCATGACACACGACCGACGGGGGCGGGTACGCTTGCTAGCGATATCGCTTGCGATATCGCTGCATGTAACACCCCCTTTAGTTCTCATGAAAATGAATCATTTAGAAGCCCATAGAATTACTTATCACTGGTCTTTGGCAATAATTATTATCATATTTTTCTTACTATAAGACACATTTTTTATCAAGATAACGCCTTCCTAAAATATATGTGCGTCTTATAGTCAGCAGTCAATAAGATCAGCAGTGCGAGACCTCCCTAACCTGAACCTTAAATCATAGAGCATTCATAAGTGCTGTGCTCCTATCGCTGAGACAACTGAGTGGCTGCATATTTCTAACCATCTGTGTAATTACTTCTGAGCAGGAGAGACTGAGCTGAGTTTGCTAGCTGGTTTGGGAAAGTTTGACTCCACATAAGGGTTACTAGAATGGATCTTTGGTGCACAGGCGGAAGAAACGAAAACTGTCAGATGTAGATAAGTTTATTTACTTTTAGCAGAAGAGTCTCTGTCTCCCAAAGTCAATCTCCTGCATCTCCATTCTCTGTGTAACATACAAAATATATGTGATGCCCAACTTATTTGCTCACATTTATGTGTGGTCATAAAGGGCACAGAAAATCAGTGTAACACTGGACTGCTTGATATAAAATCTACAATATGCATCCTTTATAGTGTGGAAATTAGAATAACTTCTAGTAGAGTGTTCAACCTGCTAAATCGTGTATAAGGAAAGTAAGGGGCATAAATGAAAAAGACATTACACATGTAAAACACGGGGCACATAGCCGATTCCACAATAAATGGATTTGTGCTCTTTATGACCAAGACAACCAAAGGAAACTGAATTGGGATCATGTTATGTCACTGTTGGGGACAGTATATAATTTCCTTTGATTTTTGGTACAACCCCAGTAATATACTCCTACCACTTTAGAATAAATCATTACCCCTCTCTTCTACCCTAGAGCACCAATAAACAAGTACAACAGTAGACCACCAACACTACCCCTCTACATCTTTATATCACCAGTGCAGTTTTAGTTTTAATATTTTTCCTGTTTTCTGTTGTCCAAACCTGTGTGTGTGTCTTATTTTCAGGTGCATCTGTAGTCCAAATAATACAGTAGTTTTCATTAATATTTCTTATTTCAGACATGTATTTCTTCAAGTCAAATATATGTATTTCTATAATTCGGAATCTTATATTCATAGGTTGTGAAGAAGTCGTGCTATCCCCGATGGAACGAAGTGTTTGAGTTTGATTTGGATGAATCTTTCAGTGAAAAGTTGACTATAGAGGTTTGGGACTGGGACCTTGTCAGTAAAAATGATTTTCTAGGCAAGGTAAGATAGCTAAAGTGCATCAATAGACAATAATTCTTTTTATTTGTCATAAATCCCCTCATTCTCTTAGGCTGCACTGCCTTTTACTTTTCAGAGCAGTACTTTCTATTCTCCTGCTGCTCTGTCTCGCTTTCTTTGAAATAAATAGTGGCAAAGGCAATGCTTATACCTTTATTTGACTCGGTAATGGAGACGTCTATAATTTGTATCATAGATACACTTCAACTGTGACAGATAGAAAAAAAAAATCCAGAAAATTACATTGTATGATTTTTAAATAATTAATTTGCATTTTATTGCACGAAATAAGTATTTGATTCAATAGTAAAACAGAACTTAATATTGGGTACAGAAACCTTTGTTTGCAATTATAGAGATCAGACATTTCCTGTGGTTCATGACCACGTTTGCACACTCTCAGCAGGGATTTTGGCCCACTCCTCCATACAGATCTCCAGATCTTTCAGGTTCGGGGCTGTCACTTGGCAACATTGAGTTTCAGCTCCCTCCACATTGTTTTTATTGGATTCAGGTCTGGAGATTGGATGGGCCAAACCAGGACCTTGAAATGCTTCTTACTGAGCTACTACTTAGTTGCCCTGGCCGTGTGTTTTGGGTTATTGTCATGCTGTAAGACCCAGCCATAACCCATCTTCAATGCTCTTACTGAGGGAAGGAGGTTGTTGGCCAGCATCTCGCAATGCTGGACCTTATCCAGCCTTCCTTCAATACGGTGCAGTCATTCTGTACACTTGGAGAAAATCACCCCCAAAGTATGATGTTCCCACCTCCATGCATCATGGTCGGGATGGTGTTCTTGGGGTTGTAATCCTTCTTCCTCCTCCAAACAAGGTGAGTAGACTTGATACCAAAAAGTGAAATTTTGGTCTCATATGACCACATGACCTTATCCTATGCCTCCTTTGGATCATTGGCGAACTTCAAACGAGCCTAGACATGTGCTGGCGTGAGCAGGGGTACCAATCGTGCCTTGCAGGATTTTAATCCATGACTGTGTAGTGTAGTGTGTTACTAATAGTAATGTTTGAGACTGTGGTCCAAGCTCTCTTCAGATCATTGACCAGGTTCTTTGACAGCTCTTTGGTCTTGGCCATGGTGGAGAGGTTGGAGTGTAATTGATTGAGTGTGTGGACAGGTGTCTTTTATACAGGTAACAAGTTCATACAGGTGCAATTAATACAGATAATGAGTGCAGATTAGGAGGGCTTCTTTAAGAAAAAATAACAGGTCTTTGAGAGCCAGAACTCATGTTTGTAGGTAGATGATTAAATACTTATTTCTTGAAATAAAATGCAAATTAATTATTTAAAAATCATACAATGGGATTTTTTTTATTCTGTCTGTTACAGTTGATGTGTACCTACGATAAAAACAGGCCTCTCCATTCTTTGAAGGTGGGAAAACTTGCAAAATCGGTAGTTTATGAAATAGTTATTTTCCCCAGTGCGTGTGTTTTTTTTATATTCATTTTATAACAGTTTTATTTAAAGCAGTCATATATACACATATCAATAAATATGGTGTTCTCACCACATCGCCGGGGGACAGCGCTGCCGTGACTGCGATACCTGCCGAGAACGGTGATTATGTCGGTACCTTTACATGACCTCACTGCTCGCGCTGGTCATCACAGTTGATGAGGACAGTGACAGACCCGGAGATTCCCAGGAACGGTGAAGTCATGTAAGTTTACTGATGTTAGCACCCAAGGGAAAATCCAGGGCTCGCAACCTATGGTCACTAAGCTTGGTCTGAGAACTTTCTCAGAACGAAACTCTATAGGAATGGATGGGCATCTTGGGACATTACCTATTGGATTATCGCTGGGACTTTCAGGATTTTTTTTTATTTAATAAATTGGAGAACAAGGGCATGTGGGGGAGCCTTTTTTACAAATAAGGTATTTTTTCCGGTGTGTATTTTGTTAACCATTCACTTACCGGATTAGTAATGGGGGTGTCTGATAGACGCCTCTTCATTACTAACCCCTGAGCTTGATGTCATCTGTCAATTCACAGCTGACATCAACCCCATTAACTATTACCTCGATTGCCACTGCACCAGAACAATCTGGATGAGCCGAGTAAAGCACCAGAATTGTCATCCTGGTGGATTTCCTGATGAAGTGGGATTACACTTCAAAACGCGTTAAATTAAACCACCTCATATTTTACCTCTCCTGGATGTGTGTTGTATCTCCAACAAACAAATTAGCTGGACCAATCACTGAGCTAGGAATAAATGATAAGACATAAAACGTAGCTTTTACTTCATAGACATATAAAATATGAACAGTGGTTCATAAGTGAGTTAAAACCAGGGTAACAGTAGTCCAATTATGTGGACAACAGATGGGCCTATATGTGAGGAGTATAGAGACCCAAACAATACGGACTGCCTCAGCTGGCTTGAAATCAAATGGACGATCGTGCCATCATAAGTACTATATAAAAAAGGGAAAATAACTGAGTTTCATGAAGCCTTGCATAATCAAAGACAGATGCGTCACTATTAGCAATATAATGTTTATTCGAAAACAGAGAATAGGGGCACTGTCATGTAAAGAAACACATAAAATACAGACAATGTTTGGAGAAGGAATCGGGAAAATCCCATACTAGGACCTCAACAACATCATATTGTGTTAAAGAGTGTTGGCTCCAGCTTTACTGTATAATGGTGTCCCAAGCATTCAATCAAAAAGGGGGGCCCCACAGGGCACACACAGTGAGGGAACCATAAAACCTTATTCAATTCTAGAGCAGTGCTTACCCATATATGTTGTCAATATAGATGCCGTGTCAGTGGTCCAAGTGATGGTGGGGGAAGCCCCGACGCGTTTCGCAGAACAGCTTCCTCGGGGGACTGCCTCAGCTGGCTTGAAATCAAATGGACGATCGTGCCATCATAAGTACTATATCCAACTGGAAAAGAATAATCATATACACACAATACAGTTTATCACATTAAGAACCCCAGTCATGGGAAAATATTCCTGTGTGTATTATAGGCAGATACTCAGATGCTGAGGAATTGTAGATAGAAAATATTCCTATCTGATAGGGAATGGTCTTACCACATCCCGAAGTCATAGGCGGGCATTATGCAGGTTACCGGCTCAATAAGGGGGGCTGTCACTCAGCACATCAGATCCCATACAGCCAAATAACCTATATCAGGCAAAATCAAAGGTTCCCACTCCCAACGTTTCAAACTGGATCATCAGGGGAGTCCAAGTGGGATATCAGCAGTGGACGTCACTAGGCATCGCTTTCACATGACCCTCCACAGGTGCCCGAATCACTACAATATCAATAAGCAAATATCAGTAAAAAGCCCAGGGAACTGCCAATCAGGCCGCATTTATCGTGCCCCATGGTTATATTAACTCACCGCATCCAGGCGTGTATCAAACCTGATTCAAGCTTGCCGCGCTTGGCATCTGGAGTGACGCTCCAAATATAGCACGGTGCATGCGCGGATTGGTTGAATTATCGTGACGCGCGCTCCCAGAGTGCCTCCGGGCCGGAAGTTGCACGTCAGCTAAGGCAGCGTCACTTGGAAGACGTAACCGTCCTCACCCACTGTCATCACATCCGGGTGAGTGGAACGCAAACAGCTCGATTACATGGAGACACACATTAACGCTGCCATAGCAACCTCGGTTCCAAATACAGTGGCCGTGATTATAGTTATCTGGCATAAGGTACAAGTCCAAAAAGAAATGCCGGTATATAAGCAATATCACAGGTCAGGTTTGTAATGTACTAAGAGAGCACTAGGCTAGTGCAGCCACAGAGATGTGGAAAACAGAGACAGTAATGAAAAAGGAGATAGGGATTAAAACAGAGAGCTTATTTAAAAATAGCGAGCCTATTTAAAAAACTATAGAAACACAGGATCAATAAAGGGTCAGTGTTCCGATGGGACAAGATTGGACTTGAATCAAGTCTGGCATAACATGCCTCATCATTGAGGATACCAAGACAAATGCTTTTATAATCCTTAGAGTCCAGTATCACCACGTTGCCCCCCTTATCAGAGGGCTTAATGGTGATACTGGAGTCCTTTTCCAAACCTTGTAGACTGAGCATTTCAATCTTTGACAGGTTATACTGACCCCTACGTGTTCCTGTACTGTTTTTTATGTCCTCAGTCACCAAATTGACGAAAACATCTATAGCATCGGTCTCCGCAAATGTAGGAGGCGTTTTCATGCTTCTATTTTTGAGATCCGTAAATGGCCCTTCACCAAGATCGTTAGGATTAGTGTCACTCAGATGGAAGAGTAATCTAATGTCCTGTAAAAGATCTTCTGGGATCCCTAATTCAGCTGATGTTTTCTCATTTTGTCTGCCAAAAAACTTTTTCTATTTAAGACGTCTGGCGAATAAGTTAAGATCCTTAATTGCTGTGAACTCGTTAAAGTCAGTAGTGGGGACAAAGGACAAGCCTTTGTTCAAAACAAGTAGCTCAGTATCATTGAGGGGTCTGGAAGACAAGTAGCTCCACCCATTACATGGGATTTGGTTGACCTTTGCTCCTCAGGTGATACTGATTGTCTAAACCCCCCCCCCCCCCCCCCCGGCCCTGATTATAATTAGCTCCCCTGTAGTTTCCTCTCCCTCTCCCCCTCTGTTTCTTGTATTGTTGTTGAGGTTTGAAGGGATTGATCCTAGTATCCGTATCGGAAAGTTCCGCGTCTGTGGAGGAAAAATCTTCGTAGGGTCAGTGGCTAGTATGCACCTTAGTTTCCTGTTCCATCGGCCCTGCCTTTCTTTGGGAACCTTATTTTGATGATCTTGTCTTGTTCCCCCCCTTCCCCCCTCCCCCCCCACTTGGTGGTTTACCCGGGGTCTTTACCCCTCCTGCCCTGATGGTCGCCTTCTGTGGATTAGCCCTCTCTCCTCGGGTCCCATCGGAACACTGACCCTTTATTGATCCTGTGTTTCTATAGTTTTTTAAATAGGCTCGCTATTTTTAAATAAGCTCTCTGTTTTAATCCCTATCTCCTTTTTCATTACTGTCTCTGTTTTCCACATCTCTGTGGCTGCACTAGCCTAGTGCTCTCTTAGTACATTACAAACCTGACCTGTGATATTGCTTATATACCGGCATTTCTTTTTGGACTTGTACCTTATGCCAGATAACTATAATCACGGCCACTGTATTTGGAACCGAGGTTGCTATGGCAGCGTTAATGTGTGTCTCCATGTAATCGAGCTGTTTGCGTTCCACTCACCCGGATGTGATGACAGTGGGTGAGGACGGTTACGTCTTCCAAGTGACGCTGCCTTAGCTGACGTGCAACTTCCGGCCCGGAGGCACTCTGGGAGCGCGCGTCACGATAATTCAACCAATCCGCGCATGCGCCATGCTATATTTGGAGCGTCACTCCAGATGCCAAGCGCGGCAAGCTTGAATTAGGTTTGATACACGCCTGGATGCGGTGAGTTAATATAACCATGGGGCACGATAAATGCGGCCTGATTGGCAGTTCCCTGGGCTTTTTACTGATATTTGCTTATTGATATTGTAGTGATTCGGGCACCTGTGGAGGGTCATGTGAAAGCGATGCCTAGTGACGTCCACTGCTGATATCCCACTTGGACTCCCCTGATGATCCAGTTTGAAACGTTGGGAGTGGGAACCTTTGATTTTGCCTGATATAGGTTATTTGGCCGTATGGGATCTGATGTGCTGAGTGACAGCCCCCCTTATTGAGCCGGTAACCTGCATAATGCCCGCCTATGACTTCGGGATGTGGTAAGACCATTCCCTATCAGAGAGGAATATTTTCTATCTACAATTCCTCAGTATCTGAGTATCTGCCTATAATACACACAGGAATATTTTCCCATGACTGGGGTTCTTAATGTGATAAACTGTATTGTGTGTATATGATTATTCTTTTCCAGTTGGATATAGTACTTATGATGGCACGATCGTCCATTTGATTTCAAGCCAGCTGAGGCAGTCCGTATTGTTTGGGTCTCTATACTCCTCACATATAGGCCCATCTGTTGTCCACATAATTGGACTACTGTTACCCTGGTTTTAACTCACTTATGAACCACTGTTCATATTTTATATGTCTATGAAGTAAAAGCTACGTTTTATGTCTTATCATTTATTCCTAGCTCAGTGATTGGTCCAGCTAATTTGTTTGTTATTATTGTGGATCTTCTTATTGTATATTGCTACTTATCGTGTTGTATCTCCAGCAGCGCAGTAACGGTTCCACATTAATAGTGTTCCCGAGTGATCTTAAGCACCAGAATTGGCACATCTAATGAATGTGCCACCTCTGGAGTAGCTGCAGGCTGCTTTTTTTAGGCTGGGTAGGGACAAATAACCAACGCCCCTCCCACCCTGATAATACTAGCCCCCAGCTGTCTGCTTTATCTTTTATCTTGGCTGGTTATCAAAAATGAGGGGGACCCCACGCCGTTTTTTTAAATTATTTATTTAAATCATTTTAAAAAATGGCGTGGGTTGCCCTCTATTTTTTATAACCAGCCAAGGTAAAGCAAACCACTGGGGATTGCATCCCATAGCTGTCTGTATTACCCACGCTTACTATAAAAATTACGACAGGAGCCCACATAATTTTTATTTTTAATTTTTAATTATTTTTCTTTCAAGTGGTGCACCAGTCAATCAGAGCCAAGTACCCACACCAAGAAAGCTCGGTGATTGGCTGCTCTGCAACCTTTCAGCAAGCTTTATTCGGATGACAAACCCGAACAGGAACCGGACATACAGTTAGAAGTCCGTATTCGGGACCGTTACCCAGACACCCAGTGTTCAGTATGACCCCCTAACTTTACAGTTCGGGTTCGCTCATCTCTATTCAAGCAGTATACATATTTGGAAGATTTTAGTGTTTGTCCTAATTGCAAAATGCATGGCGTGTGTCAACATGATCATAAATCAATAAATAGAATTAAAAAAAAAAGGAAAAAGTCGAGTGTCAAGTTTACCCAGAAGATTAGAAATATGGAAAGTAGCAGGGTTCTTATAAGAAATTATTTAATCTATTTTTCAGACATTGTTATCAGAAATTAAACATGCGCATGTTAGCAACCCAGAGGCTAAAGATAGACTCACAAACGTTAATCAGTCTTCATTAAATCACCTTAGTTCAAGAAACCCATCTGCTATAGTTGAAGAAGTACAAGAAATAATTGGCTGTTTAACAATGTTTTGTTCCTGTAGAACAGAAATGGGCTCGGTATAGCGCACCAAGAGAAATTAAAAATGATTAGAAAAGGGAAAGTGATTTCTCAGCCGGTGAATTTCACAATGCGGTGCGGCTGCTTTTGTGCATTACCAGCGGGGGGTTAGTTGCTTCATATTGCTGTTCTAGCTGGAGAAAATGAGCTGCTATTTTTAGACATGTGTCTATCCAGTAATATTGCTATTTTCTTTTGCCCGTTCAATGTCTGTTTTGTCTGATACTGAATAGGACCATTGTACCAGCATCCAGATTTTATGATACTCAGCCATGGATACAAAATTGTAATAATCACATGAAAGCTAATAAATGTAAGGTCATTTAAGTGCCATATGTAATCTCACTCAATATATATCTGATAAATAACCAGTTTTATTTAAAATTGTTATACTTTTCTGTTTCCATTCATGACAGATGCATGGACATGCAATTTCATGGAAACTTAGCATATATTCATGAGTCTCACAAAGCCACAAATAGTCCTTTAACTCCAGGGTTTAAAATTTGCCAGTGGATTGGCTTGCTTTGTTGGAAAGGCTCCTTTCTGTGTGTTAACCAATTGCACAAAATTTTGGACAATTTTTTACTATTATTATTTATTTTTATTTTTTTTTAAAGCAGTGATATATTGTTAATCCCCATTTTTCTATACTTGCTTCAATTTTTTTTTTAAAAAAAAAACACAGTTCAGTCTCCCCCATATAGCAGGTAGATAAGGAACAGACTTTACATAGATAAGGTTTGGCTATTGAAATCTATTGGAGCTATTAAAGCCTATGTTATGCATCAAGATACAGTGCCTTGCGAAAGTATATGGCCCCCTTGAATTTTTCAACCTTTTTCCACATTTCAGGCTTCAAACATAAAGATTAAAATGTTAAATTTATGGTAAAGAATCAACAAGTGGGACACAATTATGAAGTTGAATGAAATGTATTGCTTATTTTAAACTTTTGTAAAAAATAAAAAACTGAAAATTGGGGCGTGCAATATTATTCGTCCCCTTTACTTTCAGTGCAGCAAACTCACTCCAGAAGTTCATTGAGGATCTCTGAAGGATCCAATGTTGTTCTAAATGACTAATGATGATAAATATAATCCACCTGTGTTTAATGAAGTCTCCGTATAAATGCACCTGCTCTGTGATAGTCTTAGTGTTCTGTTTAAAGCACAGAGACCATCATGAAGACCAAGGAACACAACAGTCAGGTCCGTGATACTGTTGTGGAGAAGTTTAAAGCTGGATTTGGTTACAAAAAGATTTCCAAAACTTTAAAAATCCCAAGAAGCACTGTGCAAGCGATCATATTGAAATGGAAGGAGTATCATGCCACTGCAAATATACCAAGACCCGGCCGTCCTTCAAAAATTTAATGTCAAGCAAGGAGAAGAGTGATCAGAGATGCAGCCAAGAGGCCCATGATCACTCTGGATGAACTGCGAGATCTACAGCTGAGGTAGGAGAGTCTGTCCATAGGACAACAATCAGTCGTACACTGTATAAATCTGGCCGTTAAGGAAGAGTGGCAAGAAGAAAGCCATTTCTCAAAGATATACATAAAGTGTCATTTAAAGTTTATCACAAGCCACCTGGGAGACACAATGCCAAATGATATGTTTGGCGTAAAAGCAACACAGCTCTTCACCCTGAACACACCATCCCCACTGTCAAACATGGTGGTGGCAGCATCATGGTTTGGGCCTGATTTGCTTCAGTAGGGACAGGGAAGATGGTTAGAATTGATGGGAATATGGATGGAGCCAAATACAGGACCATTCTTGAAGAAAACCTGTTGGAGTCTGCAAAAGACCCGAGACTGGGACAGAGATTTATCTTTCAACAAGACAATGATCCAAAACATAAAGCAAAATCTACAATGGAATGGTTCACAAATAAATTTATCCAGGTGTTAGAATGGCCAAGTCAAAGTCCAGACCTGAATCCAATCGAGAATCTGTGAAAAGAGCTGAAAACTGCTGTTCACAAACGCTCTTCATCCAACTTCACATAGCTTGAGCTGTTTGCAAAGGAAGAATGGGCAAAATTTCAGTCTCTCGCTGTGCAAAACTGATAGAGACATACCCCAAGCGACTTGCAGCTGTAATCGCAGCAAAAGGTGGTGCTACAAAGTATTAACTTAAAGGAGACAAATAATATTGCATGCCTCACTTTTCAGTTTTTTATTTTTTACAAAAATGTAAAATAAGCAATAAATTATGTTCAACTTCACAATTGTGACCCACTTGTTGATTCTTCACCATAAAATTTAAAATTTTTATCTTTATGTTTGAAGCCTGAAATGTGGGAAAAGGTTGAAAAATTCAAGGGGGCCGAATACTTTCACAAGGCACTGTATGTTTGGCGTAAAAACAACACAGCTCATCACCCCGAACACACTATCCCCACTGTCAAACATGGTGGTGGCAGCATCATGGTTTGGGCCTGGTTTTCCTCAGCAGGGACAGGAAAGATGGTTAAAATTGATGGGAAGATGGATGGAGCCAAATACAGGACCATTCTTGAAGAAAACCTGGAGTCTGCAAAAGACATGAGACTGGGATGGAGATTTGTCTTTCAACAAGACAATGATCCAAAATATAAAGCAAAATCTACAGTGGAATGGTTCACAAATAAACATATCCAGGTGTTAGAATGGCCAAGTCAAAGTCCAGACCTGAATCCAATTGAGAGTGTGGAAAGAGCTGAAAACTGCTTTTCACAAACACTCTCCATCCAACCTCACTCAGCTCAAGCTGTTTGCAAAGAGAGAATGGGCAAGAATTTCAGTCTCTCGATATGCAAAACTGATAGAGACATACCCCAAGCGACTTGCAGCTGTAATTGCAGCAAAAGATGGCGCTACAAACTATTAACTTAAAGGGGCCGAATAATATTGCACGCCCCACTTTTTAGTTTTTTATGTTTTACAAAAGTTTAAAATAAGCAATACATTTCGTTCAACTTCACAATTGTGTCCCACTTGTTGTTGATTCTTCAACATAAAATTTAACATTTTTATCTTTATGTTTGAAGGCTGAAATGTGGGAAAACGTTGAAAAATTAAAGGGGACCGAATACTTTTACAAGGCACTGTTGCTGTTCTTTACATTAAAAGGATTGTCCAGTAGATGGACCACCGTTCAATTTATTTGTAGTACCATGAGGAATGAATGTAGGGGAGGTAGAAGCAGTTCTGCTTCAGTCTAAATGGGGATAATGGGGAAAAATGTACCCTATTTTGCCTATCAGTGTGGTTCCAGTAGTTGGACCCACACTAATTTATAAGTTATCACTAGTGATGAGCGAGCATGCTTGTTACTACTCGGTACTCGCACGAGTATCACTGTACTCGGTCTACTCGGCGGGGACCGAGTAATCTCGCGATACTCGTGCTGTACTCGTGGTCTTCATTTCTGCATGTTGGCGCTCTTTTGAGAGCCAGCCCTCATGCAGGGATTGGCTGGCAGACCACTGCAATGCCACAGCCCTGTTAGTTGTGGAATTGCAGTGATTGGCCGGCCTGCACAGCGTGACCGAGCCTTTATACCGGCCGGCGTGCTGTGCTCTGCTCACAGCTATCCAGACAGTCAGTGCAGGGAGAGTGTCGCTGATTCAGGGAAAGCTTTGCGGCCCTTTATAGTTAGTTCCGGAGCAGGGCTGCAAACAGTGTGACCAGAAGTCCTTCTCAGGACTATTCTAGTTGTATACAGGCAGGCAGGGTATAGCCAGGTCGGAGTACAGTAGCAGAGTCCTTCTCAGGACTATTGTTGCTATATACAGGCAGGGTATAGCCAGGTCGGAATACAGGCTAGTGACCAGAAGAGTCCTTGTCAGGACTATTGTAGCAGTATACAGGCAGGCAGGCAGGGTATATAGCCATTCCTAGTGGTGACCGTATACCAGCCTTCATCATATCTGGGGCTGGTGTACACAGTGTAAAACAGTCCAGATAGTGTCAGACTTCTCAGTAATTGTCGCTCCTAAAAACCAGTTAGGTTCTTATTGCGTCCGTGCTTGCATTTAAAAACAGCACGTGTGTGTCTGTCGGTGGCAGCGTACAGGTGCGCGTTTTGCACAAACTATTATATAACGCACAAGTCTAGTGTATAATACACGTCAGTCAGCAGTGTCTGATAGTGTCAGACTTCTCAGTAATTGTCGCTCCTAAAAACCAGTTAGGTTCTTATTGCGTCCGTGCTTGCATTTAAAAACAGCACGTGTGTGTCTGTCGGTGGCAGCGTACAGGTGCGCGTTTTGCACAAACAATTATATAACGCACAAGTCTAGTGTATAATACACGTCAGTCAGCAGTGTCTGATAGTGTCAGACTTCTCAGTAATTGTCGCTCCTAAAAACCAGTTAGGTTCTTATTGCGTCCGTGCTTGCATTTAAAAACAGCACGTGTGTGTCTGTCGGTGGCAGCGTACAGGTGCGCGTTTTGCACAAACAATTATATAACGCACAAGTCTAGTGTATAATACACGTCAGTCAGCAGTGTCTGATAGTGTCAGACTTCTCAGTAATTGTCGCTCCTAAAAACCAGTTAGGTTCTTATTGCGTCCGTGCTTGCATTTAAAAACAGCACGTGTGTGTCTGTCGGTGGCAGCGTACAGGTGCGCGTTTTGCACAAACTATTATATAACGCACAAGTCTAGTGTATAATACACGTCAGTCAGCAGTGTCTGATAGTGTCAGACTTCTCAGTAATTGTCGCTCCTAAAAACCAGTTAGGTTCTTATTGCGTCCGTGCTTGCATTTAAAAACAGCACGTGTGTGTCTGTCGGTGGCAGCGTACAGGTGCGCGTTTTGCACAAACTATTATATAACGCACAAGTCTAGTGTATAATACACGTCAGTCAGCAGTGTCTGATAGTGTCAGACTTCTCAGTAATTGTCGCTCCTAAAAACCAGTTAGGTTCTTATTGCGTCCGTGCTTGCATTTAAAAACAGCACGTGTGTGTCTGTCGGTGGCAGCGTACAGGTGCGCGTTTTGCACAAACTATTATATAACGCACAAGTCTAGTGTATAATACACGTCAGTCAGCAGTGTCTGATAGTGTCAGACTTCTCAGTAATTGTCGCTCCTAAAAACCAGTTAGGTTCTTATTGCGTCCGTGCTTGCATTTAAAAACAGCACGTGTGTGTCTGTCGGTGGCAGCGTACAGGTGCGCGTTTTGCACAAACAATTATATAACGCACAAGTCTAGTGTATAATACACGTCAGTCAGCAGTGTCTGATAGTGTCAGACTTCTCAGTAATTGTCGCTCCTAAAAACCAGTTAGGTTCTTATTGCGTCCGTGCTTGCATTTAAAAACAGCACGTGTGTGTCTGTCGGTGGCAGCGTACAGGTGCGCGTTTTGCACAAACAATTATATAACGCACAAGTCTAGTGTATAATACACGTCAGTCAGCAGTGTCTGATAGTGTCAGACTTCTCAGTAATTGTCGCTCCTAAAAACCAGTTAGGTTCTTATTGCGTCCGTGCTTGCATTTAAAAACAGCACGTGTGTGTCTGTCGGTGGCAGCGTACAGGTGCGCGTTTTGCACAAACTATTATATAACGCACAAGTCTAGTGTATAATACACGTCAGTCAGCAGTGTCTGATAGTGTCAGACTTCTCAGTAATTGTCGCTCCTAAAAACCAGTTAGGTTCTTATTGCGTCCGTGCTTGCATTTAAAAACAGCACGTGTGTGTCTGTCGGTGGCAGCGTACAGGTGCGCGTTTTGCACAAACAATTATATAACGCACAAGTCTAGTGTATAATACACGTCAGTCAGCAGTGTCTGATAGTGTCAGACTTCTCAGTAATTGTCGCTCCTAAAAACCAGTTAGGTTCTTATTGCGTCCGTGCTTGCATTTAAAAACAGCACGTGTGTGTCTGTCGGTGGCAGCGTACAGGTGCGCGTTTTGCACAAACTATTATATAACGCACAAGTCTAGTGTATAATACACGTCAGTCAGCAGTGTCTGATAGTGTCAGACTTCTCAGTAATTGTCGCTCCTAAAAACCAGTTAGGTTCTTATTGCGTCCGTGCTTGCATTTAAAAACAGCACGTGTGTGTCTGTCGGTGGCAGCGTACAGGTGCGCGTTTTGCACAAACAATTATATAACGCACAAGTCTAGTGTATAATACACGTCAGTCAGCAGTGTCTGATAGTGTCAGACTTCTCAGTAATTGTCGCTCCTAAAAACCAGTTAGGTTCTTATTGCGTCCGTGCTTGCATTTAAAAACAGCACGTGTGTGTCTGTCGGTGGCAGCGTACAGGTGCGCGTTTTGCACAAACTATTATATAACGCACAAGTCTAGTGTATAATACACGTCAGTCAGCAGTGTCTGATAGTGTCAGACTTCTCAGTAATTGTCGCTCCTAAAAACCAGTTAGGTTCTTATTGCGTCCGTGCTTGCATTTAAAAACAGCACGTGTGTGTCTGTCGGTGGCAGCGTACAGGTGCGCGTTTTGCACAAACTATTATATAACGCACAAGTCTAGTGTATAATACACGTCAGTCAGCAGTGTCTGATAGTGTCAGACTTCTCAGTAATTGTCGCTCCTAAAAACCAGTTAGGTTCTTATTGCGTCCGTGCTTGCATTTAAAAACAGCACGTGTGTGTCTGTCGGTGGCAGCGTACAGGTGCGCGTTTTGCACAAACTATTATATAACGCACAAGTCTAGTGTATAATACACGTCAGTCAGCAGTGTCTGATAGTGTCAGACTTCTCAGTAATTGTCGCTCCTAAAAACCAGTTAGGTTCTTATTGCGTCCGTGCTTGCATTTAAAAACAGCACGTGTGTGTCTGTCGGTGGCAGCGTACAGGTGCGCGTTTTGCACAAACAATTATATAACGCACAAGTCTAGTGTATAATACACGTCAGTCAGCAGTGTCTGATAGTGTCAGACTTCTCAGTAATTGTCGCTCCTAAAAACCAGTTAGGTTCTTATTGCGTCCGTGCTTGCATTTAAAAACAGCACGTGTGTGTCTGTCGGTGGCAGCGTACAGGTGCGCGTTTTGCACAAACAATTATATAACGCACAAGTCTAGTGTATAATACACGTCAGTCAGCAGTGTCTGATAGTGTCAGACTTCTCAGTAATTGTCGCTCCTAAAAACCAGTTAGGTTCTTATTGCGTCCGTGCTTGCATTTAAAAACAGCACGTGTGTGTCTGTCGGTGGCAGCGTACAGGTGCGCGTTTTGCACAAACTATTATATAACGCACAAGTCTAGTGTATAATACACGTCAGTCAGCAGTGTCTGATAGTGTCAGACTTCTCAGTAATTGTCGCTCCTAAAAACCAGTTAGGTTCTTATTGCGTCCGTGCTTGCATTTAAAAACAGCACGTGTGTGTCTGTCGGTGGCAGCGTACAGGTGCGCGTTTTGCACAAACAATTATATAACGCACAAGTCTAGTGTATAATACACGTCAGTCAGCAGTGTCTGATAGTGTCAGACTTCTCAGTAATTGTCGCTCCTAAAAACCAGTTAGGTTCTTATTGCGTCTGTGCTTGCATTTAAAAACAGCACGTGTGTGTCTGTCGGTGGCAGCGTACAGGTGCGCGTTTTGCACAAACTATTATATAACGCACAAGTCTAGTGTATAATACACGTCAGTCAGCAGTGTCTGATAGTGTCAGACTTCTCAGTAATTGTCGCTCCTAAAAACCAGTTAGGTTCTTATTGCGTCCGTGCTTGCATTTAAAAACAGCACGTGTGTGTCGGTCGGTGGCAGCGTACAGGTGCGCGTTTTGCACAAACAATTATATAACGCACAAGTCTAGTGTATAATACACGTCAGTCAGCAGTGTCTGATAGTGTCAGACTTCTCAGTAATTGTCGCTCCTAAAAACCAGTTAGGTTCTTATTGCGTCCGTGCTTGCATTTAAAAACAGCATGTGTGTGGCAGTCGGTGGCAGCGTCAGGCTCCATATTGTCCCTGGATAGAGACGTGCATGATGGCCTGTAAACATGAAGTGCCCATTGTAAGGAAGTGGGTCTATTGTAGTATAGCCCTTAGGCAGGGCAGCCAAAAATTGGGAGGCTCCACATTGTCCCTGGATAGAGATGTGCATGAGGGCCTCAAAACATTGTTCCCATTGCAAAGGAGCGGGTCTCCTGTCGTTGTAATGCCCATTCAGAAAGAATGGGCGAAAAAATTTACCACTGGGGGTATACCTGAAACAACGGCTTAACTATTGTAACGGTCACCATGATGGCGCATGAGGAGAAGGAGGAGCAGTCCAGCGATTAGCCAAAGTCCAGAAGTGTGTTACCATGGGTGAGTGGAGGTACATGGCAAATTCCCGTTACAAACTTTAAATTCCGCTGTAATTTGCTGTTGGTGTGTGTGGTGAAGTCTGGCCAAATCCAACCCTTGTTCATCTTGATCAGAGTCAGCCTGTCAGCATTTACAGTTGACAGGCGGGTGCGT